>NC_136799.1:24617985-25103959 GCF_951216825.1 Electrona antarctica
TCCGCTCTGCCCCTCCCATCTGCTTCTGAACTTCTCCACATCTGAGCAGTGCCGTCCCTAAACACAAATGTAAAGGTGAAATGAAGAAATTAATAAAGACATTTTCTGAGGAACAGTTGGAGTCCAGCCCAGGACTGAAACGGTGAACAATAGTTAACGATCCAAACAAAGCAGGCCCACACAGCATCAAACCGATGTGTAAAAGAACTTCTATGGACTGTGATCCCAATGAGTGGATCCATAAGGATCAAGCATGAGTAATGTAATAATGAAAAACATTAAAAAGTAAACTAAACAAAAACATCACAATGTCTTCATGCATTCATTCTGTTGTTGGATTTACTTTATTTATTTTTTATAAAGCACTATACTCTATATCTGTGGTTTTCAACCACTGGTCGCCGGTGCCAGTGTTCCTTGAGGGGGTTCCAGGTGGTCCCCAGCTAAATGATGGAAAGTTGGTAACCAAATGGACCCTTACAGATCTTTAACTCTTATGTTTACATTGCCAAAGCTTGTCAAAATATAATAAAAACAGTTGAGTCACAATGGTTTAGAAATGAAAAATAAAGGGAGGCTCTGCACGATCAAATATGTGCAAAATCTGTATTTTTATTTTCTTTGGATAGCAAGCTTTCTCTCTATTGACCTTCTTCAGGCATAAATGAAGCAGTGAATATGACAGATTTAGAATTATTTACAGAGAGAAAAACAAAAAGAAGACTAAAGGCACTACAATGCGACGTCATGACTATAGTTATTGTTGTGTATTAGCCCGTCTGACACCTTGATGAAGTCGAGACTAATGGTGCGTTCACACAGGCAGATGAAACGATGCAAAGATGCGTTGATTTGGAGCAGCTACATGCATCGGTGCGCCTTTGCAACGCCATGTCGCTGGCCTCCATTAACAATGGATGGTAGACTGCATCGTTTAATCTGCCCCATGTGAACGCAACATAAGAGCAACTGCAGTTAATTACTGCACGTATGCAGCCAATACAACAACTATTGCGCAGCTAAATAGAAACGTTGCAAGACCATGGCATGCACCAGCGCTGGTCGGGGAAAATAAAAAAATAAATAAGGCAACCAGGCATCCCCCAATAGTGCGGGGACATTCAGACCCAAATGACCCCACCCCCCCTCCGGCGCCTATATGTGCATGGAGCCTATATCTATATGTACCATAAGGTGTGTTGGACCCCATCTCCATCCCTGCCTGGGTCATGTGGTCTCCAAGCGTCTCAATGTCTCGAGGTCGCGGTGGGATGCTCCAGTCCAGATGCCCGTACACTTTGTCCTCCAACCGTGCTCCTGTGGATCCGTGGTCAAACAGAGGTCATACACTGGCTAATCAAAGGATCCGTGGTCAAACAGAGGTCATACACTGGCTAATCAAAGGGTCAAATGTACCCACTGTTGTTCGTAGAATGATATTGTGGTCATTGTTGTTTGTTGTCTCATGTTAAAATAAATGTAAATGATGATTATCATAAGAAGAGAATACAAAAGGAAGGCTTACAGACAAATTAATCATGTTTGATGATACAGACCTATATGTCTCAACTCTCAATCAAGGGCAGCCTGTATCAAACCCTCATCTAGCAGACATGCCTCTAGGGTGGTTCGCCTCATTTAACCTACAGACCACTAAACTCTCATTGATCCATTATATTGGGTCACTTTACTTGCTGGGTAAATAAAAACGACTGGGTTTCCGAGGCTACTTACTGGGTTGATGTAGGCAACAAAACAACATTTTCAGTCATCATCTGACGTGTCAGCCTATAAGCATTGATTATAAGGGGGGGAAAGATCTAGGAAGTAGGATATTAAAGTGAGATTCCCTCACCGGGTCTGGGCTCTAGTAAAATCTCAGTCTGAGAGATGATCTGGTCCGTCCAGGTCTTGGTGGATTCAGCCCGGGACAGCAGCACCTCCAACCCGCTGCCCAACTCTGTTTTCTCCGCCTGGCCCAGCGTCTCACCAGTGTACTGGTTAAAGATGGGAGCATAATATGTAGAATATACATAGCCTAGACTACTACAGCAACCGCTGCCAATATAAACACGTGGAGATCAGTATAAAACAGTGAATGTGCCAGAGAAGCTGCAGAGAGAACTAGAATTATTCACCTGGACTGCGCGGTTGATGAACTGCCCCGCGTCTACAGCCAGACTCGTCAAATCCATGTCTCCAAGGTCGCGGTTGGTCAGACGACTGTCTGGTCTGGATGCCCTCCAGTTGACTTCACCACGACTCCGTATAAAGCACATTACCAGGGCAGGCCATGATGATGCACACTGTTGTTGCTCTTCAAGAAGCGTACCGTGCGGACGTCAGCCCGCCATCCTTCGCATAACAAGGACAAGACGTGTCTTTGCCGCAGAGATTTGTCCTCCGTTTCGTTTATAGAGTGACAGATTGCTGGTTGTTTACCTCCCGGTAGATTTGCGCTCAGTCGCGGCTTACACCCGTCCCGTCCCGTGCGTCATGGCGCAGGACCGCGTACAATCGAGTGGCGTCACTCGAGCCGCCGCATTCGAAAGGCGCCGGTCTCTGTATTAAATATAATAATAACAGCTGAATAAAAAATAATAATATCACCAAATCCTGTGGAAACCGCCCCAAAAGGCGCACAAAACACGTACCGCGTTCATCCCCATTCTCGTTCCAAAACTAGACCGTTCCCAGTCCCACAAATACAATCTAGCCGAACACAACACCCTCGTTTGTTATCCGAATGCCATCATGAACATCAGCCACACGTTGAAAAAAAGAAGCACAGTGACGATCAAAAATACTGAAACTCGTTGAGTATCTGAACTCATGACGAAATGCAACAAAGACGATTCACACAAAACATCTCCGCTCTCCGACTCTCCCCCTATCTTCCACTCACATGATTATCCTCTCCATTATCCTCTTAACGTTCTTACAGGTCTTTTACATAGCAGCAGGCTGACACAGTATAAGCTGCAGGTCTAGCCTACAGACAGACAGACAGGCAGACAGACAGACAGACAGACAGACAGACATTTGCAAAACCATCAACAAAATAAAAATCAGACCAGTCTGAAGTGAGTGGTGCAACAGTTGGTACTCTAAACATAGGGACATTGCTGTTAATAATAATAAATAGACCTAAATACATAGGCCTAAATACAAAACAAATTTCACATTAGTGCAACAAAAATCTTCTTAAATCAATGACAAATATGTTCAGGTCATGAAACAACCAGACAGTGCGGTCAGTAAGTGATACGAAACAAGAATAGCAGCATTAGAATCAGAATCAGAATCAATCTTTATTGTCACATCACATTACAAGTAAGGTGGGTGAAAAACTTGGTTGTGCAGGCTCATATTGCAGTTTAAGGTAGAGAGAGAAGAACATAAAGTGCATGACATAACAAAGTGAGTGCAAAATAAATAAAAGTTCGTCATGGGTGCATGTACTGTATGTACGACTAGGCTATAACAAAAAGAGTCCCTATTTGAGCATGAATCAGTTCAGTTCAGTGCGTCAAAACTTAGCTCTTGTTCAGCAGTCTGATTGCTGACAAGTAAAAGCTGTTCAAGAGTCTGTTAGTACAGCTCCCGATGCTCCTGAATCGCTTGCCTGGCCGTGGGTGCGGCAGCGGCTTGAACAGGCTGTGGCTGGGGTGGTGAATGTCCCTGATGATACTTTCCGCTTTAGCCACGCAGCGTCTCTCATGTATTCCCTGGAGGGGGGGAAGCTCCACCCCCACGATGCGCTGTGCTGTTCGCACCACTCTCTGCAGTGATCTGCGTTCCGCAGCGGTGCAGTTTCCAAACCACGCGGTGCTGCCACTTGTCAGGACACTCTCTATGGTGCTGCTGTAGAACGCTCTGAGGATGCGTGGGCTCACTCTGAACTTCTTCAGGCGGCGGAGGCAATAAAGTCTCTGTTGGGCTTTTTTCACCACTGTTTTGGTGTGTGTGGCCCACTTCAGGTCCTTGGAGATGTGTATCCCCAAGAATTTAAAGTCAGTGACCTGTTCCACTGCAACGCCGTCGATGAAGATGGGTGCATGCTCTCTCTCCTGTCTCCTAAAATCCACGACCAGCTCTTTGGTCTTACTGACGTTGAGAGCGAGGTTGTTTTCCTGACACCACTGTGTCAGTGTGTCAACCTCAGCTCTGTAGGCCGTCTCGTCATCGTTTTCAATGAGGCCCATCACTGTAGTATCATCTGCGTACTTAATGATGACGTTAGAGCTGTGTGTGGTCGTACAGTCATGTGTGTACAGGGAATAGAGGAGAGGGCTCAGCACACAGCCCTGGGGTGCTCCCGTGTTGAGGGTCAGGGGGTCCGAGAATGTTTCCCATTCTCACCACCTGACGGCGATCTGATAGAAAGTTCAGTATCCAGCTGCACATGGCCGGGTGCAGTCCTAGATCCCTGAGCTTTGCGTCTGGTCTGGTGGGAATTATGGTGTTAAAAGCAGAGCTATAATCTACGAAGAGCATTCGGACACATCTGTTCTTGCCCCCCCTGTCCAGGTGGGTGAGTGCAGAGTGTAGCGCCAGGGCAACTGCATCGTCGGTGGATCGGTTCTGACGATATGCAAATTGCCATGGGTCCAATGTGGCCGGCAGCACAGAGCAAATATAGTCTCTCACCAGTCTTTCAAAACATTTGCTCACAATCGGAGTGAGGGCCACCGGTCTCCAGTCGTTCAGACACGCCACCTTGGAGTGTTTGGGAACCGGTACCAATACTACCTGTAGCCTACTGTAGCATACTTTATGGATAGGCTACGAAATACATCTCAGCGCCAGCAAGGTCAGCCTTGCTGCATTAGTCATTATCATGTCACGTTTCTAATGTCTCGTATCTTATTGTCACGTCATTATGATCCAGCACTATATATGTTCCCTGTTTGTGTAATAAACTTTGTGAACCTTTAGTGTCTCGTTATTGTTCTCCCAGGCCCGCCACCGCAGTCGCCGTACCAAAGGAATAATTCAACTGGATTATCACACACCACCCAGTACAATACAGTAAATGTTAAATTTCACTATTTGCGTAATATATCAGATGGGAGGGGGTTAATCCATCAGAAATATGCAGACCCTGGTTCTCGTACTCCATACTGGTTAAAAACTGTAAATTAACTAAGTAACTATAACTATACACACACACGCACGCACACACACGTGTGTGTGTGTGTGTGTGTGTGTGTGTGTGTGTGTGTGTGTGTTTATGATTTTGTACTGATTTCTTGTAACTCTCAAAGTACAGGGAAAAATGTCTCTCTCTCTGTTTAAAAGTACAGGAAAAATCTCAAAGTACAGGTTGTTCTTTAAGGTTCACCATGGTGAACCTCAAAGAATGACTGCTGTCATTTAAAAAGCTGTGGAAGGCTGTCAACTCTGTAGAAGAACCAGTCAGATTATTTATTTATGATGCTGCTCTTCTTGGGCATGGCCAAAGTCATTATGAGTCATTCAACCTCATCATAAAACTGTAGATTAGATTCCTAAGAACAGCATCCAGAGTAGGAACACCACTGTTTACAAACAGATGACTGGCACTTGTCCACCTCGGGAGCCTCTGCACCACAAGTGGGCAGTGTACAGTAAGCTTTAAAAAGGGCTATCTTGACATCATCAGTACACATATAAAATGTTCGAGATAACATGTTGGCTTGTGCATACAATTTACAATAATGTCTCTACATCATCATCATCACTGAGGTCATCCCTAATGATGTGACCCAGATATC
Source organism: Electrona antarctica (assembly GCF_951216825.1). Taxonomy (NCBI): domain Eukaryota; kingdom Metazoa; phylum Chordata; class Actinopteri; order Myctophiformes; family Myctophidae; genus Electrona; species Electrona antarctica. Next base: position 24,623,742 of record NC_136799.1, read on the forward strand.
TGACCCTGTCTACAACATTGAGCACCTTGTTGGCCAGATAAAAAGAGGGAAATGTTGCCTTTCGATCCTCCTTAGTTTTCATGATCATGACTACACTCTTTTTCGGATTAAACTTAATATCAAACAGCAGTCCATAATCAGAGCACACATTCAGCAGTTGCTGTAGGCCAGCAGAGCAGGGAGACATGATGACCAGGTCATCCGCATACATTAGATGGTTAACAAGCCTCTCTCCCACCATACAGCCAGTCTTACACTTTCTGAGATTTGTAGAGAGTTCGTCCATATATAAATTAAAAAGCACAGGTGATAAAATCCCACCCTGTTTGACCCCATTAGTCACTAAAAAGGGCCCAGATATAGTATCACCCCATCTAACTTGCATGGTTTGATGGGAGTACCAAAAGTGTACAATACGTATTAAATAAGAAGGAACCCCTCTCTCTCGTAGCTTAGCAAACAGTTTCCCATGGTTAATGCGGTCAAAGGCACGAGAAGCATCCAGGAAGCACGTGTACATGGTGGAGTTATGTTTACTGTACTTGCTGACAGCCTCTTCAAAGACCCAAGTAACCACAGTATACTGCTAATCACTTACTTGCGCAAGCAGAGCGTGCAAGTAATGTTGTTTGTCCGGTGCTCCGATGCGTATGTCCGTGGCAGCGTATGACGTAATGATTAATTTGTGCTTGATATGGTATTGGTTTCAGATTACATACATGTATACATAGGTGAGGTTGTAGATGAAGGGGAGGTGCTTGGAAATATCTTCCGTCGCCCAGGTGTTGAAGAAACTGTTAAGAACGCCCCGGTCTCCACCTGCACATATGGATGGATGGACAGACAGACACACAGTTATGATTAGGCCCCATTTATACTGGCAGCCAAATCTAGCCTGAATCAGATCTGTGCCACGACCAGATAGAGCACCGCAGTCCCCTTTCAGAACGACATGCAGCCCGGAAGAGAATTTCCCATTAATTTAATCTCATAGACGTTTCAAAAAGTATTTATTTAACCACATTTAAGCCAACTCGTGTCATGCCAATAAACACAATGTTTTGGTCCGAACAAATAATTAGAAAGAAGAAAAACTTTCTTCTTACTTATTATTTGCGACTGCGACGCTTTATTGAAATCCGATTTGTTTAAATATTTGGCTAAAAATGGCCATAGCCGTCAGCACATTTGGGCATATTTGGGCAAGTGGCTATGGCCAAACTAGGGGGTCTATGGCCAAACTAGGGATCAAACTAGGGGGTTTTCATGATTCTGAATCCATTCCAAGCATTAGTTTTGCACGAAAAACACTCCTTGGGCTTAAAAAGGCCATAGCCGTCATCACAAATATGATGAGGTCAGCACATTTGGGCACGTGTCTATGGCCGTTTTTAGCCCAAGGAGCGTTTTTCGTGCAAAACTAATGCTTGGAATGGATTCAGAATGATGAAAATCACCTAGTTTGACACGTCACATGCTATTTAAAGCATAATGAAATTTAGAACATTTTGCCATATATTGGCTGTTGATGGTACCCCAACTTTCAGCAGCTGTCAAAAATTCCCCTGGGTGGTTGAATATAAACCAATGTGGGATATGTTAGTAGACATCTTTACAAAAACATTGGTGAAGAAATTTATTCCCAGATTATACTGATAATATTGCCTGACTACAGTGCCCAGTAGAGTGTCACACACTGCCTGAATCTGAGAAGCTGGGGAGAAACAGGGGGCCCTATTTTCACCATTCTGCATGGAACTGGTTTTGGATCGCACCACAAACATCAACAGAAGGCATCAGGCATATCTTAATCTTACGCAACATTATACTTAGTTGACTAGGCGCCCTCCTGTTTTTGCTATACGTTTGCCGGAAATAGCCGATGTACAAGCTCACAACATGAAGCTATTTTTGTAGCATGTGCCCAGAGGGAGGCTAGGGTTCATGTGGTTAAAATACCACACATTTAACTGTCATTAATATACCTTAATTAGAGGTGTTATGTGGACATAATAAAAAGGTCCCCCTCTTCTGTTTAGCCTAGAACTAACTGGAGGTCTAGACTCTGGGTCATGTGATCAATGACATACTGTAGGGAAGGTGTATTTTTTGGCCTCAGTACACCTACAGTATGTGATGTCACTGATCACATGACCCCAAGTTCTAGAGACCTTCAGTTCTAGGCTAAACAGAAGGGATCTGTGGCTGAGACATGAGTGTGTACAACACATTTAGACACACATTTAGACATTACTTTTTTTTTTCCTTTTTTCATTTCACCCCAATGCTGGTTAAGAATTTGTGGCAATGGTACTTACAGTAGCAGGCGGCCAGTCTCGCTGGAGCCCTTATTTGCCCTGACAGCTCACATTGGAGAGAGAGAAAAGGTACAGTAGGTCTTACATGCAAAATGTGTTTTATAAGTGTGCAATCTGCTGTTGGATTAAGAGTGCACAACAAACAAATATACTGTATATGTGAGAAAGTCAACAGGTATTCTTTTTTTCCAGGCTGTTTTAATTGAACCTCAAAGTATCCATTCATGATAAATTAATTATTCAATATTGAGACCGTCTCTGAGCTATATAGAGATCCCCATGATAGAGGTTAGGCTATAGCTGAAATCATGCATTATGGCTCTGACTGTATGGAGAACTTCATATTATTATGGAATAAACTAAAAATTGCATGGAATAGTGCACGTGCGTGCCCGTGTGGTAGATGACAGGTCCCTAGGCTCTGAGCATGTGCAGTAAGGAGATCACAGCGGACACTGAGACATGGACGTCACTCTGGAGCTGCAGCCACTCTGAGCAACGTCCCCAGCACCCACCTACTGAACTCTACAGCAGAGGGAAATGTAAACAAAACATGCTTTTAGATGAATGTTGCAGGTCATCAAGGAATTAGATAAGATTATCTTTATTATGATTTATGTTATGATTAAAAGATAAAAGAACACTATGAATCAAATACAGGATATATACTGTGGTGAAATAACTCAATAAATGAACACATAACAGACCAAAAACATATGTGTGGAATACATTGTTCAACAAGTCTATAATACTTCACTGTAAGACCTATGCATAACAATTCTCACCGTGTCTACACAGCAGGTGGGCATGGACAGGCGGGGTTGGTGAACATCAGTTGGCGAACATCTTTTTCTTAGATTTCATACTTGTAAATGTGCATTTTCAGACATTTAACCACTTAAACTACTACTTAAACTAGACCTTTCACTCTGTACCTAGTCTGCTTTATTCCGCTCTATACCAGTGGTTAATGTAAACCATATTTATATCCTATCACACAAGGATTTGGTGTGTCCCTGGTGTGTAGTAACTGAAGACCCCCTAGGGGTCCCGGAACCCCTGTCGAAGACCCCTGAATTAGATAGTTCCTTACTCCTTATACATCCGTAGGACAGTAAGGGCTACTAGTATCTGGGGCAAACTTGAAACATTAATATATATCATGTGGATCAACTTACCCCTTGCCTTGGAGCCCCCAACCTGGGGCAATTTGAGCCACATGACCACCTATTTTCCCCACCCATCATATTGTTATGGCCCTGTCATAAATGCTTACTTATAATTTGAATTGATAGAAGACCATCCTGAAATAAGAGTAGATTGTTCAATGTTACTGCCAGCTCATTTTGCCTTGCTTGCAGTACAACTTAAGTGAAAAGTGTCTCATCTTACCCCGTTCTCCCCTATTTCTCTTTCATTTCATTCTCTTTCAAAACTAGACCGTTCCCAAATTGACACACAGACACACAGGTTTGCAAAACCATCAAAAAAAAGATTTGTTTTAATACAAAAAAACAAATCCACAGTATTTATATATCTTCCTATAGGACATGAAACCAGACTGTGGTCAGTCAGTGATAACAAAACAAGAAAAGCAGCATTACTGTACAGTACAATACAATGAATGTTAAGTTTCACTTTTTGGATAATATATATCAGCTGGGTGGAGGTTTGATGATCCATCAGAAATATTCAGACCTTGGTTCTGGTACTCCACACTGGTTAAAAAAAACTATACATTTCGATCTGGTCGGTGTGTGTGAACGAACACAATGGTTACAAGTAGGGCCCCCAGCCCAGGTACATCTGACAGAGGAGGTTGTCATCTGTGGATTCCTGTATGAGGTAGTGGACGTGTCCCTCTATGGACAGAGGCAAGCCAAGCACTTTGTTCTTGCACTTTATCACACCCTGGAGACGTTGCTCAATGTCGCACACATGAGTCTTTGCCTGGCGGAAACGAGGACAGAGATAACGAAGGTTGAGAAGCAGAGGAGAGAGAAAAGAAAACAATGAAGACGTGGAATATTAAAAAGCCAGCCAGCAGTATTACGTGAAAGAACAATGAAAAACACACTGGCTATTCGGGTTAGTTTTCAACTGAATTCGTCCTGACATTCTTGGCTGTGACAAACTGTTTTTTATTATTTAAGTAAGTGATAATGCATGATGATTTGCCTTGATATTAGAAAATAACATTGCTGGGTACAAAATATAAATTGTTGTAACAGGATAGCCATTTCCTCATTGCCCTTCATTATGGAGAAGTACCGTTAAGGTCTATTCATACAACATGACGTCACTGAGCTGCGGTGAAGAGAAGACCACCGCTCTCCCCAGACCTTCTCTCTGTTTTTACTAACCACCAAAACGGTGGTCACAGAGACTCAAGGCAATGTTCCCGACGTAAAAACAAACAAAGCAACAAAGGAATGAAATGAGACAGCGACAGAAAGAGAGAGAGACTATATAGAATAGGAAAGGAAGAGAAAAGGACCAGAAAGGAATAGAATAGAGGCAGATAGGCAGTAGAGAGAAAACGGAGGGAAAACAATGGACAAATTTGAGGAATTGTTGGCCATGGCGGTTAGGAGATATGAGCATGATAGCATCGCTACAATCACTGTGATGGACTATGAGCACCACCATCAAAACCACCGTTTTGGTGAAACGGTGACCACCTAAATCTGGAGTAGCCTTTATGTGACTCTTCCCACGTTAGATGAATGTAATGGGTACTGTACGCTATGCTCGCACAAGGGTGTCTCGAAAACACACAAGCCTATGAATTTGGGGAAAAACAAATATGTATTTGGATGAACAAACAAGCATCGTTTTTCAGCTCTCTCTCTCTACTTTTTTACTTTTATTACTCTCATCATAATTTACATGCATGTAAAAATGTTAGTTTTACTAGTCTTAGTTATACCAACATCATTCTTACGAAGGCTTGTGTTCATAGAACACTCTTGTAAAGATTGTCATGACAGGCGCTTTTCATTCACACTCCAGCTGCGGGTGAACATTGATGGAAATCAGTCAAGGGATTTGTGAAATGTGGTGGCACAAAATAAAAAAGGAACGACTGAAAGATTACTCACACACAACAGTGAGGGAGAGAGGAATAGGGGAAGAGAGAGGGAATGGGGAGAGAGAGAAATCACCTTCTCATTGAGTATCTCTCCGGTCTCGTTAGCTTGGCTTTTAGACGGGCCTTTTTCCTGTTTGCTCCACTCCACCAGAGGGTCATGAAGAAAGGTCTTCAGGACACTGGTACAAACACAATAATTTGTCCAAGTGTAAGGCAAAGCAGCTTGCAACATGCTGTTCAATCTCCTCCATTAAAGGCAGTTTCTGTACCCATGATTTTTCTCTGGTGTTGGTAATGACAGACTGAAGTGTTTGACCAATGTTGACTGTGAATAAGTTCATGTGCTTGTACATTTAGGGATTGTTTGGATTCAAGCACAGAGACGCATGTTGTTTCGAGTGTGTACCCTTGGGAATATATTTTAGGGTTGTCCCGACTCCCGATCCGATCACGTGATCAGAAATCAGTCCCGTCAGTGCCTTGAGGGAAGGAGAGACAGAGAGAGCAATGCCACTGGCTACGGTACTCGCTCCTTTGCAGGAGTGAGTGCCTGCAAAGGTGGGCCAGTTGCGATACCCCTTATCGTATTTTGCATATGACATGGCATAAACGTGTTCTATAAAAATATAAATGGATCGGGAAAAATCGGTATCGGCAGACACTCAAAATCAAATGATCGGAATCAGATCGGGAGCAAAAGAAAACGAGATCGGGACATCCCTAATATATTTTATAAATGCGGACTCAAATAAAGAAATTGAAATGTGTGTACAGTACAGTGTGACTGTACCTCATTAGTGGCTCTCTCTGGTCCCTCATCAGTCTAATTGTGACCTCACAGGCCTGTCTGAAGAGGCCCTCGGTGCCCATAGGGCCCATGGCATGAACCATGTTCTGTGTCAGACGGAAAGGAACCACCTCGGGGACGTCGAATGTCTCCCCCTGGTGGTGGAGAGAGAAAGAGGGGATGAAAAGGCAACATAAATAAACAAAAGACTCATCAGTATTCATTTATTCATGTTTGTAACTCCAATACCAATAGTGTACAAATGTAACCACTTGTGAATTAACAGTCTAGATGATATCTTCACACTTCACACATCATATTTATAACTATTTAAACACATTCTCTCTCACACACACGGTAGTGTATTTCATCCAACCTTGTTGAAGAGGCAGTTGAAGTCAACGTGAACACACTCCCCGGTGAAGGAGTCAAACAGGATGTTCTCTCCGTGGCGATCGCCCAGGCCGAGGATGTAGCCCACCATGGACATCACAGCAGTGGACCGACAGTACGCAGAGCGACTGCTGTACCTGTTCGTGTGCGCGTATAGCACACACACACACACACACACACACACACACACACACACACACACACACACACACACACACACACACACACACACACACACACACACACACACACACACACACACACACACACACACACACACACACACACACACACACACACACACACACACACACACACACACCCCGTGTTGAAGTCATCTACTGACAACATTAGTTGCCCAATATCATTGCACTTATTCTAACCCCAAACAATATTTTTGTCACAATATAGATTACATCTAAATAGTAAATACACAATTATATGTCCTGAACCTTGATCATGAATTGGTTCAGTTTTCAAAGATTATGAACCCCCCCCCCCCCAAAAAAAAGAGTCTGTCCAGTATACAGTAGTATAACTGCACAAGTGACATGCATTATCATCATAATCAGTCCACCTGGCGGTGGGTCATACCAAGACGTTGGGTCGGGGAAGGTTCGGAGGAACCACTCATGGAAGACAGGGGGGTGTCGAGCACACAGCTCCTTGTGGATGCGGAGTTTCTCATCAAAGGGAGCCGTCTTGGGAAGAATCAGCTTCCTCAGCTCCTTACCGGACAGGTACACGCCTGGTATGCACACACGCACACAAATGAACGCATAGACGTGCACGCACACACAGTCACAGTCACACACACACACACACACACAGTAACATCTTCATAACCACTTAAAGGAGCATTCAGTGATTTGGGTGATTTGGAAAACCGCCCAGTCCGCCCCGGTAACAAAATGTGCACATGCACACGCTCTACAGTGGGGGGAAGTGCAACAGGCCAACAGCATGTGCACCAAGGCCCGCCCCCACTCGATCATGATTGGAGGAAGGCCCCTCTCATCCTGATTGGATGAAGGCTTTGCCACCCAAAGCACAAACCGAAACTAAGGTTTTTTGACCCCAGGGGCTTACTGGGGACAGGGAGGAACTCCTTATATGGTCAGCACACTTTTTAGTAGGGAGGATTATCCAAAAAATAAGAAAAAATAAGTGAAGTGAAAGTGAAATCACTGAATATACCTTTAACCACTCTTGACTTAGTAAACAGAACATGAATTGTCTCTGTTCTTGGTCTTCTCTTTTATCATTCTACACAAAGTTTCCCCCAGAATAGGATACTAGGGTTAATTCAAGTGGTTAATTCATGGATAAATTAAGTCCCAATTAAATGGGTACTGGTAGTTAGAAATGGTTTGTAATGGGAGTGTCACGTTGCAAAAGTTGATACCAAATGGACCCTTAAGGGTATGGCCGGTGGGGTGCATACGTTGGTTAGACATACTAACGGTCCGACAGGCTTTAGTCGCCGGTTACAACTAACCCGTGGCTCCCGACATGCGTGGCAGGTTAAAACTAACCCTAATCAAATCGTGTTGACTTGAATTAACACTCACAATTCTAGTGTGCACATTACTAACACTAGAGGTGTTGATGATGCAACAGTAGCATCAGATCATTGCATCATCTATTTACAATTTAAGCATGTAATAGACACACGACTTATAGTAAGCAAGGTTAACAGTACACAAGGTAATACATCAAATTCATTAGTAAGCAAGGTTAACAGTACACAAGGTAATACATCAAATTCATAGAAATAGTATCTAGGATCATAGGGAAACCAAGAACCTATCATCAGTCTAACCCAACCAGGCTAGTAAGATCATTGGAGACAAACAATTGCAACTTCAGGACATATACTACCGCTCCATAACCAAAAAGGCAATTCAGATTTACAATGATTCTACCCACCCTCTTCGCCCTGAATTTGACTTGTTACTATCAGGCAGGAGGCTTAGAGTGCCATTAGCAAAAACGAAGGGTTAGAAGACGTTGTTTGTGCCAACTGCAGTGGACATTTTAAATAAGAAAATGTTTAAATAGCCCCTCCACCTAACGATCACTGTTGCTGCGCTATGGAAATGAATTTGATTCTAGAAACCTGGCATCTGTCTAAAATTAAGATGTGTTTAAAGAATCCTACTTTCATAGCCCTGCCAAAAGCTGTGTAGGCCTGAAATGCTTCATGCATGCATGAACACATGCATGAACACGTGCATGAACACGTGCATGAACACGTGCATGAACACATGCATGAACACATGCATGAACACGTGCATGAACACATGCATGAACACATGCATGAACACATGCATGAACACATGCATGAACACGTGCATGAACACGTGCATGAACACATGCATGAACACGTGCATGAACACATGCATGAACACATGCATGAACACATGTATGCATGAACACATGTATGCATGAACACATGCATGCGTGAACACATGCGTGCGTGCATGAACACATGCATGCGTGCATGAACACATGCATGCGTGCATGAACACATGCATGCGTGCATGAACACATGCATGCGTGCGTGCGTGTGTACCTCTCTCCTTGTACAGCTTGGTGAGGATGTGTCTCAGGCCAGCAGTGTTGTTGACCCATTCAATGATGCCACACTCCTCATTCAGAGGAATCACAGCGTACGTGCGGATGTGGAGCTCCCTCCTCCTCGACTCAGCATCTTTACGCAGGCACTACACACACACACACACACCGGTGCACACACACACACAGGTGCGCACACACACACACACACGGGTGCACACACACACACACACACACACACACACACACACACACACACACACACACACACACACACACACACACACACACACACACACACACACACACACACACACACACACACACACACACACACACACACACACACACACACACACACTTTACAGTCCTCCTCCATCTTCAGTGTTCATTTTGGTTGTACACTCTCCGAGTTACACACGGACAAAGAAACAATGAAGATTTTACTGTGTATATGTGCATACACTTGACTATACTCTATCTCCTACATGTACACACACACCTTATTGATAAGACAATTAAACTCCATGAGTCGGCAGTCCTTTCTCAGGTCGTCTTTGGGTTTACACATCATGGTGTAGCTTCTTCCATCCGTCCCCTTCAAACTGATCTTTTTAGGTTTCTGTAAGGAGGCCAGGATCTCCACCTACACACACACACACACAGCTAAATGATAGTTTGGAACCAAATTGACCCTTACATGGGTCTGTAACTCTGAGAGTGTACAAATGGTACTACACTCATAGTTAAATTAACATTGATTTTACAATATAAACTGGGGTCCCAGAGATAGAAATGCCATGAAATGGGGGTCAGTACTAAGTAGACAAATATGCATGTCAAACTGGGGGTCCTTGAAATTAAACGGGTTGAGAATCACTGCTAGAACATAAAAATCTTCTCTTATGGGGGTCCCTGTCATATCTTTTCAAATGGGGGTCTGCGGGCTAATTAGTGTCAATTTGGGGGTCCTTGACATGAAAAGGTTTGGGAACCACTGGGCTAACTAACATTTTGTCAGGTGAAACACCTGGTTGGCACCCCGGGCCATTTGTCTATTTGGACAAAACATATTACATATTATAGTACTCAGTGTGTGAACGGCCCTTAACACTGCGATGCAATGCATCTGGGACTTGATTCCAGACTTGTCACTAAAGGCTTGAGATTTGTCTCAGACAAAAAAGCAACTCTGATAGTACAGCTTTAACTTGTTGCTTAATACATGCATACATATCCATTGTTTCTAAAGAAATATTTGTTGAGAATTTATATAATTTCACAGCGTTTCACTTTCTCGCTCCCCCGTACCGAATCTTCAAAGCCAGCAAGGTAGGCCCAGTGTCCAGGAAAGGCGTCATGCTGAGTGTTGGCTCCCCCAGTAGAGGGCAGTGTAGGAATGAGGACAGACTGCAGTGGGATTAGTATCTGGCTGAAGTTGGACTCCTCCACCATGCGCTTCAGCTGCTTGAAGTGAACGCTCATACTGAGAGTGGTGCTGTTCCCATCCACCTGCATGGGGGGAGATGAACGCATGGATGCTTCTATTGTTAGTAGAAACACATACATCCATGCTTTTATAGTCACAAATATAAGCATAGAGGCAATAAACACAAATACAAGGTAACACAAACCTACAAGGTTGTCAGTATTAAATCCAATAATAAATAATACTAATGTGATGAGTTCCAAGTATTGTCGACTAATATGAAGAAAGCTTTTGGCCTGCCAGATGACAGAAGAATACAAGTCTTTGGAAATAAAGGTAAATATGTACTGCAAAAGGAGTACTTGTGGACAGGGGTTCAGGGTCAGAAACTGCTGTGTTGTACTCTGTGATTATTTCCAAGACACTCAGTTTGATATGCACGAGGCCACAGACGCTTTTAGTATGATTTATTTTCAACTCTGGGTCACGAATTCTCAGTGTTAGTTTAACTGTGAGTGCAAATGGAACCGTAAGGGTTGATTTAGTTCCATGTGTACACTCTCTGAGTTACATACCTGTCGGGGTCCCTTTCATTCATAACTATCAATCATTCAGCTGGGGACCACCCTGGAATTCGACCATCATGGCTCCATCTTAACTAACTGGTCCTAGTTAGCTCCCTACCCCGGATAACGCCTCCGCCTGCTTTGGATTCTACTCTTAGGGTACCTCTTCTTGTCCTATAGAGGGTATGCGCGTGACATCATCATCATACCCGGAAGTTATGCTGAGTGGCAAAAAACTACTTTCTGGCCATGACAGCCAAACAGAGCAGTCCTAATCATAAATGACGTTAAATGACAATAAACTCAATTTCCAATCACTTTATACATGTGCATACCCTCTATATCTGTATGTATTGCTTCCAGCTTTATATATTTATATATAAGGAATATTATTTCTTTGTTTCATGGTTGTTTGTGCAGTGTGTGTTGTGTATCATTCTATGTCACTAGGAGGACCACAATGTGCAGTATGTTGTGTATCATTCTATGTCACTAGGACGACCACAATGTGCAGTGTGTTGTGTATCATTCTATGTCACTAGGTGGACCACAATGTGCAGTATGTTGTGTATCATTCTATGTCACTAGGAGGACCAGAATGTGCAGTATGTTGTGTATCATTCTATGTCACTAGGAGGACCACAATTTGCAGTATGTTGTGTATCATTCTATGTCACTAGGAGGACCACAATGTGCAGTAAGTATGTTGTGTATCATTCTATGTCACTAGGAGGACCACAATGTGCAGTAAGTATGTTGTGTATCATTCTATGTCACTAGGAGGACCACAATGTGCAGTGTGTTGTGTATCATTCTATGTCACTAGGACCACAATGTGCAGTATGTTGTGTATCATTCTATGTCACTAGGACCACAATGTGCAGTATGTTGTGTATCATTCTATGTCACTAGGAGGACCACAATGTGCAGTATGTTGTGTATCATTCTATGTCACTAGGAGGACCACAATGTGCAGTAAGTATGTTGTGTATCATTCTATGTCACTAGGACCACAATGTGCAGTGTGTTGTGTATCATTCTATGTCACTAGGAGGACCACAATGTGCAGTAAGTATGTTGTGTATCATTCTATGTCACTAGGAGGACCACAATGTGCAGTGTGTTGTGTATCATTCTATGTCACTAGGACCACAATGTGCAGTATGTTGTGTATCATTCTATGTCACTAGGACCACAATGTGCAGTATGTTGTGTATCATTCTATGTCACTAGGTGGACCACAATGTGCAGTATGTTGTGTATCATTCTATGTAACTAGGTGGACCACAATGTGCAGTATGTTGTGTATCATTCTATGTCACTAGGTGGACCACAATGTGCAGTATGTTGTGTATCATTCTATGCCACTAGGTGGACCACAATGTGCAGTATGTTGTGTATCATTCTATGTCACTAGGACCACAATGTGCAGTGTGTTGTGTATCATTCTATGCCACTAGGTGGACCACAATGTGCAGTATGTTGTGTATCATTCTATGTCACTAGGACCACAATGTGCAGTGTGTATCATTCTATGCCACTAGGTGGACCACAATGTGCAGTATGTTGTGTATCATTCTATGCCACTAGGTGGACCACAATGTGCAGTATGTTGTGTATCATTCTATGTCACTAGGACCACAATGTGCAGTGTGTTGTGTATCATTCTATGCCACTAGGTGGACCACAATGTGCAGTATGTTGTGAATCATTCTGTCACTAGGTGGACCACCATGGAAATAAGCTACGGAATCTTTGTGTATAGTCCACGTTGGCGTTTTCTTAATTGATGACACTGACTGTTGCAATTTTTTAAACTGCCAATAAAGTATTCTATCTATCTATGTATCTATCCAACTACCCCAAGGACTCCTGGTAACAAACGAGAGGGTGATATCAGACAGACAACCTGGTGGGGGTTGATGATAACAGATGGCTGATAAAGTGAGAAATGACAAATCGGTGCAAGATAAGTGCCATGACTGCCATCATGGGCTGAACCATCACCACGTGAGACTTGGGCAGTACTCTAACTATAGTATATACAATATAATCTTTAATCTTGATAATAAAATATCGACTGTAGTACCATCAGCAGTTTTAAAGTTACAAGCCAAGAGGAACATGCTGGCCTATCTAAATGACTGAAAGTTGTGGTGACTGTGTTTGTGTGTGTGTGTGTGTGCGCGTGCGTGCATGTGCATCTACCGGCTTGTTGCAGAGTTCCAGCAGCTTGTCAGTCAGCCTGTTGGCATCTCCAATAAACTTCCCCAGAGGTTGTTTAAGACTGACAGCCTTCTTCAAAATCTCATTACAGCGATTCTTACGCATGTGGTAGGTTGACTGACACACACACACACACACACACACACACACACACACACACACACACACACACACACACACACACACACACACACACACACACACACACACACACACACACACACACACACACACACACACACACACACACACACACACACACACACACACACACACACACACACACACACACACAAGATTACATTGATATATTTACAACACAGTTACCGAAGTTATCAAATTATCGAATCAGTGACAGTACTGAAATGCACCCACCTTGGAAACAGCCGTCATTAGCCAGATGGACTGCTGAGGGTACGCCAGGAATACCTTGGCCACGATGGCCATGAGAACCTTGAAGACTTCGTCACTGGAGTGACACACCCTGGAGATGAGCTGGGAGAAGGCTGTGAGGAACTGGTAGGGTGCTAGACTGGTACAGTGCTCACTCATCGCTGTGTTGATCTTACTCATGTCCATACGGAGCTGCCTGTCTGCTCGCCCCGCTACACCACCACAAAGACACAACCAATGACTTTGTTGGTGTGCATTTAAAAGCAACAAACTCTTAATACGATTGTGAAATTAAACGGTGGTGTATGTGTTCTTTTTTGGTTAAAACAAAACATTTTTGCCCTCCTATGCCCAGCTTTGTCTGTTTGTGTGAACACAAACTTTGGCTGATGATTGGCTGATCACGTCATAGTGATGATTTGATTGGCTGAGCAAAGTACATAGAGGATAAAAGTGAAGACGCCAAAAGTGGCCGGAATAACATGCGTTATGATTTGATTGTCTGAGTACGGAATGTGATGTATGATGATAAGAGCGCCCCTCACTTCACACGGGTGTGGTTTTTAATTAAAAAGTTAAAGCTCTATTCTGATAGCAATAATTGCTATAGTGTTTACTTCGTTCCGTAACGGGGGTCTGTCTCCTCATCTCACCAGCTCTTTAATAAATGGAAAATACATTTTCAGGTGGGTCACCAGGAGAGAGACCCCATTTATCAGCTTTATACTATGCCAGTTCCAAATGTGTCCTGTATGGATTTCTCCCCCAATTGCATGAAATTGTTATTGTGACATGAAAAAATATTTTCCTTTTACTCTTTATCTTTATACTGATAAAATCCAGGAAGTTGTCAGTTACTGTACAGCTACCAAAACAACTTCCTTTTTGGTTCTAAAAGCGCTTTAAAATGCTTCTCTGAGCTGTCAACAGCGTTAATGAGAAGAAAGACCGACTTCGTAACATTTGCTGGCATGAAGAGAGACTGGTAGCTTTTGTTAGTGTTCCCTGAGACTACGTATTTGTATCATGATTTGAAACTAACACACCCTGTTAAGACATGTGTACCTTCACTGTGCTGTACTCACTTTTCTCACACTCATAGACCTTAGCTCCAAAGTCCAGCCAGAGGGAAAGCATGCGGGGCATAGCCTGGTAGATATACTGGTTCCCAAATTGCAGAGCTCTGGAAGCAGAAGAAATGTGGTTAGTGGCTCATAAATTAGCAGCTAATTATAAAATAAATTTGTATATAAGGTACAGTAATGTTAAATGATAGTTTGTTATTACTGTAGCTGTTAACAGCCTATGCCCTTAAACCATTTTACTTTGTTGAGTGGTGTCCACCAGGAGTCCATTCTTGACCCCTGCTTTATTTTCCTAGTCTATACCAAATCCCTTCAACAAAAATATCCCAATTAAAAGCTCACACAGAACTCAACCTATTTTCACAGAATGTGCACCTATTCTCGCAAATTGTTTGCTGCTGTTAATATTGTCCATCATGGTACCACAAAATAATAGAGTAGTACTGGATTTACAACTAGGTGGCAAAAAACAAAATGGTCCTCACTTTCCAAAGTTTGTAACGATGTATCGGATGAGGTTTCCTTGCTTCTCTATTTTATTGTCAGTGACCATGGGCATGAGCTTGTCATAGTACTTGGCCAGGTAGAAGTTTCCATCCTCCCACTCTGGTAGCAGGTTGGTCACATCCTAAAAATAAAAAAAAAGCATACTATACATAATGCATAATGTATTTCTCTTTAACCAGCCCTTGTTTTTCTGTCTTTTTAATGCACAAAGTCTACTCTTTTAGATAAGTATATGTAAATCAAGAGTAACATTATTTAGTATCATTATTATGTACAGTAATACATGGGAAGTGTTCCATCTTGGTACCTTATATGCCTTCATGATGGCGTTGGACTCAAAGTTGGCCGTCTCCTCCATGAAGCGTCCCACCAGCAGCATGGCCTTGCCTTTGGTCTGCAGGGTACGAGGGTCCGACAGGGGCTGGTCGTCTGGGAAACACTGGGTCACACCCTTCTGGAGGACAATCAGAGCCTGGTGCACGTCTCCCTGAAGACGGAGAGACATGGCATGAATTGTACAGTGTACACTTCCAATCCATGTAGTTTCGGTGCGTGCGTGCATGCGTGTGGACTCGTATCAGAAAATCTGTTCGTGATCCAACCATTCCGATGTCATGTGAAACAGCTATTAAAAGCTTTCTTTATTTTCTCAATGATTTACTTTAGTCAGTATATACGTGAATTGCACAAATGAAAAATGAAATAAAATATGAAAGTTATTTTTTTCTTTAAAAGGAATAGTTCACCCAAAAAAGGGATGATTTTCTATCATTTACAATTTAGGCAATTAGCAGACGCTCTTAATCCAGAGCAATTTACAGCAAGAACACCACAAGGTAATACATCAAATGCATAGAAATAGTCATCAAGGATGGAAGTAAGTAAACTAAGAACCTAACATCCATCCAAAAGTACAGTATAATATCTGTGCAATGAAGCTGTAAGTATACGCAACCCATGAAGCCTTGAATTCATGGAGATCTTTGTTTTTGAAACATTCCTAAGCCAATAATTTGAAGAGGGGCTGCGTTTCTGGTAGGAGACTCAAAGGCGACTCTTTGAGTCTCCTTTGGAAACTCCTGGAAACACAATCGGTCATCCCTATTTTGGTCATGTAGGCAAAAATAGGCAAAATGTAGAATAAGGGCCATATTTTCGCCAGTGCCTTACCCCTAATCCGTAAACTTCTTTGCCTTTTTTTTTTTTGTTTTTTTTTTTACTATTTGGAAAAACATTTTTAATAGTTCAAATAGCCACAACGTGTCGATGTAGACTGGCTAATTGAACAATTTTGAGATTTTTTCAAAACAGTAAAAGAAGGCAAACAAGTTTAGGGAAAATAGGGCCCTAAAGCGTCAGACTGTAGATAGGCTATTTTGTCTATTTTTGGATATAGGGCTAAGTGATTAACATCCACGTCAACTGATTGACCATAAAGCTAATTAATCCTGACCCTCAGCTCAAGTGTGTGTAGTCGTGTACCTTGGACCAGAGCCACTTGGCTTTCTCTGTGAGCAGCTCAGCCCGGTGTGTGTTTTCTGCGTTCAGCAGAGCATTGTAGGCTGTCTGGTGGTGTCCTGCCTTCCTGGCCACACGGGCGCTTTGGAGCCAGCACTCCCCCACCTGCTCCTGACATGCTGGCCTGAGGGCCACACAAAGATACGGCCTGAGTTGGATTTATCATTTATGGCCGGAGAGTTGGCTACATTAGTGTGGGTTACTGATTGAGAGTTGGCTACATTAGTGTGGGTTACTGATTGAGAGTTGGCTACATTAGTGTGGGTTACTGATTGAGAGTTGGCTACATTAGTGTGGGTTACTGATTGAGAGTTGGCTACATTAGTGTGGGTTACTGATTGAGAGTTGGCTACATTAGTGTGGGTTACTGATCAAAATTGCTTTGAACTGGATGAATACAGTATGCTCACCTCTGAATGGTAGTGACCAATGTAAAAATGTGGAGGTGCAAGTACTGCCTGGCAGCATACAGCAAGATTTCTTGTTTAGATTGTTCAGATATGACCAATTATGAAACTTTGATAACGTAATTCCAGTGAATCATCCTTCGGGGCAACAGTATGATCATTCCCACCAAGTTTCATGACAATCCCCTCACTTGTTTCTTTATCTTGATATGACATTTTTTAACCAAATCATTAATCATCTACCTACCGCACGCACACACACACACACTCTCCCACACACACACACTCTCCCACACACTCTCCCCCCCCCACACACACACACTCTCCCACACACTCTTCCCCCCCCCCCCCCACACACACACACACACACACACACACACACACACACACACACACACACACACACACACACACACACACACACACACACACACACACACACACACACACACACACACACACACACACACACACACACACACACACACACACACACACAACAATGCAACCTTGATACATTGTTAATATCTGGTAATCATTATTTCTTAACCAGTTAATGGTATTACTGGCCAATTGGTTGGGACATACCAGTAATATAAGGCTTAGGCAGGCAGAGGAAATCTCTTATCTCACTGCAAAGGTAACATCATCCCTGTTGCAAAGGTGCTAGGTGTTCGGTGTTTGATTTATGGCCTTTCCTTCTAGTGCAACAAGCTGGATTAGTAGCAGTTTTCGTACATAACTAATGCTGTTCATTAGACAATAGAATATTTTCATTGTGCCATTTTCAATATGCCATAATTAGAATGTCAAGGCAACAAAAAAAGTAAATATGTATTGTGTATTAGTGACTTAGGACGAGACACCTTGATACAATGAAAGTGTTTGTGTGTGCGTGCGCACGTACTTCCTTACCTTGAACCGAGGCTGAGCAAAGCTCGGCGCAGGGCCAGGATTGGTTCCTTGGCCCTGAAGGAATTCTGGGTCATCTCCAGTCGCTCTGACCAATGGAGAGACAGTGGGATGAGGCTGGGTGCGGAGTCATTGCTCTGCTTCAGCAGCTCAGTGAATGCATGCTCCAACTCACTCAGCATGTGAAGCCTACACACACACACACACACACACACACACACACACACACACACACACACACACACACACACACACACACACACACACACACACACACACACACACACACACACACACACACACACACACACACACACACACACACACACACACACACACACACACACACACACACACACACACACACACACACACACACACACACACACACACACACACACACACACACACACACACACACACACACACACACACATAACTTAACAGACAAATGTCAGTGCAAAACTTATAATGTACAAAATGTTTTATGTAAATAACGTGTGCTCTATTCCAACAAAAAACACAGACACACACACACACCTGACAATGTACTCGTATCCCCTCTGGTAGGTCCCGCACTCATAGCTGGCAGCAGACAGAGGGACCACCTGCTCCTTCCTGACCAGCTTCAGCTTCTCATAGAAGGCCTCGGCAGGCTGCTGTTTAGCAGCCAGCAGCATCTGGCCCAGGCGCACTCCCCACGTACTGGACTGCTCATCTGAACGTGACCATACAACACATGACAATGGGACCTTCAAAGCCCAAATGCTAATTTATACTTTGCATGACCCTTTCAACATGCGTTACACTGTTCACACTGTATTCATATATTATTTGAATATACAAATAAGTTTTGGAATGGAATTACAATCAAAGAGGTTCAATTACAGGGATGAAGGCTGAATCGAACCTAATGTGAGTTAAATTGAACTGTAGCCTGGAGTGTTTCAAATAGTTTTTGGTGCACATAAAGTGAAACTGCTAAGAGAGAGGAAAAGTTATTAGCTGCGCTGAGTAAATAGACTGAATAGATTTAATTTGAGGCTGTAAAGTGTGTAATTACCTGAACCCAAGTAATCTTCCAGCAGGTCCCATTTACTGAGTTTCCAGGCAGCCTCCACTCTGTAGGCATTCAGGTCGGACTTCCACTGGGGCCTAAACACGTACACATGTGATTCAATTCAACTTTTGTAATAAACAGCAAAATCCTCAGTCTTACATTTTAACTCAGAGTTTACACACTCAGTCTCAGCAAATGGATACGTTAACACTTTACTGTTTAACATTGAATATTATATTGTTGCAAGTACTGTCCATGTAGCCATCCAGGATCCTGGTGATTCATGACCATAAAACCTTTGATTCTGTATTTGTTTTTTTACCAGCTGCTTGGAAAGTAAGATGGTCTATTTTCTCTCGGGATGGCTTTGATGACGAATTTCTCATTGGCTGCCGTAGTGACGACCTACCTTGTTCATTTTTTGTTTGTTTGTCTTTTTTTCCCACAATATCAAAGGAATTATGGTCATGATTCACCAGGATCCTGGATGGCTTGATTCTAGGCTTAACATAATTGATCTCTATGTGAAAAATGAATGGTAGATTTTTCAGTGGTGCCAAAAAAACATGCCCTAAAGTTTTAGTTGCATTACAACAAACGGTTGAAAAGTATTTGGCTTCCGCTGGTACAGTATGTAAAAAGCATATTTGGTGAAGTATGAATAAATAATCTGTGTGTGTGTGTGTGTGTCACCTGTTGGTTAGTACTCCATTAACCTGGGTGATAACAGTGGATAGCTGTCCCAGACCAAGCATGGAACTCATCACGCCATGATAGTGACCAATCTACATACAAATAGAAAGAGAAGGGTGGGAAAATACAATGTGAGAAAACTACTGTCCATCATTACACTTTGTATTCCACCGATAACTTGTACTGTAAGATGTGGAAATGTTTTTGTTGCCGAGATGGACAGAACTGTGTATGCCTGCTTGTGTGCACACACGCCCAGACACACACACGCCCAGACACACACACGCCCAGACAGTGGTGGAAAGTACCCAAGTGCATTTACTGTACGTAAGTGCTGTACCTTTATGGTATTTGTACTTTAGATTATTTACAATTTCCAATACTTTTACTTCTACTCCACTACATTTCAGAGGCAAATATTGTACTTTTACTACATTTATACTGTATTTACTAGTTACTTTACTAGTTTCTTTGATTATAATTACAAAACATACATTAAGAGTATCACGCTGGCAGTTGTGATACTATTTGAAAATGCAACTATAAGGCTCTATGTTCACATAATATTTCTTACGTCATCGACATGATGAAATGGCGCCATCTACTGGCTAACTATACTTTGGACTTACTTTGGACTTCAACTGCAACTGTGCCTAAATATTTTATTTTTTCTAAATCGTTTTTATAACTGGACATCCTTAGGGTTTTTTTGATAGATATGAATCATTATTTTTAAAAGTAAATTTCCTTGCTTCCCACCCTTTAACCACTTCAGCCCTATATACATTTCGGCCATTTGAAAATAGCCAATCTACAAGCCTGCAATGTGTCACGATGCAACACATTGTGAGCTTGTAGATCTGCGATTTTCTAAATATTTGTATACATTGGAAAACTTGAAACGGGACATTCTGCATACTGCACCTGATCCGACTCCAGCTGAATGGCTCGGTCGTAGCAGGCTGTGGCGTCCCGGAGCAGGCCGATGCTCTCGTGTTCCAGAATCTGTTCCCGTAGTGATGGCTCCTCCCTCCTCAGTGCGTTGACGCCGCGCACTCCGTCAGGTTCGTGCATCGCCGCATACAGCGTCTATCAACAGCCAATCACAGTTGCTAAGCGAGGCACACAAAGAAAATGCAGCCCTCTTGAATCTGAAGCCAACGGCTTCCTGTCTGAGATCTATCTATGGTATCTATTTGGCAAATGTCAAAGGACCACAGAGAAATATTTTATCTCTTTCTTTGTTCCAGTTCAGGGCTTTGAAACGCAGGAGCTGAGCCTCACCTGGGTTAAAAACAAGAACACTAGCATCCCTATTCTGGCCGAATGGATATTCTTCTCTATGGTCGCAATCATTCAGCTATGGCAGAGAAGACCAATACAGTTCCCTGAGGCACCCCGCTCAATGAAGTACAGTATATTTAGGGTTTAAGTGGTTAATCAACAGCTCCATGTGGTCCGACCTGGAGGAAGGTGAGATGGTCCTGGATGTTCTCTTTGTTCTCCAGGATGTAGGCTTCAAAGTGCATCAGTGCTCTGGTGTAGGCTTTGGAGCGCAGTGAGGCCCTGGCCAGCACGTCTTGAGGAATGCCCTTCAGGAAGGCTACCACTCGCTGATACTCGCCACTCTCTGGAGGCAGAAAGACAAATACAATGGTATTACATGTTTTACTGATAAAACATGTTGCCACCAGGGTTTATTCGACTGCCAGAACAGCTGCCTGCAGCAAACTCTTCTACAGTACACTATACGGACTGGCTGCTTGTGTGAAATCTGTAAATGTCTATGCTTCACATGAACAATGTTCAATGAAACTCTGAAAATAACGTTTTACAGTTTACACGCATAGGTCTTCAATTACAATCCAATTTTAACACTCTCCGTGTAGCAGCATCTAATTTTGAAGGGACATTATTTACACAGATACTATATATTATACTATACATAGTAGCGGTCTGACTCTGCATTTGCTTGTAAAGCTGCACTTTGGTTCACAGTAAGTGAAAACATACTCTGAACTTTGATCTACATTTCCTTCCTTTATTTGTACTATCTGTTTGTCTTAAGTCTGTGTTTTTATACTCTGAGCCAATTTCACTGTTTACATTCAGAAGCTCAGTTGGAACACTATCAGATTGTATTTCTGAATCTGAACAAAGAGACTAGGACTAATTGAAATCAATTGAGCTATCAATAACAGCTCACTTGATCTCTTAGCTCCTCCCTTCATTTTTGAAAAAGCTCTTCCAACCCTATATAGGGTGATCAGTTTCAGACACACTCTGGGTAGCGGTCTGACTCTGCATTTGCTTGTAAAGCTGCACTTTGGTTCACAGTAAGTGAAAACATACTCTGAACTTTGATCTACATTTCCTTCCTTTATTTGTACTATCTGTTTGTCTTAAGTCTGTGTTTTTATACTCTGAGCCAATTTCACTGTTTACATTCAGAAGCTCAGTTGGAACACTATCAGATTGTATTTCTGAATCTGAACAAAGAGACTAGGACTAATTGAAATCAATTGAGCTATCAATAACAGCTCACTTGATCTCTTAGCTCCTCCCTTCATTTTTGAAAAAGCTCTTCCAACCCTATATAGGGTGATCAGTTTCAGACACACTCTGGGTAGCGGTCTGACTCTGCATTTGCTTGTAAAGCTGCACTTTGGTTCACAGTAAGTGAAAACATACTCCGAACCTTTTCTCTACATTTCCTTCCTTTACACTTCTGAGCTGTCTTAGCTCCTTTCCTTTCCCCCGTCTAACCACACTAGACCCTGACTCATGGCTGGCTGAATCTCGATATTTATCGAACAAATCACACAGGCTGACTAATATAGCCTAGTGTCCAATCCAAAGACCCGGACATCCAGACACATCCAGCGAAGGAGGCCGTCTCCTAGGGTTTTGTATCAACTTACTTCCTACTTCCTATTATTACTATTATTATGTTATAATTATTAGTTGTACTTTATTATTATTATTACTTTATTATTATTATCTCTTATATCTGTTTATAATGTGCTTTCCCACCGTCCCTATACTGTCCTCCTCTTGTCGCCCTAGACACTACCTTTCCCGTCACAGAGATCCCTCAAATCTCATCTATCCAGCTCGTTCACCCAGTCACCACATTGTGGTGGAGGGAGGCCTCTGGAACTGCCACGCAGCTACCAAGAAGAAAATGCCGGAATTCATTTCAGGCCACGCCTCCCTCAAGTCTCTGCATTTCCTTGCTCTGACTGAAACCTGGATTACACCAGATAACACTGCTACCCCCGCCGCCCTCTCTGTTTCACACAAGTTCACCCACACCCCTCGCCCAACAGGTGCAGGGGGGGGTACAGGACTACTAATGTCCCCCAAATGGAATTTCCGTGTCTTAAATCTCTCTCACCTTTCTCTGTCCACATGTGAATTTCATGCTATCTCAATATCACAACCAGTCCCCCTAACCCTCATTGTGCTCTATCGCCCCCCAGGAACCCTTGGGAACTTCCTGGAAGAACTAGATTCTCTGATCAGCTCCTTTCCGGAGAATGGCACCCCTCTGATCCTACTGGGTGATTTCAACCTACCTACAGCAGAGAAGTATCTTCCCGTTACATCCCTTCTGGCCTCATTTGACCTCTCCCTATCTCCCTCCCCTCCCACTCACAAGGCTGGTAATGTTTTGGACCTTGTGTTCTCCAGAGCCTGCTCTCCCTCTACACTCTCTGTTACCCCCTTAATCAGGTCTGACCACCACTTCATAACCTTCTCCCTCTCTCTCTCCACCCTCCCGCCCAAACCTACTAACCCTCCGAACACCACCACCCGATGCAATCTCAAGTCCCTAAACCCCTCCTCCCTCTCATCCTCTATTCTCTCCTCTCTACCCTCCCTGGAGTCCTTCCTCTCCCTCTCACCTAACACTGCAACCTCATCCTTCCTCTCCTCTATCTCATCGGCATTCGACCAACACTGCCCGCTCTCATCCAGGCCAGCTCGCTCATGTCCACCGGCTCCCTGGTTATCTGAAACTCTCAGATCTGAACGAACACCTCTAAGGGCAGCCGAAAGAAGGTGGCACAAGACAAAGCTACCTGATGACCTTTCCCACTTTCACTCACTCCTCTCTGCCTTCTCCCTCTCACTAACCACTGCTAAAACCTCTTTCTACCACACCAAAATCCAATCCTGTACTTCTAACCCAAGGAAACTCTTCTCCACTTTCTCCTCCCTCCTTAAGCCCCCTCCCCCCACTCAACCTGCATCCCTCACGGCTGATGTTTTTGTCAACTACTTTGAGAAGAAGGTTGACGATATCAGCAGCTCCTTTCCCCCCCTCCCCCATAAAGTGGCATCTGACTCAACCAACACTAACCCCAACTTACCATGCATGTCTTCTTTCTCTCCTCTTTCCCCAGACGAGGTCCTACAACTAGTGACATCCACTAGACCTACCACCTGTCCTCTCGACCCTGTCCCGTCTCCAATCTTCCAGACCATCGCACCTGATCTGCTCCCCTTCATCACCTCCATCATCAACACCTCAGTAACCTCAGGCTGCTTCCCATCTGCCCTCAAGTCAGCCAGAGTAACTCCACTCCTCAAAAAACCAACCCTTGACCCCTCAGATGTCAAGAACTACAGACCGGTATCACTCCTTTCATTTCTGTCTAAAAGCATTGAACGTGTTGTCTCCAACCAGCTCTCTCTCCATCTCTCACAGAACAACCTGCTGGATCCCAACCAATCAGGATTCAAGAAGGCACACTCCACAGAAACTGCCCTGCTGGCAGTCACAGAAGCACTACATGCTGCCCAGGCTGCTTCCCACTCTGCTGTCCTGATTCTCCTAGACCTATCGGCGGCATTTGACACAGTGAACCACCAGCTGCTCCTAGACACCCTAGCGGATCTAGGCATCGGCGGGACAGCACTAAAGTGGTTCTCTTCCTATCTCACCGACCGGACCTACCAGGTTTCCTGGAAAGGTCTGCTATCATCCCCCCGAACCCTCCAAACTGGGGTCCCACAGGGATCTGTACTTGGTCCGCTCCTTTTCTCACTGTACACCAAATCCCTTGGCACTATCATCTCTGCTCACAATATATCCTATCACTGCTATGCCGATGACACACAACTGTTTCTATCCTTCCCCCCCTCTGCCACTCAGGTGGAAGAGCGCATCACTGCATGCCTGGCTGACATCTCACAGTGGATGTCCTCCAACCACCTCAAGCTGAACCCAGACAAGACTGAGCTTCTCTTCTTCCCAGCTAAGTCCTGCCCTATGCGGGAGCTAACTATTTCCGTAGACAACGCCCTGGTAACGTCTGTCCCAACAGCCAGGAACCTTGGTGTTGTCCTGGACAGTCAGCTCTCGTTTAAAACTCACATCACAGCTGTCACTCGATCCTGTAGGTTCACACTCTATAACATACGACGAATTAGACCGTTCCTCACCCAGGAATCAGCCCAGCTCCTAATCCAGACAACAGTCTTGTCAAAACTTGACTATTGTAATTCGCTCCTTACTGGCCTACCGGCATGTGCACTTAAGCCTCTCCAACTGATCCAAAACGCCGCAGCTCGTCTGGTCTTCAACCAGCCAAAATTCTCACATGTCTCCCCCCTGCTCCGCTCCCTGCACTGGCTCCCAGTCGCTGCCCGCACAGAATACAAAACTCTGATGCTGGCATTCAAAGCAACCAAAGGTATGGCTCCCCCATATCTTGCAAGCATGATTGAACCCTACAAACCCTCCCGCGCACTCAGATCAGCCAACGCAGGAAAGCTGGAAGTACCCTCACTAAAAACGCCGGGACAACGCTCCACACGTCCCAAACTCTTCTCCCTTCTGGCCCCAAAACTGTGGAATGCACTCCCCGTTGCAATCAGA
Organism: Electrona antarctica; assembly: GCF_951216825.1. Classification (NCBI taxonomy): domain Eukaryota; kingdom Metazoa; phylum Chordata; class Actinopteri; order Myctophiformes; family Myctophidae; genus Electrona; species Electrona antarctica. Next base: position 24,649,591 of record NC_136799.1, read on the forward strand.
ACTGCAGCATCACTCCCAATCTTCCGCCGTAGTCTGAAGACCCACCTTTTCAGACTCCATCATGGCCCATAGCACTTATCCTACCCCCTTAGATAGCACTTTTTAGACTTAGATAGCATTTGAAACAGACTTATAGCATGTCATGTAGACAGCACAATAATTGCATTGTATGTAGTCATAGCACATCATAGTACATATGTATAGCATAGTATAGTATATATGTATATTTAATATGTATAGTGTCATTATATAGATATGTTCTAGTTACGTTCTTAGCTTACGCATGTTTCTTGATAAATGCATTTTATATATGTGATGTATTCCCATACTTTTGTTCTTGCCTAATGTAAGTCGCTCTGGATTAAGAGCGTCTGCTAAATGCCTAAATTGTAAATTGTAAATTGTACATACGGGTAAACCCTGTTCTAGACAGTATACTGTACTCTAAAGGCTGATAGCGTAGCTAGCTAGCTAGAATGTCCTGCAATTAGGAAGTCAAGAAAATAAATTAAGATTTCTCTCATCCCGGCCCCTTACATCATTAGTTTTATTTAGTTACTAGTTAGTATGCTAAAACCGATTTGATGACCTAGGGTTAGGGTTAACTTAGGGTTAACTAACCCTAACCGCGACAGAAGATAATATGAACCAACCAGCAGCTGTTCCAAAACTATTGGCTAGTTTAATTAGTCAGTAGTAGTGTCTAATTAGCCTTTAAAATGTATTTGATGTTGTTAGTGTGTGTGTGTGTGTGTGTGTGTGTGTGTGTCTCACCGCTCTGTTTGGACTTAGAGGACAGGATGTGACGACTCCACTGAGTGAGGTGAGCCAGCATACTGAACACCGTCTGCGTGCTGAGCTGTGATAGGCTGGAGGCTGTCTCCTGGACACGCCCCCCTCCTCGCCCGTCATCTGCGGTTAGTACGGCCAGCATCTCTTCCCTCACCTGGGGGGAGGGGAGGAAGAATGGGATGCAGATAAAGATGTAAGTACGGAGGAATGGTGATAAGGGAAGTAGTGAAGGAGGCATGGACAGATAAAGCAAGCTTCAATCTTTTCATCTTTTTTTGCAGGTCTTTTGGGGAAACGAATGACTAATTACTAAAAAGATATCCGACTAATTGAGAATTACAGAAAACCAATACTTATAATGGTAGGTGTTCTATAAAATCACACCCGTGTGAAGTGAGTGGTGCAACTCCGTGTGGGGGTCTCCGGGGGGGTCCCCGGAACTTCCAGACCCACAGGAACGAGCCCAGGGTGCCGGGCCGGTTTCCGGCGAGCCGCCCCGCATCCGAAACGGTTGAGAAATGACAGTTACCGTGTGGGGGTCCCCAGGGGGTCCCTGTACTGTACTGTCACATGAAATCATCATACAGTTAATATGTGTGTGTGTGTGTGTGTGTGTGTGTGTGTGTGTGTTAGGCTGCGCAAGTGCGCAACAGTGACACTTGGTGATGAAAACCAACCAAACGCTATTTTCGTGCTCGGACACAGGGACACAGCCAGCCAGCCAGAGACACACAAAGCTCCCTATAGGAGTGGTACGTTGCACCACTCAAAAATATAAATATCGGATCGGGAAAAATCGGTATCGGCAGATACTCAAAATCAAATGTATGAAAGGAATCGGATCGGAAGCAAAAAAACTGATGTCACTGACCATCATTTTGATCTTTCTTCCATTATTTTATGTCCTTTATTCAATTATATCACAGTCATTTTATTGCCATGGTTTTCACATAGATTTATTTGTCGATTGCTCCTCCCATTAATACTCGAAGTGATTATGAAGATAATGGTTAGTTGCAGTTCTAGCATATAATACAGTACATACTCACCTCCTGTTGCTCGGTGTCAGTGCAGCCCAGCAGCATGTACAGTAGTATATGAGACAGCAGGTAGATGGTGACCTTGTAGTCGTGTTTGATGATGATACTGCAGCATGTGAACACCTTTCTGGCCAGCTCATGCCTCACCTGGAACATCAAAAACAGGCATTTCTGTTTGAGTTTCTGCAAGTTCCACAGAGGTGGAAATGGGGGGGGGTGGGGGGGGGGGGGGCTGCGGGGTTACGTGCTCCACCTGGCTTCATTGTCTAGGCTTGGACATTTCTTCTCCCTGGAAATCTAGTATGGAGTTTAAAGTTGTTCCAAATCCAACATTTAGTATAATGTTGTTATGAATAAACAAAAAGTACATTAACATACACGTGACTACACTGTTCCTGGAAGGAACACGTTATTCCAATAAGTTCCTTCATCAGGCGGACCAGGGGGAGGCAGTTTAGAGTCCAGGATTACTGCATGTTTTTGTGAGGGTACCTACTGTAGCCTATACATGGGGAGAACAACATGCAAACTCCGCACAGAAAGGCCCTTTCACCACGCAGCGCCCAGAGCCTCCTCAGGAATTGAACCCGGGACCTTCTAGCTGTGAGGTAACAGCGCTACCGACTACGCCACCGTGCCCCCCAAAATGGTTTAAGCATAATGGTTGATGTTGAACCATTATAATTACTGACTTTGCTAATGAGATATCCAGCCCATGTAGCCGACCAGTCAGAGAACCTGCTTCCCATGTTGCTCAGGTACACCGGTTTCTTCAGCTTTGACCAGTCCACCTCCTTCTGACAGCTCTTATACCTGCAAGGACACATGAATCAAAGTTGGGTGGGCAAAATAAGAAAACGGAAAAGAAACATGTTTTATATTTTAAAATTCATTCTTAATTATTTCGATGCCCGCTAGGTGGTAGCATAAGCACAGCTAAGCCTTGCCAGCATTGACTCCCCATTGTAACGACCCGCCGTTTCATTTCCGGGTTATCAGAGAGGTGGGGGCTAGTGTTGTGAGCAGTGATCGTTAGCATTAGCTCATACCCCTTAGCTCTCATCAGAAACTGTTACATGTCCGGAGCGATGCGAGACAAAGTCACAAATGATTTTCGATCATCAGGATGCGCGACGGCTAAGGCTAACCATGGACAGCACTCGAAGCGTTAGAGATACAGGGCTTTGGAAAATTTGCTTTTAATAATAATGGATTTAAATGGAGCCTGGATGTAAAAAGTCCCATAGCTGGTGGGGACGGAGGTGCACCATAGCAACCGGAGCAATGCTAAAAGGTAAATTGATGGCCGCCGCTTTCATATATGGAGTATACGGGGGGTACGAACATGTTCGTAGATGGCTGATGCCGTACCCTAGCCTAGGGGGTACGATTATCATCGTAGATAGCACAGAAAGAATTAAGAACAGTAGATTATTCGAAAGAATACATTTGGTCAGCCATGCACATCCCTAGTGTCATTGAGTGTGTGTTTGCTTTGATCTGTCAACCTGGTATTGAGGTGAGGCTCCAGGATCTCTTGGATCTGTTCAGGGAACCTCCTCCACAGCCGCCGGCCTGGAGAGTCAGTACGACCCTCACGGCACTCAAAGACTGATAGCAGCTCCTACACACACAGACACAGATTAAGAAATTGCAGCTAGATTAAAAAATCAAAAGTGTTTGTGTGTGTGTTTGTGTTTGTACCTGCATGGCATAAGCAGCAGAATCTTGCCCTCTTACATCGTCAGCATAAGCCAGAAATGTTCTTGTCAGTTCCGTCAGCAGCTCATAAGCGAAGTTAGGATCATCCACCCCACTCTAACACACACACACACACACACACACACACACACACACACACACACACACACACACACACACACACACACACACACACACACACACACACACACACACACACACACACACACACACACACACACACACACACGTAATAAAAACAACACACTTAGATGTATCATAGGATGGTGATTAATAGGGAACTTGCGCCAATCAACCTCTTACCACGAAGGTGTTGCGGTCACCATGCGTTTGTGTGTGGGACAGGTCCAGACGCCCAGGGTCGACGGCACCCAGCTCTCCCAGACACTCCCCACAGAGGAGCCTGGCCTCCGGGGACGAGTCCTGGCATCCCTTCAGCAGCACCGCCACCAGGCTTGAGATGACCGGCTCTACCGCCTCGCTGGCACACACCTGACGTAGCACCCACTCCTACAATGGATGCACATACGGCAAAATGTCCATACTGTTAATTTAACACATGGCTGATCGGTCCAGTCATTCCAGTGGTTAGCTAGAGAAAAACAAACAAACACACAAGAGGTGAAGGCAAAACGAACATTTTTGCCTTTCACGTGGCGGAACCGACTACTTAACTCACCTCCAGTGCAAACAACTCATGCACGTGTGTGTGTGCATACACACCTGCTTGCTGTGCATCATGTCCCTGAGGCTGGTGAGTGCATGGATTCTGACATCCACGTTCTCGTGCTGTATGGCCCTCATGGAGAGCTGCAGTGCTGCAGCCAGGTCACTGCTGCCAGACGTCAGCTACACAAACACCACATGACCACTGTTACTGCTGCAGTGTTGCCACAACAACTGTACAAAACATGGCCGTCTAGTATCATCCCTACCATTGCAGTCATACATACGCTGCCAGTAACACAATTAATGGTACTATGTAGCATGTTGATTTTTGTAAACAGCCAAGCATGTGCTAGAGTTCCATTTCCTAATTTTCCTCATTCTGTTTTCCTGACAAACTCAATAGTTACAGTATGCTTCTCCATTACCCCACACCCACCAATATGCATTTCTTATTTTACAGGGTGACTTCATTCAGATCAAGCAATGACCCATAAAGTTACATGACTTAATGCTACATATTTCGCCCAAACATAGGGCACAATCTGCTGAGTCAAATTCCTTGTATGTGTGAGCATACTTGGCCTACTGTATAAACTCAGTCTGACTGTGATTCATTGATGCAGACCTTCTTGTAGTCCTGTAGAACCGTGTGGATTTCTTTCAGTTCAGGATTGTCTGGTAAGAAGTAAATCTCATGGAGGAAGTCTTGGACCTCTTCTCTGTGGGAGAGAAGTCAGGTTGTTCATCACATGTCATAAACCACATTATGTCTGGAACCAAATGCATAAATATTCCTTACAGTTTTGAGATTATACACAAAGAACCATAAACTCTCATTAAGACAAAATCAAAATGCAAACGACAGTGTGTTCATTCTATTATTTTCTTTTGTTACTGTAGCATACTATTTTTGATTACATGATAGCTGAGGTATTTTTAGTAACCCGTGTGACTGTGACTGTGCGTGCACGCAAATGCATTACCTGTTGTCCAATATGAGGAAGCGTATGATAGCGGCGGTCTCTTTGGGCAGTAGTGGGATGAGAGGGAGGAGTGCTACAATCACATGACTCAGCAGAGGACCCAGGTGGGTGGGCTCCACGCTCCTCACAAAACACTCCCACGTCCTGTCCACACACGAAGTAGGACGTGACAAATGAGGATAACAATCACATGACCAAATTAAACATATTTACACGTGTGTGTGTGTGTGTGTGAGAGAGTGTGAGTGTGAGTGTGAGTGTGTGTGTGTGTGTGTGTGTGTGTGTGTGTTACTACTGACTGGAAGCAGAGCAGAGGGAAGTCCTCCCTGTACTGCAGGCCAGTGCGGAGTGTTGTCATCATCTTCACCCGGACAGAACTGATGTGTTTGGAACCCATCAGTTTCATCAGAGCCATCACGCTGGTCAGGACCTGCACAGAAAAAGACATGAAAACCAACTCCAATACCGTACTTTATGTTGTACAAGCCAGACCACTCCGTTAGGCAGGTTAGAAGGAGCATGGTTCACAGAGTGGCCTCCCGTGCCTATAGGATGCTGGGAGCTAATACTGTACCTTAATTTAATCACAATTTATTATTGTTTCAACAGGTTGTTCAGAGTTCTCAAATTCCCGACCCGACGACGAAAATGTATGCCAATTAGTCGGTCCAGCCCGGGGCTCGGGTTCCATGATAAAATAAAATAAAATAAAGTCATGTCACAGGATCACCCACCTGCTTCTTGCGTTCCTTCTCCCCAGCGCTGGAGCTAAGCAGCTGCAGGTTGAAAAAGGCCAAGATGCCCAACAGTTTGGGCTGCAGATAATCAGCCTAATTCACAGACAAAGAAACAACATGACATATTTATCTAAGTTGAGAAGGAAGGAAAGAAGGAGATCACAATTGATATGTCTGATATCTGTTTATCTGATTGAGATTGATATGTACCGGTATACTGTATATGATTCGTTTTGTGTGTTACAGTATACAGTATATGTACGTATGTTGTTTCAACAATATTTAAATTATTTTAAAATGAGTTGTAATAATCTTAGATATTATAAGCATGCAACATGTAGAAAGAAAAAAAAATCAGACTTTGGTAATAATCAGAGTGAAAGATTAGAAGCTCCTCCCCAGAAATGTATGCATTTGATCACCATTCAGTCTGACACTTACAATTTAGGCATTTAGCAGACGCTCTTAATCCAGAGCGATTTACATTAAGCAATAACAAAAAGCATGGCATACATCACATATATAAAAAGTAGTTATCATGAATCATGCGTAAACTAAGAACGTAACAGTGGAGTATCTATGTAAACTATACATACTATACTATATAATATATTATACATGTGTACTATAAAGTGCTATGACTACATAAAGTGCAATTCTAGAGCTGTCTACGTAACAAGCTATAAGTCTTAGCTTACCATGCGTTCGGGAGTAGTGATTTCCCGTGGGCCTTGGTATGGGTCATCATTGGAGGCGAGCATAGCTAGGCCATTAAACACCTAAAATAACACCAAACAAACCCGTGCACTTATCAGCACTGTGGACAGAAAATAATTTGATTTTAAGCTGTATCAATATACAGATCTTCAATCAAAAGTGCGTGCGTGCGTGTGTCTGTGAGTGCGTGCGTGCGAGTGTGCGTGCGTGTGTAGACCTGCTGGTAATTCTCTCCCAGGCGTAGAAGCAGCTCATTGTGAAGGCCTTGAAAATCCTGCCTCAGCAGAGAACCCAGTTCAATCTCTGTCTCACTCTGGGACACAACACAGCATTAGAAATAGTTATATAAATGTATAAAAAGTCTGGTAAGTGGTGGTAATCACATCAAAAATCACATGTTATTGTTTTTATAAAACAAAATCAAACACTCATACGAGCTTTGATAATAAATGAAATGTTTCATTCCTCCTGACCGGAGATTTTAACAGGTCGAATTTTAATGCCAACAAAGTCACTCGTGACCTGTGTGGCGTAAGCTACCTATAGGTGCGCGCACACAGCGAAGATCATCTTTCATCTTTTCCCCAACAATGCACAGTTGCACACATCAATAAATTGAACATTAGCAATAGCTACGCTGGGAGTCTTGTAAACTACAAGGTTGGAGCTAAGTTTTCGTCCTCCGGCGACTGCATAGCCTGTTTTCTACTTAGGGTTTTGCCAAACTGGCATTCACTCTCCCACAGTAATAAGGAAAAAAACAACACATATTGGCCATTTTCACTCTATTAATTTTACACTCTTGTGTTACGGAACTCAATAGCATATGGAAGATCCATACGCAGTGAAGCAAATGGCCTGCATCCTTACGCCAGGGCTCCACCGGACGCGTTGCGTTGCGTCTGCGTCGCGTCAAAAAACGCACCGGTTCAATTTTAATGCACGCGTCGCGTCTCCGTCAACGCGGGCAGTGGAGCCACCCTTCATTGATTAAAAAGGGAACATTCCCTGACGGTGACGGAGACGCGACGCTGACGCGCCCGGTGGAGCCCGGCCGTAAGACTCACTAAATTGAGAATGGACGCAATCATGTCACCCTCCGGTGGTCCTGGGATGCAATACTGTACTCAGTACTGTACTCTAACGCCGTTGAAGTAGGTCCCTGGGACCCATCTAAAAGACCAACCCTGGGTCCCGGGATCCATTACATTACTATCTACAATCACTGCATACGCAGCCATAACCTTGGCATGGTATGGGGTGGTATCTCTCTCACAGGCAAGACAGAACTTATAGTACTTTTCTGGGTATCTCAATCCTCTCAATCCTCTTTTTTTTTCTTTTTTTTTTTTTACAAACTGTTAATACAAATTTAAATTAATCAATCAATCAATCCAACCCACTAAGCAAACAAGGGGTAATACCAACCATTTGCCATTTTTGCAAAAAAAAATGCTTACAAGCTGTACCTCGTTGTAAAGGTGGACAATATAATAATAATAATACCTGGAGATAGCGAAAGGCCCGCTCTAACTCGTCCTGATTACAAGAGCAGATCAGATGGCTGAAGATGTACTTGAAGTTGTTGATGAGAATCTCCCTCCTGTTGGCCTTCAGCTCATTGGCTAAAGTGCGGATGAGGGAGGAGGCGGTAGAGCTGGCCTTTGCCGCCAGGTAGGGCAGGAGTACCTGGAGAGTTCTCTACATACACACGAGCACAAACACAGACACACAACATACTATGACTAACATTAAATTTATAATCCGTTGTACGAAAATAGATAATCTACAAGAACACAGCTTGTAGATCAGCAATTTTGAGCAGTGGTGTAAAGTAACTAAGTACATGTACTCAAGTACTGTACTTAAAGGGGCATTCCACTCATTTTCAACATTTTACTATGTCATTAATATACATTAGAGCTGTTGTGTGGAAATAATTTTTAAAAAAGTCTGAAAAAGGTGGTGAAACATCTTGATGATGTCATCAAGATGTGTTTCACCATGTTAATGATTTTTTTCATATTTACAGTTCTAGGAAACACAGAATTATTATTTCCACACAACAGCTCTAATGTATATTAATGACATAGTAAAATGTTGAATATGAGTGAGTTGAATGCCCCTTTAAGTACAAATCTGAGGAATCTTCAATCTACTTTACTTTGCTTTGTGAGCTTGTAGATCTGCTATTTTCAACAATCTTTATACAATTTGAAGGCTTGTGAAATAGGACATTTTGTATAATGAGTACTTTTACTTTTGGTACTTTAAGTACATTTTGATGCCAATACTTTTGTACTTTTACTGAAGTACATTTTGAATACCAGACATTTCCTGCACTGCAATATTGACACTTGTAAATTGTAATTAAGTAAAACATTTGTGAGTACTTTTTTCCACCACTGATTTTGAACGATTATCAGGCTTTCTGTGCCTACAGTGAGAAAGTGGTAGTGGTCTTTCTGTGCCTACAGTGAGAAAGTGGTAGAGGTCTTTCTGTGCCTACAGTGAGAAAGTGGTAGAGGTCTTTCTGTGCCTACAGTGAGGTAGAGGTCTTTCTGTGCCTACAGTGAGGTAGAGGTCTTTCTGTGCCTACAGTGAGGTAGTGGTCTTTCTGTGCCTACAGTGAGGTAGAGGTCTTTCTGTGCCTACAGTGAGGTAGAGGTCTTTCTGTGCCTACAGTGAGGTAGAGGTCTTTCTGTGCCTACAGTGAGCAAGTGGTAGAGGTCTTTCTGTGCCTACAGTGAGGTAGAGGTCTTTCTGTGCCTACAGTGAGGTAGTGGTCTTTCTGTGCCTACAGTGAGAAAGCGGTAGAGGTCTTTCTGTGCCTACAGTGAGAAAGCGGTAGTGGTCTTTCTGTGCCTACAGTGAGAAAGTGGTAGTGGTCTTTCTGTGCCTACAGTGAGAAAGTGGTAGTGGTCTTTCTGTGCCTACAGTGAGGTAGAGGTCTTTCTGTGCCTACAGTGAGGTAGAGGTCTTTCTGTGCCTACAGTGAGGTAGAGGTCTTTCTGTGCCTACAGTGAGGTAGAGGTCTTTCTGTGCCTACAGTGAGGTAGTGGTCTTTCTGTGCCTACAGTGAGAAAGCGGTAGAGATCTTTCTGTGCCTACAGTGAGAAAGCGGTAGTGGTCTTTCTGTGCCTACAGTGAGAAAGTGGTAGTGGTCTTTCTGTGCCTACAGTGAGAAAGTGGTAGTGGTCTTTCTGTGCCTACAGTGAGGTAGAGGTCTTTCTGTGCCTACAGTGAGGTAGAGGTCTTTCTGTGCCTACAGTGAGAAAGTGGTAGAGGTCTTTCTGTGCCTACAGTGAGGTAGAGGTCTTTCTGTGCCTACAGTGAGGTAGAGGTCTTTCTGTGCCTACAGTGAGGTAGAGGTCTTTCTGTGCCTACAGTGAGAAAGCGGTAGTGGTCTTTCTGTGCCTACAGTGAGAAAGCGGTAGAGGTCTTTCTGTGCCTACAGTGAGAAAGCGGTAGAGGTCTTTCTGTGCCTACAGTGAGAAAGCGGTAGAGGTCTGGGAAGTCGAAGGCGTGCGCGGTCTGAGCCAGGCTATCCAGGGCCAACTCTCTCTGATTGGCTGACTCGCTGCACTGATCGGGCGTGCTCCGCAGGGCAGTCACATGACGTGAGTGCAATGACTCCACCAGGAACTAAACAACACAAGAGAGAGAAACAGACCAGGAACTAAACAACACAAGAGAGAGAAACAGACCAGGAACTAAACAACACAAGAGAGAGAAACAGGGCTGCAGCCATGGAACTAAACAACACAAGAGAGAGAAACAGGGCTGCAGCCATGGAACTAAACAACACAAGAGAGAGAAACAGGGCTGCAGCCATGGAACTAAACAACACAAGAGAGAGAAACAGGGCTGCAGCCATGGAACTAAACAACACAAGAGAGAGAAACAGGGCTGCAGCCATGGAACTAAACAACACAAGAGAGAGAAACAGGGCTGCAGCCATGGAACTAAACAACACAAGAGAGAGAAACAGGAACTAAACAACACAAGAGAGAGAAACAGGGCTGCAGCCATGGAACTAAACAACACAAGAGAGAGAAACAGGGCTGCAGCCATGGAACTAAACAACACAAGAGAGAGAAACAGGGCTGCAGCCATGGAACTAAACAACACAAGAGAGAAACAGGGCTGCAGCCATGGAACTAAACAACACAAGAGAGAGAAACAGGGCTGCAGCCATGGAACTAAACAACACAAGAGAGAGAAACAGGGCTGCAGCCATCCATTATTTTCTTAGCCATTATTATATGGGTTACTTTTTTTGATTAATCCGATAATCAAGAGCATTTTTATATAGATATTATTTCTTTACATATCAATGAGTCAAAGCAAGAAAATAAATGAAATCATCTGATTCACCAGAGACTAGACTAACAGATTATGGGTAAACTCTATGGGTAAAAAAATTTTTATGAATAAAACTACAAAATTGGTTCATCTACATAATTTCTCCATTGCAATATTATATTAAAGATAAATATAAATACAAACATTAACATACAGTATGAAGAAATTAGATATTGAACAAAACAAGAAAAGAGGTGTAAATATTGTTCTAACGCCAGCAACACGCTTATCTGATTGACAAAAGAAGCTTACATCCCTGCTGTTATATTTATTAAATGACATTAAGATTCTGAATTCAACAATAATTCCTACTCCAACTGCAATTCCAACTAAAACTATTATCTTGTTATGATGAATTATGTCACACCTGGCAGATGGGGTTCTTGTACTGGCTGAAGAGGGTCTGCAGGTGCAGGCCTTTGGCCTTGGCCAGGGCTCTGATCTGGGTGTATGCTGCCACGGACACTGGCGAAGACTTGGACAGCAGACAGTGGAGCAACCTCAGGACGGCAAAGGACACCAAGAGATGCATCGGGGATGCTCTGAGAGAAAGACAATTAAAAATTAAATATGTCGCTTAATGGACCTCCATAAGGCGTGTATGCGCAAAAACAGCACTGTGTGTGTGTGCATGCGTGCGTGAGTGCGTGCGTGCGTGCGTGCGTGTGTGCGTGCGTGCAAACCAAAACCAACAGTTTTCTATAGTTTGTATTGTTTCCCAGGGCATGGTTATAAAACAATATGTTCAAAAGTGTGTAAAGCTAACATCTACACGTGGGTCGTAGTGTAACAACACCAAGCAGAAATGAAACCTCAGGTCCCCTGCATAGTGTACGACGGTAATGGTGTGATTCTCCATACCTGCCTATCTCTCCTGTAGTGAGGATGAGAGTATTGCGCAGCTCGTCATCTTGGTTGACTTTAGCATTGGTGAAGGCCTCTGTCAGGCGTGTGACCAGGAGCTGGAGAAACGAATCCATGTCATCATCACCATCACATCATCAGGATGATTTTTGAGGGGCAATAGCCCCAACTATGTCCAGCTTTTGGTGTGTGTGTGTGTAAACACAAACTTTGTCCTGACTCCTAACAAACATTAAATGCCATTGACAATGAATGGACAATTTTGAGTGTTTATTTAAACACAAACATTGCGTAACACAAACATTGAAGACGAAGGTGAGGACGCAAATTCTGATTGGCCGGAATGAGGTGATGTACGATAATAAGAGAACCCTCACTACAAGAGTGTGATTTTATAAATATAACTAGAAAAGCAGTTCCTGCAGAAACTGTGTGGGCTCGCTGAAAACCTGCAATGAATGTGTGTATGTATGTATGTATGTATGTATGTATGTATGTATGTATGTATGTATGTGTGTATATATATATATATATATATATATATATATAATAATTAATTGCATTTTTATAGCGCTTTTCCAAGTGCTCAAAGCGCTTTACAATGGTTCATTCATTCATACATTGGGAGGTGAAGCGGCGAATAGTCGAGTCGACGCCAGCGTCCTCACTTCCCACATTCACACACCAATGGTGGCAAGCTCACACTTACCGACCAACTCATTGGAGGCAATGTAGGGTTCAGTGTCTTGCCCAAGGACACTTCGACATGTGGACAGGAGGAGCCGGGATTCGAACCGCCGACCCAGGGATCATTGGACTACCTGCTCTACCTCCTGAGCCACAGCCAATATGTATGTGTGTGTGTGTGTGCCCCATATATATATGTATGTATGTATGTATGTATGTATGTATGTATGTATGTATGTATGTATGTATGTATGTATGTATGTATGTGTGTGTGTGTGTGTGTGTGTGTGTACAGTAGACAATTTCCTGATCCAGTCCGGTTCAGGTTTGAATGTGTTGTTATAGCAACGCTATGTGCGTTGTTATAGCAACCACAGATAGCGCCTCTGTGTGAACCTCAAACGTTTACAAAAGAAAATTTTGAAAAAAGAAAAATACAAGCATAAAGCTGAACATGTTGAAGTTTGAACTAGATTTCGAGCACAAAGTATGTGGAAGTAGTTAGATGCCAAAAAATACAGAACAATTATTACATCTCTAGATTATCTCACACTATTTTTTTCCAGTGATCAAATGCAAAAGCATTGCTTTTCTACTGTTGAGGGAAGCTCAGAGGACAAGAATTTCACTACCTGCAAATAATGTTATTACCTGCTGTAAATCATCATTGTGGAAAAAAATAACTATTATGTTACAGGGCGAGTGTGGTTTTGATTTGTTTCTATACTATATTGTATACTGTTGTTTTGTAATGACGGTGCTTCTTTTTCCTTTGTTTCGCTGTATACGACAGTACCTGCATGCAAAACAGACACTTTAATTAAGCTGAAGCCTTTCCTTACTGCTATCTGCTGTGCTGCCTCTGGTCGACTGAAATTCCCCCACAGGATCAATAAAGGCATCTATTTATTTAGTAGTAATACCTAATTACTTTTGATTTAGCGCCGTGATGACATCACTCACCTCACTGAGAAAGTCTTGCTCAGGGTTGGGCTCTGCTACCAGGAAGCGCACCGACTGGGCGAAGCTTGTTCTGACTAGTGGATCGGGATCCTCTGTTAGACAAATCAAAGCACCCAGAACGGCCCGGGAGTCACCGTCTCCACCCATAAGATTCACACATTGGCAGAGGAGAGGAAGAGACTCCACAAAAGCTGGAATAAAGGAAGTTATATTAGACATCACGTGCATTTTGGGGCACATCCCCTCACCAATAAAGACAAGAATCTGACATTCTGTTATGGCCATGGTGCCAAAATAATAACTCCACAAAGCACACAAATAAAACACACACACACACACTTATCACACATTTATCTTAGCAAAATGCAAGCACACCATTCCCGATGAAGCCGGTCAATTTGACTTATAGCTCAAGTGCGTATCGCCAAAACTGTGAGACAAGTAGCCTGCCAAACTTTAGGCTTACTCTAGTGTGGTTGCCCTAAAACATGTTACTGCAGACACCTCAGTACCTCGTTTGACAGAGCTGGCAGCCTGCTCTCCCAGCAGAGGCAGGAAGGGTCTGAGGATGGATGCTCCGAGGACCGTTGCCTTTTCTTTCTTCCCAGCAGTGTGCTTGGCGGCCAGGCTGAAGTGGGAGCAGAGGATGCTACTGGGGAGGTGGATGGTGGCATCCGTGTGGCCGCCGACACTAAGCTGGGAGTTCCCCGACAGGATGCAGACCAGCTGACCCACGCTCCTCGCCAGCTCTGTCTTCACTTGCTCTGAGCCGTCTTCCAGCCTAGCCCTTTTTCACACACACACACACACACACACACACACACACACACACACACACACACACACACACACACACACACACACACACACACACACACACACACACACACACACACACACACACACACACACACACACACACACACACACACACACACACACACACACACACACACACACACACACACACACACACACAGTGTTAACCCCAATACATCTCAAGACTCCTAAACTTGACTTTACACGGCTTACTGTTGTATACCTTACACACAAACAACGTGTGGTAGGTAGGCCTTGTCTGTTTGATTCATTTCAACCAGAGCATGTGAGCGGCATGGACTGCAAGCGGAGCGGGGGGGATTTTGAATTGAGCGCTGATCGGGTTAAAATGCATCAGAGCGGCTTCAGAGCGAGGACCGCCCTCTGCTCCAAGCCGGGGTAAATGGTGTTTTATCTGACCCAAACATCATGGAACGTGGAGTTCCGCAAGGAAGCATTCTAGGCCCAGCTCTATTTTCAGTGTACGTGAATGATATGACAGATGCATGTAACTGTGAATTGTTCTTGTACGCTGATGATTCTGCCCTGCTAATGTCCCATACGGATCCAGCCACTTTAGAAAGCTCCCTGAGTGAGGAAGTGGCCAATGTTAATTCTTGACTTCTAGTTATCTTTACACTCAGGGAAGACCTGATCAGTGGTCCAGGTGCATGCCACATATAGGCTCTGGCCTGGCCTCACAGAGATGGACTCAATTTCCGGACACATTTATTGGAGGAACTATTTAATGAGAATGATGAGAGCATTGGTGAACTATCAGCCGGCACTGGCAGTGTTGGCACTAACCAATGGGACAGATACATCTACTACACACCTGGGAAACCGGCCAATCTCTTTGAAGTGGCACTTTGATGGCACTGCCCACCAGCATATCAAAGGAACGACTGAAGTGCTGCCTGGGCTTGCGTTTTGCTCGCTCAAAAATAATCCACTGTGACACAGAGACACGTGCTGCCGCAGCATGGAGCAGTGCTGTGTGTTTGCTCCGTGTTTAGGAGTTTGGACGTGCAGCAAAATGAGTGGATCTGAGCTGATATCGGAGTAACCGGTGCGCAAATGAAGGTGAGCGGTGGGAGTGGATGGGAGCGGTGTGGGGGTAATCAACACGAGCGAATGAGCGAGCGAGACATCAACCCTCTGGAGTGAAGAGCGGTTTTTCCCCCAATTCCACTCGGCTCACATGCTCTGATTTCAATATAACCTGAAATTGGAAGGTCAGCTTTCATGACACTTACTGGGAATACCAAAAAGGTAGCACATCCAAAAATTAAACAAGCGGTGGACAAAGTACTCACATTTCCATTTATTTTTGGATGTGCTACCTTTTTGGATATTTTTTTTTTTAATTCCTGTTTTTTTCTGAAAACCATTGCTGATGCGCAACCTCTTTTTCTCATTTACTTACTGGGAATAATCGCTAGGCTGCCACCAAAGAGATAATTAACTTTTTGAGTCAAAAGGGGCAGAGGTCAAGGTCACAATCATGTATAAAGGTGAAAATCGAGAGGCTGGGCATGTTTTTATGAAGCTTGGTGGAAATTATCAGCTCACAGTTTGGGAAGAGAATTTGTTTAAATTGGACATGCAATTTCACAGTAGCTTCTTAAAATCCGTCTTGGCATTAAAACGATTACTTAGATAAAATGATATGTAAATCTTCTATTTATTAATTGATTAATCATTTCACCCCTAATGCAAACATGGCCAGAGGGGAGTGTGTACTGTGTTTAACTACCGGTACTTACAGTAAAGTACTCTTGATGAGGTTGTGGTGCGTGTTTCCCAGGTGGTGCAACAGCAAAGGAAATGTTCGAACGGCTGCAGCCCTCACCACCTCATCTTGGCTCTGCAGTGCTTTGGAAAACACGCACACGCGCCATGTCTCACATACACCCTGATGGAGCAGGGCCAGTAGTGTTACACACTCTGCCTGAATCTGAGAAGCTGGGGAGAAACAGGTGGCCCTATTTTACCATTTTTCATGGAACTGGTTCTGGATCGCACCACAAACATCAACAGGCATATCTATAAACCACTTAAAAACTATAATTAGTTGACTCGTGTCCTCTATACTTACTAGGCATTGGTTGAAGGCCTAAAAATGTACAATACAACACATTTAGACATTACAAGACATTATTACTCTAATAAAGCTTTTTTTTCTTTTCTTTCAACGCTGGTTGAGAATTTGTGGCAATGGTACTTACAGTAGCAGGCGGAAAGTCTCTGAGCCAGGGTAGGCAGACTGGAAGGGAACCCTGCATTCCTATAGGCTGAGACAGACTTGTGCTCACACACCCAAGGCAGAGACAGCATGGCACACACCCGCCGCTGGAGCCCTTCTTCGCCCTGACAGCTCACTGTATATGTACGCACATAGGTGCACACATTGGAGAGGCTTGCATGGTTTCCACCGCCATCGCTGTATGAATGTGTGTGTGAATGGGTGAATGTAATGCACAATCTATGTAAAGCGCTTTGGATAAAAGGTTTTACAGTATATACTGTATAAATGCACCATTTACCATTCAGCTTGAAAAGATTGCATGGAAGAGTGCATGTGTGTGCTCGTGTGTGTGGGTGTATGTGACCTTACTTGTCAGGTAGACGAGAGAGTCCAGCACCCTGACAGTGTGTTGGACAGCAGACTGTGTAAGGGCGTGGTCAGTTTCTGGTTTAAGCCCTCCTTCTAATATTGACTGACAGCTCTTCAGGGCCCTGCCCAGAGTCTCAGTGGAAACCCACAGGAGAGAAGACGGCCTGATGTAAAGAAAAAGAAAAGAACAGAATACAAATATTGGCCCAGCAGAGGCAACACACCCTAACCTGACTCCGCCAGATGGGCGGCAGCTAGAGGCGGGATCAAGGCAGCACTGTGTATGCCTTGATCCCGCCTCTAGCTGCCGCTGATTGGCCAGGCCGTTTTGTGGCCGGAGCATCAAGTCTGCCTGAGAGTTCCCAGATGGGAGCAGGAGGGGGGAACCCAGTGTACTCTCTGCTGCCCCATCTGGCGGAGTCAGGTTAGCAACACCCCGCTACTATTACAAAAAATTGCATTCGAAAATGTATTAATTCTTAAAGTTGGTTAAAGTCTGTTGACAGAGGAGAAAACTATTATTATTTTCCTCCCAATGGAGGTTATGTTTTGCCCCAATCTGTTTATTCTGTCTATTAATGTGAGAATGGATGGGTGGGTTTTAATGTAATGTGGCAGGTTTGATCCAAACAATCCAAGATGCTCCTATACAACAACAATGTCAAGTCAGCAGAACAGATGGTATGGTTCCAAGAGCTGGCGAGTGATCAAAAATTCAAAACAGTTTAATGTCCCACAAAAGATGCCTCTGATATGTCAGATCTTTTGGCCTGGTAACATCTGCAGGTGAGGGCTTATGAAAATAAATCGTCACCAGGCAACAGAAAACCTAGTGGGAGGCCCAAAACCACCTGGCGCAGACCTGTGGCACAAGAGCTGGAACAGATGAACCTGTCATGGGGAGAGGCTGCCAGGGATGCAATGGAGAGTGCTCATTGAAGCCTTATGTCCCACAGGGGAAGAAGAGGAGTAAATAAGTAAGGTTTGTTCCAAACAGATGATTATTTTCATGTGGTTTCATATGGCCATTAAGTTATTTTTTGTGTATATATATATATATATATATATATATATATATATATATACACACACAAACATACATACACACACACACACAAAAGAGGGAAAGACAAAGGCAGAGCAACTGAAGAAGAAAAAAAGCATAATGCAAGTGACCTGGTGGGCGAGGAACAGAGGGCAACCAGGTGCAGGATGAAGGCCAGCCCCTCCAGAGCAGAGAGGGTCTGGAGAGCCCGGGGGTCACCGCTCTCAGAGTTCAGAGAGGTCAGGAGCTCTTCCAGACGGCTGTTCAGCAAAGTCCAAACCTTGCTCCGCACACGCATGTCCCTGTAGACACAGACATGTTAGAACACTAATCTCTCAGGTCTCTCAAGACTACTGTACCGCCTGTTGTTGTTAGTAGGAATAAACACAGTAGCAAGCAACTGGGAGGAAGTGGACTAAGAAAGGGGAGGAGGCTAACCAAGTTCTTGTTTTACACAAAAAGGAAAGAACTAATGGGTTACCAGTTTTGAACAACACAAACAGATGAACAATACAATGACAGAAACACAAATAAGTCTCAGTCCCTACTTTGCAAACCACAAAGTGACTTGGACAGTTCATTGTAACATATTTATTTAATTTAATATCTGCACTCTGTTACTGACTGACTGATACAGTATATGAATTCATATACATCACACACACACACACACACACACACACACACACACACACACACACACACACACACACACACACACACACACACACACACACACACACACACACACACACACACACACACACACACACACACACACACACACACACACACACACACACACACACACACACACACACACACACACACGGAAAAGGTTCATGGTCATAATATGTAAAAACTTCAGTTTCAGTTCAGTTTAAAGTTTGAGAAAAGAGCCAATAAGCACAACACATAACACCTTACTATTCTTTCTGTCCATTTCAACACATACTGTATCATACTGAACTTCCCATTGCAATCAGAACTGCAGACTCACTCCCAATCTTCAGCCGTAGTCTCAAAACTCACCTCTTCAGACTCCATCTTAGCCTGTAGCACTTGCACTAACCTCAACGACCTTACAGGCGTATGCAAAGGCTAAACTTATGTATTGCATTGTATGCATTTATGTAGAGTAGACATCGCACTCTATAGTGTATACTCATAGTTTAATTGTACAGACATTCTACTGTTAGACGGATGTTAGGCTCATAGCTTGCTTATGATCCTTGATGACTATTTCATGTATTACCATATGTTGTTCTTGCTTACTGTAAATCATTCTGGATTAAGAGCATCTGCTAAATTCCTAAATTGTAAAATTGTGAACTCACATTGGTGGTGCCCTTTGTGTTTTGCTGACCAAGGGGCTAACTGGTAAGCAAGGTCTTTTAGCAACCGTCTCCCCTTCCTCCAACTCCTTCATCACAACGGCAACCTCGGCTTTGAGAGCAACATGGAGAAACCCCTCTGCACACTGTACAACATAAACATCAGACCAGGGTGTGTTACAGAAATTCAAGGTTTGTGTAAATGAGGTACACAACTACACACACACAGATATTAATGCCACATTACCTACGAAAGAGTCTATTAATGTTCAGTACAGTGAAAAGGGAAAGGACACACAGAAAGAGAATACAATGTAACGCTACCTCAGCCTGATTCTCTGTTCCGACAGTGTGCGCCAGCTCCTTGCACACCTCAGTGACTCTCGGCCTCCATAACAATGCAGCGCTCACATAATCCGGAGCAACGGACAAGAGGAAATCAAAGACCAGACAGAGAGATTGACTGACCTCTGCCCCCAGTCTTTGGCCTGCCCCTCCCAGAGTACACACACATTCTAGCAGCTGCATGGGCTCAAACCCCAGAGTGTGTGTGTGAGTGACACCAAGGCACTGGAATACACACTGAGTCAGGTTGAGGAGCTCTCCTTCATAAGGCTTTTGGTGCTCTAGCTCTGTTTGCGTGTGCATGCAGCAGTGTGTTTCCAGCAGATGAAGGTAAGATGCGAAGAATTCCTGGCCCTGCCTTTCAGGAAACCCTTCCAGCTCCACCAATCGCCTCAGCAGCACCATGGAAGACTTCCTCAGCCTCATATTGCCGTTGGCCAGTAAAGAGCACGCCGTTTCCCAGGCCGCTCCAATGTCACTACGAGACACCCCTCCCCTCAGAGTGTCAGTCAGAACACTGAGCATAACTGCAACCAGTGACTCCAAGGCAGCAGGTGAGGACAGCACCAGGGGAGAGGGGGTGAGGTAGGTGGACTGGCACGTAGCGGGCGTACAAGTGAAATGCTCAAGTGTTACAGGCCACAGACTCTGCATGTGAGAGTCAACCGTGTGCCTGTATCCCACCAACATGGAAACATGCTTGTAGAGAACGCTACTGAGGTCCTGGATCAATCGGATCAGCTCCTCAACAAGGCGGTGGTAGATGACAGGTCCCCGGGCTCTGAGCATGTGCAGTAAGGAGCAGATCACAGCGGACACTGACACATGGACGACGTCACACTCTGGAGCTCCAGCCACTCTGAGCAACCTCCCCAGCACCCACCTACTGAACTCTACCGCAGAGTGAATTGAAAACAAAGCATATCTGATTTTAGCTGAATATTGCTGGTTATCAAGGAATGAGATAAGATAGGTTATGAATCTGATTAAAAGATAAAAGACCACCATAAAACGAATAAACAGACTTTACTGGTCCTTGATTGACATGATATACCATTGGGGAAGTAAGACTCAACAAATTAACAAAAACATATCTAATGTATGGAATACATTTGCAACAAGTTTATAATAGAATAGTTCACACTGTATGACATATAGGCTATAGAATAATATTCTCACCAGTGCAACTCTGAACAGTGTCTGTGTACACAGCAGGTGGGCACGGACAGGCAGGGTTGGCGAACATCAGATAGGACGATTTGATTATGTGCTTGAGAAAATCCAGCAGCATCACACAGGGAGGCTGGGAAGTAGACTTCTTACTCAGGCCGAGTGCCACTGTGAGAATATGTACATCAGCATATATCAAATTATTTACAATTTTACATGATTACTTACTTCTTATACGAACCAGTAGACTTAGGACAATAAAGGCTACTAATATGTGGATCCTTCAATTAACATTAAAACACACCCAAAGGACAACAGCATTATAACATTTTGATGATTTTGTAATTAAAATCAGGGTAAACGAAAACCTGCAGTCAGTGGTGTGACACTGCAGGGTCTCATTTACCCTGATTATAATGTTGTGATATATAACCTGGACTGATGGATGAATTAAAACATAGACTTTATTAACAGTTAGAGGTTTACAATGACTGCTAAGAAGATAACACAGAAAGCTTTTTAATTGTGCAGTGTCTCAGGACACTGTCCTGTCACTCTCATGCATGCCACACTCACCGATATCCACATCTGTCAGTATTCCGTCAATAAACTGACAGAGGATCTGTCGAGGTTTCTGTACCACCTGGTTGTAGTCGACATCACTGGCACTGCAAACAACAAAATATACATATATATATATCTTTTTAAATTAAAACTATATGTTGTTTCTATATACACACACACATAATAATTTAGTTGCTCATGCTGGGCCGATAGCTTATTGGCTAAGCAAGAGCTAACTTTAGCCGGGTCGGCTGCAGGTTCACCTCGAAAGTTCCTGGAGAGCAGGTATCATGGCAGACATTTCCAGACCTTCCATTTTTAGGACAGGGGGAGAACGTTTTAGTGTTCAAAGCAAACTTCGCTAATGACGAGAGGGTTTTCTCGGGTATAGGAGGACACCCGGTGCAGACATAATAACATGCCTTCCCAGTGGAGCCTTTCGAATGCTTTCGCTCCAAAGTGACGTGATTTGTGTTTTGATACGGCGGCCTACGAGGTTCATTCTACTACACAGTGATGCTGTGCTCAGTGCGACCCGGCCGCAGCTCTCGTTCAAGTTCAAGTTCACTAAGTGCAGCAGACGTGAAGTTGCGAATGCGATACTAATATTCCACTGCGCTAGGGCAGATGAGGTGAGATATGTTTTGATGATTTGAACATGGTGGACCCTATTGGAAACAAGTGTAATGCTTAATTGGGTCGTCCACTCACAGTTAACAGCCTTTGTATTGAGTTTGTGCTTGAAATGTACTGTAATTCTGCAAACTGTTAATAAATTCTTCAATCAATCAATCAATATACTGGCTGGCTGCGCGAGGCTAACATGGTAGCCTACTGCCTGATTTTATAAGCTTTGTAAGCCGTTGTTTCACCCACCCCTGTCTTATCCTAAGTTTATCATCTGTAGGCTGTAGCTCGGTTCTTATATCTTTACTTTTGGGAAACGATACTGCGAAAAGGGTATTCGCTACTGTTTTTTGACGACTCAACCCATAGGGCTCAACCCCCGTTCTATATCCTGCCACGGAACCTATTCTCTGAGCTAAAGTGAAATAAAGATGAGTGTAACTGTAGCTGCTAGACTCTAGACTAGAGGCTAGCCTGCCTATTTCCAAACGGAGCTACAAATGTCATTGCTGTAGTGCGTTTGTTCAGTAAGGTCTCCCCATCTCTCCACCTCTTTATTAAACAGAAAGTGAGAGAATTCATAGGCTACAGGATAAAGGATATTAATAATAATTATTTTCTGTTTAAAGAGATGGAGAAACACTCTAGAAATGATCAGTATTCTATCAAGACCTTTCACTTTTTAACAGCAACAAAGTTTTGCTTTAACCAAAATAATATCACATATACAGCACCTGTAACTAAATGTATTTTTCATAACGTGGCTCATGTAATTGCAATTCTAATACAATCCCACAACCCAATAGTCAGTGCTAATTCGAGATGTACACACATTTTTTAGGGAATAATGTTTTACTAATCTGGGTTAGCTTCACTTCCCAAGTATTCAATGAGACAGAGGAGATATGTGACAAACCATAAATGTAATAGATTCACTTTAATTATTAAATAATAATAACAATACATTAACATTTAAAAGGCATAGTGTCACAGTCAGAAAGAACGGGTGTGCATGTCATTATTCATATTCTGTATCTCCTTCGCTGCTCAAATTTGGCAGGTCAAAAGCTGAGTTCTCATATATAATGCATATATCAAAAGAATAGAAGCAATTAGCAGCCTATCTTATAAAATCACAGACAACAGCAAAAGGACCGGCCAGAAGCAGTAATTTTCTAACTTGACATAAATCATTTGAAATGACTGAAACTGATGACATCTTTGACCAAAAAAGTGATCAAAGACAGTGAGGGCAGTTGCCAAAAAAACGTTATGTCAAAGAACAGTGATGATGATTAGTGGTAAAATGTTGTAGCCTAATGTTGAAATGCATTAGTCCTTCCAGGCAGCTCAGTCCTGATTGGTTCAACTGTTGGCCCTCTTCATCCCACGGCCCATGAGGCAGGCGAAAACAGTCAACACCATCTTGGGTTTCACTTCCACCAAGTCATCAGGCAATGCATAGACACGCGCTCCCATCTTACGGGCCACAGAGATGGCATACCTGAGAGAGAGAGAGAGAGAGAGAGAGAGAGAGAGAGAGAGAGAGAGAGAGAGAGAGAGAGAGAGACAGAGACAGACAAGGAGTGACAGAGACAAAGAGACAGAAGTGATGGCAATATTTTCCCACTGTTGTCAATGTGCTGTAGATGGTTTCAGTTGAAAGAAATGATGTGATGTGATCGGTGGTCAGATTATTTACTTGGCATTGTTGAGTTTGTCTGCGTCACTCAGCACTCCTTCCACTCCTCTCTTCACCATCTCCTGTCTAACAGCACTGGGAGCAATGATGTCAATCAGATCAATCACTGGTAGACTGGTGCTGATCAGCTTGTCCTGAAGACAACATAGAAAAAACAGCACATACACACAACCATTATTACACAGAGACAGAGGCAACAAGGACAGAGCATGAATGTGTGTTGTATGTGACACACTTGCACGTGCGTACACACACACACACACACACACACACACACACACACACACACACACACACACGCACGCAAGCACACCACCTTGAAGCTGCGGATCTGCGTGTCCTTGTGACCTTCGCTCAGGGTGGAGTTAACCCAGTTAAGGATGATGTGATCCCCCACTTTTTCTCCATCTCCAAGATCTGACAACACCAGCATTGTGTACCTAGTATAACACACACACACACACACACACACACACACACACACACACACACACACACACACACACACACACACACACACACACACACACACACACACACACACACACACACACACACACACACACACACAAGCTAAAATTAACCCCAATAAATAAACTGCATATTGCAAAAGGAAGAGCAACATTGTTTATTCAGCAGGTGAGGTAAAGAAAAAGGGAAAGTAATTTGAAACGAGGACAGAAGATCACATTTCAGCTGGGCATGTCAAAGATACGTGTAGGTTCAAATTGACTTCAGGAAGTAAATTTAATTAGTAGGATGTTGTCATTAAGCTACTACTACTAGATCGATACTTGTTGGCATGGTCAACCTCAAACTTAAAGCTATTAAACCAATCAAACCAGTAAACATCATAATGGGGAATCCATAATAATAATATTATTGACTGGTGGACCCTTAGCAAGGTTCAAGAAATTACAGGAAGAGTGCAAAATAATAACAATCTGCTGTCTCTTGTATTGTCTACTATGTGTTCTGCCGTGTACAATTGCACCTGCATGAAAGCATTGTATTGTACACATTGTGTGTCTGTGAATATCGTCAGTTGTACTCCATCAGGAAAGACTGATATAATCAACACACTACATGAATGCCTATCAGCCATCAATAACTGGATGGCTAGCAATTTTTTGCAATTAAATGCAGAAAAAACAACAAGTCTTAATTGTCGCCCCTGATAAAGTCACTGCAGATGTTGCCAACCACCTTGGGTCAGTAAGACAAACATCTGCTCTAACCCTAGAAATCTAGGAATTATTCTAGTTCAGGACATGCTTCTGGATAAGCATGTCAAGTCTGTCTCCAGTACCTGTTTTTTCCATCTTCGCAATATCGCCAATCTTAGATCAGTCGTTTCACACCCGGAGCTAGAAATGATCATCCATGCATTTATATCATCACGTCTAGATTACTGTAATTCCCTCTTCACATGTCTCTCCAAATCCTCATTAGACCGCCTGCAACTGGTTCAGAACACTGCTGCCAGATTGCTGACCAGGTCCAGGAGATCCTGCCACATCACACCCATCTTGTTTTCCTTGCACTGGCTCCCAGTAAATTATAGAATTCATTTTAAAATTCTTGTCATCACACACAGTACCCTCCATGGTCAGGCACCCCCATATATTTGTGACTTAATCCACCCATATGTTCCTAGAAGGCCTCTGATATCCTCATCCCAAGCCCTGCTGGTCGTTCCTAACCTGACTCCACCAGATGGGGCAGCAGAGAGTACACTGGGTTCCCCCCTCCTGCTCCCATCTGGGAACTCTCAGGCAGACTTGATGCCCGGCCACAAAACGGCCTGGCCAATCAGCAGCAGCTAGAAGCTAGAAGCTGCTGCTAGAAGTTGCTAGAAGCTGCTGCTGATTGGCCAGGCCGTTTTGTGGCCGGGCATCAAGTCTGCCTGAGAGTTCCCAGATGGGAGCAGGAGGGGGAACACAGTGTACTCTCTGCTGCCCCATCTGGCGGAGTCAGGTTAGGTCGTTCCACCCACAAGGCTAAAAACTAAAGGTGATCGAGCCTTTGCTAGTTTCGCCCCCAGGCTATGGAATGTCCTCCCGGAGCCCCTGAAATCTGTGGCCTCAGTGGACCTTTTCAAAAAACATTTAAAGACCCACCTTTTTAGACAGGCCTTTGCAACATAGTGCTGTATTGATCTCTTGATTATTATTATTATTTATTTTTACCAGTGCCGTTTGTTCTGTTTTCTCTTTCTTTGCTTTATTTTTCATTATTCTTATTTTTATTATTATTACTATTGTTACTATTGATATGTTTTGCTTTTATTGGTGTGAAGCACTTTGTGACTGATGTCTGTGAAATGTGCTCTATAAATAAAATGTACTTACTTACTTACTTTTGAACACTGGACTGTTACAATCATATTACGTGTAACTTAAATAGCCTTTTATGTAGTGTATACGCAGAGTTAATTGTGACTGTAGATTACTATGACAGATTACTATGAAAACCTGCAAAACCTGTCCGTCGATCCGTCCATCAGTCACGCCTCCATATATGGTTGTCAGTGCATCACGCCTCGTGACATCACACCTCATGACACGTCACGGCACCATAAATGGCTGTCAGTCCATCAGGCCCATCACGCCTCGTGACACGCTCCGATATATGGCCATCTCCATATATGAAGATCACAACACTGACCTTATCAAATGGATGACCCATCAACTGGATAACCATACATGGCGAAGCATGGATCATCACCTAGATCTCCATATATGGAGCTGACCTGTTCTGACATTCCATATGTTGATCCTTTCCCACCGTCCCCACCCGTCCTTGATCCTCTTTGATGTCTCCCTTTTGACTGATACCTATCCATTAAAACTCTAGACAGGCCTGCCCCAAAGTTATTAGTGCAGCCACGCCCTGCACCCAACGAAAACTAGAGTTCTCAACAGGCCCGAAAATGATCAAACCCTGTACACTCAAGACACTGCCCCTGCTGC
This sequence comes from Electrona antarctica, assembly GCF_951216825.1. Classification (NCBI taxonomy): domain Eukaryota; kingdom Metazoa; phylum Chordata; class Actinopteri; order Myctophiformes; family Myctophidae; genus Electrona; species Electrona antarctica. Next base: position 24,676,325 of record NC_136799.1, read on the forward strand.
CACCCTTAGATCTCCATATATGGAGCTGACCTGTTCTGACATTCCATATGTTGATCTGACCTCATCAAACCCTTTAAACTCAAGACACGCTCCATATAATTATGGCCAGTACAGAATTCATTCCATATGTTGATCTGACCCCCCATGCCAAAGCGCCAGCGCTCGCCCAGCAGTCTGCCGTCACTCAGGCGGATGCGTGCAAGCGATCTCAGGGTGAGGTCGCTTCTCGCCCTCAGGGCGTCTTACTGGTACAGATATCCCACTGTTCGGTTCTTAGCTTACGTATGATTCTTGATGACTATTTTTATGTATTTGATGTATGTTTTTTTCTTGCTTACTGTAAATCGCTCTGGATTAAGAGCGTCTGCTAAATGCCTAAATTAAATTAAAAGTGTTTGTCATTGTGATTCTAACATGCAAATGAATTACACTTTTCAGTGATTTCTCAGATTGGCTGAATTGTATAGGAGGCAACCAAGAATACATTGACTTTTGTCCTGATATGCATGCTACAGTACCTTCTCATCAGTTGCCAGACCAGTGCAAGGGTGTGCATTGGGTTTCCCTCGTTGAGGTTGACTCCTCCAATGCCAACCAGAGAGAAGCGGGCCTCAGTCGTCCCCAGCTCCACAGCATAGCTGCAGTTCTCTAGCTAATGAAAATGTAAAAAATGACAATAATCACATTTCTAGTCAACGTTTTTTTCCTAATATTTTTTCTTTTAGTCCATTCGGTCCTATTCTTTGCAATGTGTGCATTTATGTGTGCATGTCTTTCATCTCTTTCATGCAAGAAATGCAGTGTGTCTTCCAAAAAATAATTAAGGTGTATTGATTCATTGCTTGATTTATGTGTATTTACCTTCTTCATGTTAGCGCCCAGGACAGGGTAAGGGGGTCTATTGACTTTCCTCCAGTTCACTGGCACATTCACTTTCTCATAGAGCTGCAGAATCACTAAGGCATCACACAGGTCACTGTAAAAAGAAAGTAAACCAAATGTGTTCAAAAACATACAGTAACTGTTAACACGGTACTAAGTAACACATCTATCAGATTAGATTAGATTTAGAAAATATGTATTCATTATTACAATTACAGTATGCATTATATAATGAAAAACATTATAAAGAATAATAACAAAGTAAGTAATGCAATGTACATAAATTGCTAACGAGTAGGCAGTCAATAAGCAAACACTGGTGACTGTATGACTTGTGCCATTTATCGTATTTGTGCCCTTAAATTCAAGTACAATTTCATTGTCATGTGTATAATATAATGAGTCAATGACATATTTGTTCTGGCTATCTTTGCCTTAACAAAAGGACACACCATTCCGAAACCAACAGTAAACACAAAGACTGTGTACACAATGCACTCATATCTATACATTATACTGTACATAATTTACAGCACATAAATTGCACATTACATTACAATGATGTGAGTGATAGTTATGGTAGATCTGCTATTTTGGTATTTTTGTGGACTTGTGTCAATATGTTCCCTTTTGGCCCAGACCGTGTTCTCCTTATCCTATTTATGTCATGTCACCCTCCACAGGCCTAATCATCTCAGACCTATATTATTATATCATATTATATTATGGGTTGCCTGACGCCAAGTTAAGATTTACTGTCTGCCTGTAGCCACCAAAAGTCACCATACTGTAGTGTGCTGTTTTGATTTAGTTTACATGCAGCTGCTTCGATATCAGTGTGGCCTTGGGGCCTAGTGAGAGAGCATTTCTCTCTGGTAAGAGTTCACAGCTAGCCGGGAAAGAAATGTTATCTTCAGGTTGCCATAGCAACGCCAGCCTCAGCGCTTTCCCGGTCTATGAAGCTGTCACAATATCAGTTTCATCATCTATGTGCTGGTCCAATGAGCAGTGCCAGCGTGGAATAGTGGAAATTAACTGTGTATTCAGCCAATGAAATGTGTATCAACAATAACGTATTCTACAGTATTAATGCCTTTGAAATGAATTGTTCGTCAGAGACTACCCTGTGCCCTTTTGGTGGTACAGGGGAGAGTTATTTGGCTGTATGTGAGTATCATTCTGTCTCTCAGATCTGGAAAATGAATTAACTAAACCATAATTGTTCTGACTCGACAATCATTCTTCTGGTGGACTCATCTTTTTATTGGGTACTTAAAGAGTATTTTTCTAAAAGAGTATTTCCTGCTCAGATCAACTTTTGGAAGTTGTTCTTTCTGCTTAAAGTAATCCTGTTAAAGCTACTTGTTAACTTGGTCATAGGCTCTCTGCCTAGTGTTGTGGTGCTGAGTATTATGTGTACTCTTTGAGTACTTTCTCAAAAGTATTTTTTATAGTTATAGCCCTGTGTAGCTCAGTAATTCAGTATTATACAGTCCTTTTCTATCCTTGGTGAATCATTAATTGTCCCTTCTGCATTTTATATGCAACTAATGGGTTTTATCTTAATTATAAATCCATCAAATTGGTCCATTTCGAACCGTCTTTTTCCGAGTATAAGTCTAATTTATTTAATTAGCACCTCCGACAAAAGGAACCATCCCCCCATTTTCATTTTTTCTGCCGGAAGAACAAAGTCCATAGTCATATTTTTGGAGCAGTGGTTTTGTCGATGCATGTTCAGTTCTGGAACCGATCCTCCCCATTTTTGGGAACATACAAGCCGCGGATCTGTGGACGAACGGACGAAGCATGAAGCTTGAACGGTCCTCCACAGATTTCCCCCCCCCCATCCTGCCGTGATCGTCTGTCCGTACGACGGTTCCTCTCCGGCTTCGGTGGACCCTGTCCGGGACCACCTCCTGCCTGCCTGATTCTCAGCTGCTTGCTTTTCTGAAGTTAAGTAATTTGTCTTTCTGTAATCTTTCTTAGATTATACTGTTATTATAATTTATTGCCGTACATTCATGTCTGGGACTTAATCCCTGAACAGGTCTCAGTCACATTATTTTCCTCCACTTTTATTTTCAGGAGGCAACGCTACGCGTGCGCTGTGTCCTAATTCTTTTTTTTATACTTTCTACTTCGAGTTCTTATCTGTTTAGGATTTATGCGTTCCTGTTATGTTGATATATCGCTGTAGGAACCCATGGATATTACTTCTTTTATAGTCTTCTTTCTCTCAAACCTCCGGCCGGGGTGCGAGAGTAGAAAGGTTCTTTTATACCGTAAAAAGGTCTGTGATTCCTTTCACCATATGATTACACATTTTTTTATCACCCCTTTTACATTGTACCTTATAGTAGTGTTCGGTTTTTATGACACTAATGATTTTAGAGTGTGTAGGCTCCTTATCTAAGGAATTTAGGTAGGAGTACTCTCCATGTCTCTCACTCCCTCTCTGGGACTGAGTGCGTGCGTGTGTGTGCGTGTTAGAACGCATGGCTCCATCTGTTCTCTCTCCTTCTCTCCTCTGTCTGTCTGTCTGCGTGCGTGTTCGTGCGTAGGTGTGTATATCACTGTCTTGTGTTTATATGGATGTGTGTGTTGTCCCGTAGAACAGTTATTCTTCTTTTAATAGTTGAATGAGGTGGGTGTGTATGTAACGTACCATTTGTTCAATGTCACCTTCATATATTGTATATTCATTTTATTTGTATTTAGAGTGACTGAGTGAGTACGTTTGTCCTGTGGGCGGATATGTTGCTCTTGTCTATGTGTGTGTGTGCATGCGTTCGTGCGTGTGTGCGTGCATGTTGCGTATGTGTGTGAGTGAAACACTTATTTTTGAAGAGTATGATATTAGGGATGCGTGACGACTATTTATTATTGATTTATTTATCTGTCAGGCTCCGTGTTCCGCCATTTATCATCATTTCATACACTTTATAATTGTCTAGTGGCCGTACCATGGTTTTTCATTTTTACATAACACCCCTTCAACATTTGAATGCCCATTATCATGACAATTTATTATTGATTTCAACCAATCCCCTTATTGATTTCATTCATTTATTATTTTGTTATTATTTCATTTCATTTATTTTTTGAGTGGTGTCAACCATTCTTTCCCAAGACATTTTATTCCTGTTATTTTAGATTTTTTTTTTTTGGAATTTTTTGGTTTGAACTTTTTGCTCTATCTCTCTGAGACCTGATGTGTACAAATCATGGTCAATTTCGGTCTATCTTGACCTTGGCTAACCTGCGTGTGGCGATTAGCTACGTCAAATAACGCGCAGGGGACATTGTGCGACCCAGGGGGGTCGTACTAGGCCGCGGACTACATGGGAAGGGGGGGTCTTGATTTAAGTTAAATCCCAGAGTGGTACAGATACAAGTTCTCTGTATTCACTGATTTTTCTTAGGCAGAAGGCGTCCCATCCTATGCAGAACATATAAACGATTCTGCGCCCCATTTTGGGCAAATCTTCGTCTATATACTTTGTTTTCTACTCGAGATATCGTTTTATTGTATTCTCCCTCCCTTATCATTAAGGTGCACATACATACGTAGAATGCTGGGTCTCTGTCTGTCTCTTTCTCCCTGTCTACCTACACGCCCTCCTTTCACCATTAAGCTGTGTACATGCGCGGTTGGTAGATCAGTCATTTTCATTTTTATTTTTTTTAAAACTATACCCTGTGGATGTTTACCCTGTTGATGAATTGTTTATAATTGTTGTTTCATTTCATTCACCAGTTGTTTTTTGTCTTTCTGTTTTTATCTCACAGATACGGATCTCTGGTGGTTTCGTGGTCAGGAACAAACCCGGGACGGAGTAATCTAGAGGTCAACAAAAAGTGATGGAGAATAGAGTGAAGGAATGTGTTGTCGACCTCGAGATCCCTTTTCCCTTAAGTTTATTAGGGTTTGCCCCCTAGACCCCGAACCACTCAGGGACAGTATTAGGCCCGACCTCCCAGAACAGTAGGCCATCTGCCCATCTGCCCATAGATTTCCCATCGGGAACAAATTAGAATTCCACTCATGTTTCACCATACACATAATTGTTTTATGTTTTTCTTTTCTAAGACACTGTATTTTGCTAAAACGCTGTTACCCCTCCCTACCTAGTGTTAGGATTCATTTGATCATTCCTTCTCCCCTCAATTAATTAATATGGTATTTTGACTATTCATTTTCCAGATCCCAGATCTGCTTCATTATATAGATTATGTAAACTGAATTATCCCATCTTTGGACAATCTAAATTTCCTTCCATTAGGATTCATTATCCCACCTCATCATATTTTTATTATTTTAGATTTGATTCATATTTTACCTCTGAATTTGGAATATCCCTCCATTGTAAACATTTAACCTTTATTATCCCCGAACCACCCCTTGACCTTACATTGAGATATTTAGAATAGGGACACCTTCCCCTTCCATTTCATTTTATTATTTTGTTTTCATCACCTTGAGTTTGACTTGATTAGGCATATATATCCTCCCCTAAATAGACTTGATTCTATATTTGGCCTTCATGGTACTAATGGACTCACCCGGAAGCTGCTACGATCGGCGCAGGAGCGCAACAAACATAACACCATCGATTACCCTGTCCCCCTTTCCAAGCTCTGCTTGGTATAAGAACTGTTAGGTGCATCTCCCGCCGTTTTCTCCCGTTTGAATCACAGAGATCAAGTATCTGTCAATGAGAAAGTATAGGCTGAGATTGTCACCTATGGGTCACCTGTTATGTCACCCATCCTGGGGGCGGGGCGAAGATTCGGCTCCGACTACGAGCGAAGAAGAACTATCGCAGTATCTGCGCTGCTAAAAAGAACTTTGTTGTCAAATGACACTTTCGACGGCGTAGGAACGCTGCAACATTGCTGAGTTCCTTGGGAACCCCGAAGACTTCGAGAGAGAGAAAAGTCATTCTGTCTCTCTCCCACAGTACCATCTAAATAAGGAGTGATTGTTTGCCTAGTCTTAAGTCAAAACTATTTTTTATTTTTCATTGTTCCTGTTTCCAATCTGGTTCTATTCCCCTCCTGATCCTTAATATAGAGTGAATTTTATTTCTCATCTCCCAATTGACCCTTATATTATTTTAAATGTAATTCCCTGAAGATTGATTATTGATTATTGATCACATTTGACACATCATCCACAAAACGTGATGGAGTTGATAGTTATGGTAGATCTGCTATTTTGGTATTTTTGTGGACTTGTGTCAATATGTTCCCTTTTGGCCCAGACCGTGTTCTCCTTATCCTATTTATGTCATGTCACCCTCCACAGGCCTAATCATCTCAGACCTATATTATTATATCATATTATATTATGGGTTGCCTGACGCCAAGTTAAGATTTACTGTCTGCCTGTAGCCACCAAAAGTCACCATACTGTAGTGTGCTGTTTTGATTTAGTTTACATGCAGCTGCTTCGATATCAGTGTGGCCTTGGGGCCTAGTGAGAGAGCATTTCTCTCTGGTAAGAGTTCACAGCTAGCCGGGAAAGAAATGTTATCTTCAGGTTGCCATAGCAACGCCAGCCTCAGCGCTTTCCCGGTCTATGAAGCTGTCACAATATCAGTTTCATCATCTATGTGCTGGTCCAATGAGCAGTGCCAGCGTGGAATAGTGGAAATTAACTGTGTATTCAGCCAATGAAATGTGTATCAACAATAACGTATTCTACAGTATTAATGCCTTTGAAATGAATTGTTCGTCAGAGACTACCCTGTGCCCTTTTGGTGGTACAGGGGAGAGTTATTTGGCTGTATGTGAGTATCATTCTGTCTCTCAGATCTGGAAAATGAATTAACTAAACCATAATTGTTCTGACTCGACAATCATTCTTCTGGTGGACTCATCTTTTTATTGGGTACTTAAAGAGTATTTTTCTAAAAGAGTATTTCCTGCTCAGATCAACTTTTGGAAGTTGTTCTTTCTGCTTAAAGTAATCCTGTTAAAGCTAATTGTTAACTTGGTCATAGGCTCTCTGCCTAGTGTTGTGGTGCCGAGTATTATGTGTACTCTTTGAGTACTTTCTCAAAAGTATTTTTTATAGTTATAGCCCTGTGTAGCTCAGTAATTCAGTATTATACAGTCCTTTTCTATCCTTGGTGAATCATTAATTGTCCCTTCTGCATTTTATATGCAACTAATGGGTTTTATCTTAATTATAAATCCATCAGTGAGCATCAGCTATTCAGCAACCTGACTGGAAATAATAATAACTGTTGAATGATTTGATGCTTCGCTAAAAACAGTTAATCCTTAATGATGTTTTGGCCTTTGTGGTATACAAATGTTATAAAGTTGTGGTAGTTCTGTGTCAGTTTATACCAGTATAAATGGTTGACATATGGAGAGACGCCCAATGAGTTCATCCAGTTCCGGAAGGTTCTCTCTTCTCTGGACTCACCTAGAAAGGGACCAGATTATAATGAAAGAGTTAGTTATTTTTCTCCTTTTATCTCTCTCTTTTTTATGTTCTGATTTAATGGTCACTTTCTGTAGCTTCTTAATATCAACCTGTGACTGTAAGCCTGTCTTTGGTGAAAGCAGTGACACTGACACAAACACGTTTGAGAAGTTGACTACCGACTGTATAACGCCATCTATGTTTCAGATGGGAGGATAATAGGCAAAACAGTAGTATGTATAAAATATACCATAACATATGCTAGAGGCAGTGAATACGTTGCTAAACTAATCACATATTCACAATGTCCTGGCTTTGCTTACTGGTTTGTTTACTAGTTTGATGGCTGCTTTTGTTACACTCCTCTGTCCTCACTTTCTGTCTATTCACTGTCCTCTCTCAAACATCTTAGGCTGAACAGCCAACAACTATTTCTGAATAATGTACTAAATTAGCTGAGTTTGTTTAGAGCAGGGGCTAATGAATTTAGACAACAGACCATAATGAATATACTAATAACATCTAAGGAGATTCAATAATCCTAGTTTATTAGGCAAGTAAAGGCAACATAACATAAATACTTTTTTATTATTATTTATTAAGTATTTATGTTTAAATTACAAGATTTGTAGTGTTATACAACGATGCATGTATAATACGCAGATATCTTGCATAAACATATGTTTTCAGAGTTTAGTTTGTTACTTAGAAGTCAGTCCAAAGAAATCACACTGCGTGCGTGCGTGCGTGCGTGCGTGCGTGCAGTATGTGTTTGTGTGTGTCGGACTCACCCTCTATGACTGTAGTGTCTATGCCATTACTGTTAGACTTCTGCATAGCAGGGTGCATGTTGAAGAGGTTGGCTACGAAGGCCAGGTTCAGCTTGCTGTTTCCAGATGTGACATCATTAGGAGAGACAAACTGCCTGCAGTCCAGTCTGGCTGCCTGACAGAGCATCAACTCAGCTCTGTGCTCCAAATCAGGATGCTACAAAGATACATCAAGCATACATATACTGAACAAAAACACAATGCAGAGTGCACACATCTCTGGTCGAAACTGTTGACACGACCCTTTAAGTACTGTACTTAAGTATACTTTTTAGGTATTTTTTCCTTTCTTATATATTTTTTTTTAATACATTTTTATTTCGTTTTTAGAAGAAAGGGACAGGTACAGCTACAGAAAATGCAAATAAAACAATTCAGATTCTTTGCCAGCTACAGTATCAGTAAGACGCTTGCCCCCTTGCCTCATTTTTAAAATCCTACCTCCAGACCCCAGCACCAACCACCATTGACAAAAAAAGGGAATAATAGTAATAATAATTATAACGATAACAACAACAATTAAATACAACATAAAACTAGATTTGTTAAATTAACAACAAATTATAAATAATAAAAATGTTTTTTTTTTACTTTACTGGAGTATTTCCAATTTTCAATACTTTTACTTCTACTAAAACTGTATAGTTACTAGTTACTTTGTAGATTTTGATTATTATATCACAAAACATGCATTAACCACTTGTAGATCACATAAAAGAGATACGTCTAAGTCATAGATGTTCGTTTCATTTCCTTCAGAAGATTTAATATTACATTTTTTGAGACAACACAGACAGAGACATGTATGTCAGAACTATATGTCTGTGCATAATTACACAATTTATTTGTCCGATTTACATAAAAGGATAAATTTGTTTTCATTTGTTTGAAGTGCCAACTGGAGAGTAGGGGACAAGGCATTGATAAGAGTCTCAGTTTACTGACTGACATCTTATCTGACAGCATGATAACAGAGCTGGAGGGTCAGAGATAAGGAAATTAGAATTTCTGTAATCATTTCCTCATTGCCTGTTTTGCCTCAGGTCACCCCTGTAAATAACTCACTTCATCCATGGCACGCATGAATTACATTGATACTTTACAGCACCTTTGATATTGAATTTGCCATTCGGCCCTAAGATAAGTATGTTCACGAGGAAAACATGACATAATATCCGTTTCCATTAGGACAGGTCAAAGATTATTTCAAATTATGTTGATGTGTGGACCCCAGGGGACCCCAGTGTGGACCCCAGGAAGGTAGTAGCTAATGGGGATCCAAATAAAAAATAAAAATAAGATGTTCAATCACTCTGGGGGGAAAACATAGAAGATCTACAATGCGATACGATTTAGATTAGATTTAGTGTAGATCGAAGAATAATGTGTGGCAAAGTGCTATTAAGTATTGCAGATCTATCGTAAGTGGTTAAGCTGAAGTGATATGGATTAATTCCAAATATTATCAGAAGTATTCTGCGGCATGCACCGCTGGACTTGTGCCACTGCACCCACTTTGAGAAACTTTGGTTTATAAGACTTACATTGAGGCCAGTCATATCGATGTCCACACTCATCTCAAACTCGTCCTCTCCTTTAGGAGAGATCTGGTCCAGCAGGTGGAAATAGGCCCTGGAGTCCTGCAACATTACATATAGCACATAGTAAGTTTACATTAATTGTGTGTGTGTGTGTGTGTGTGTGTGTGTCTGTGTGTGTGTGTGTGTGTGTGTGTGTGTGTGTGTGTGTGTGTGTGTGTGTGTGTGTGTGTGTGTGTGTGTGTGTGTGTGTGTGTGTGTACGCGTGTGGAGGGGGGGATGCGTGCGTGCGTGATTATACTGCATGGTACCTTGATGTCTTCACTGAAGTTACAGATGAGCTCTGCTCCTGCGTTGCGGAGGTGGTGGTTGACCCAGCGAAGGAGCAACTCCTCAGGAGAGACAGACAGCAGGCGGTCCAGCTCCTCGCCCTCTTGCAGCAGACCAATCAGAGCTAGACACAGGCACGGATAATTGCAATGTTATTATAGCTCCAACTGTTCCTGGCGAGGTGAAAAGGCCTTTCAATGCACAAGCATTATTATTATTATTATTATTATTATTATTATTATTATTATTATTAGTATTATTAGTATTATTAGTATTATTAAAGAACAGGAGAGGGTACGACAGGGCACAGAACTGCCAAACAAAAAAGAGTCGTAGGGTGCCCAAGGCCATTGCAAAAATAAGCCAATGCAAAAATAGATGAGTAGGGACTAGGGACTAGGGAGACCACTGTATAATGCAAAATATAGTTTTAATGTAGCCTACTCAAATATGCATTTTTTTTATGTTTGTTTAGGCAGACAGACACAGAAAGGGCAAAAAATATTTCACATTTAAAGTACTTCCTCAGGCAGCTATGAATGAATGAATCATTGCTGCCTGTCTCTGATTTTTAAACACTTTTTTCTCTTCTGCCTAAAGTAAACAAATGTTGCTGTTTATGTATAGGACACAGAACATCAGAATAGAATAGAATAGAACGGTATGAATTCTTGTAGTGGAAAAAAACTGAAAAGCAATAAAGTGCTTACTGTAAGCAGTGAGCACTGCTTACCGTAAGAAGCAATAAACATTCTGACATAAATGCTTAAGTTGCAAAAAAGCAGTCAGAACAGAAAGTAAAAAATAAAATATTACCATTGGTCAATAGAAACAAAGCAAGTGTGTAGTTGTATGTGTGTGTGTGTGTGTGTGTGTGTGTGTGTGTGTGTGTGTGTGTGTGTGTGTGTGTGTGTGTGTGTGTGTGTGTGTGTGTGTGTGTGTGTGTGTGTGTGTGTGTGTGTGTGTGTGTGTGTGTATATTGTATATTGTATATTTGTATATTCTGACCTTCGTTCCTGCTGATTTCAATATCAGCGAACAGGCCGATCTTGATAATCTGCCAGAGCAACCCTAGGACCAAGTGCGGTTTTCCAGCCATGAGATCGTGTGCATCGATGTTTACCACAGTACAGCCTATGGCTGATGCTGAGTTGAGAGCCAACATCAGATTCTCCTACAAAGAAAAAAATCACACCCGTGTGAACTGAGTGGTGCAAGGTCTTATATAGCCTGATCAGCTGTGGTCTGACGTAATGTCAGTGACCATAGCAACCATGCTCATTTTGTTGGTACGAACAAACAAACACGGGTACACGGGTACAAAGCCAGTTGTTGGAGTGGTTTGCACCACTCAAAAAATATATTGAGAATAAACATTAAGAAATGAGTGACCTTTTCATGGCTTCATCCTGTTGATGATACAGCAATTTATAACAGCAATATAACAAAACGGACGGGACCAGTACTGTAAATGAACACCGAGTACAACAACTGGGGACAAAAACATTTTAGTTCACACTCACAAAAATAAAATAAAATAGTTCAACTTACTGAAATTATATTGTGTCTTTATCAAACTATAATAACTCAGTTGTACTTGAATGTATGTCTCCCTGAAAAAGGTATGGTGAAATGAAAAATCACACCTGTGTGAAGTGAGGGGCGCTCTTATCATCGTACATCATCATGACGTAAAATAGACACTATGCCTATTTGCTGATGACGTAAAATTCTCCATTCATTGTCAATGGGACATTAAGCCGATTTGCTCAGACACTATGATGTAAAATTCTCCATTCATTGTCAATGGGAATTTAATGTTTGTGTAGATCAAAAATCACACGTGTGTGAAGTGAGGGGCGCTGTTATCATCTTCCAACATCACTACCAAAACATCTTTTATGACATAATTATCAGACAAAACAAACATTAAACTCTAAATGTAAACTATAAAACTAAAGTTTTTAATGTTTGTTTAAAGAAAAATAAACATTAAACCTGTATATAGGAGGGATTAGCGCCCCTCAAAAATAGACACTAAGCCGATTTGCACAGACACTATGACGTAATTCTCCATTCATTGTCAATGGGAGTTTGTGTAGGACGGAAAACTACACTAATAGCTGAATATAGGAGGGGATACAAAAATAAGTTTTTTTACACTTTTAGAGCATATCCGTGGTCATCATATGGGCATATTACCTAACTATATGCAAAAAAAGGGAAAACGAAAAGCTATGGAAAATACACATTGACGTTGAACAAAATCAAGATTAATTTATATTCATGAAAGTTGATCTATGTCATCATGCAGCACGTTTTCGTTCACAAAAAGTCATTAAGATTGGCTTTTTATGGACCTTTGATATAAAATACACAAATTTTTTTTGCCATCTATTGTTAGGTATGCCCATATGATGACCACGGATGTGCTCTAATAGTGTGAAGATATTTTTCATTTCACCAGACCTTTAACCGTAGCTACTCACAGTCATAGTGAAGGTTGAATGTTTCTTAGTGTTGATGACTCTCTCATCAATAGTGTCGGGCTGAGACAGGTTGATCAGCTTACTAAAGGGAGAATAAAACATTGGATGAGTCAGTGAGTAAGTAAATGACTGACTGACTGACTGACTGACTGACTGACTGACTGACTGACTGACTTACTGACTGACTGTATGAGGGCTGAAAAGGAATTAATAAATTAGAACGGTAGGAGGATTATTTCATACTATACCTTATTACCTTATTGTGAGCATTACACATTGTTGAATGCTCTTCGGCATGTGTGTTAATTTGCTTATGTGTGTCTGTGTGTGGTGTGCATGCATGCAGTACTTCATGGTTGTGTGAGTGTGTTTTACCAGAGCAGGATTCCATCACGGACAGAGGTGAAGAGATTATCATTCTCAGGGTTCATGGGTAACAGATGACTGCAGTCTGGGTCGCTTGCTAGGGCTTTGTTGATCCAGTTCACAAACGCCACCTTCTCTTCATCTAAAATACAAACACCACATACATTTTCATATACAAATGTCAAATACACATGAATATTTGGGCATATGGAAATACATGCTTTGTTAATCAAGTTAACGAAACGCCACTATCTCCTCACATATACAAATACACATGGAAATGTTGCCATATGGAAATGCATTTCACAGATATAAACACTCACATACAAACCCATACCTGTGCATGGAAATACTACTGTAGTATATAAACCTATGCATGGAACACACATTTGACATCTTTATTTGCCTTCACATTTAACAAGAACTTCTTGAACACAAACAATAGCAGATGCACAAACTTGGAAAATTCAACAACTGTTTCAGGATAAGATCACAGGTACAGGAAGCATCACCTCCTCCATATATGGCGACTGCTAATTATCACAGACACTGAATCGAATTTTGGTAAGGAATGCCTCTTCCAGACTGTGGTCAAACACACACGCACGCACGCACGCACGCACGCGCGCACGCACGCACGCACGCACGCACGCATGCCTTACCGGAGTAGGAGTGTTGTGTTCCTTCACTGGAGATTCCTGACGTTCCTCCAAATGATCGGATCCCAGTTCTTCTGCCGATGGTTTTTTTGAACGTCTCACTGAACTCCTTACTCTTCAACTCCTGGTAGATCTGCAAATGAACATGCCGTACTGTTACTCTGTGTGTGTGTGTGTGTGTGTGTGTGTGTGTGTGTGTGTGTGTGTGTGTGTGTGTGTGTGTGTGTGTGTGTGTGTGTGTGTGTGTGTGTGTGTGTGTGTGTGTTTCATGACCAGGTGAATGCACATGTTTTATATGATAAGTATGTCATAACCTCACCTTCAAGTGAGTTTACGACATATTTGAGAATGAAAACAACAGATAAAATTGTACAGAATAAGAGACATAGGAGAGAACGCTTCTGTAAATGTATATATCAGTCTGGTACATTATTTGGGTCTTACAGACACAAACTCTTCAAAGCTGATCTTCTCATCTTTGTTGGTGTCTCCAGCGATAAAGGTCTCAATGAGCTCTCGTATCCTGTAGCCTGGCAAGGAAAAACTGGCTTCTCTGAAGAGTTCCTGAAGCTCAAAGTCGCTCACGAAGCCACTGTTGTCGATGTCTGAAAACACACATTCATTTCACAAATACTGTACTGTACATACTACACAGAATGCTTATAATATTCACTCCACACTCATGCGTTGAGCGTTGACTAAACTTGCCATTGACCACTTTCTTAAACCACAAATAGATGCATATTATGATCCATGCTGTTATCACGTGTCTCCATCTAATTATGCAATTATACGCTTACTGATAAAACCTATAAAAAAGTAAATTCCTGCACACACTTATCACCTGCTATAACTTGTACCTGATAAAAACCTGGCAACCTCTCACCTTTGCATATGACAGGACTTACGGTCTATAACAGAAGGCCTTTATGGGTGGCTGTAAAATCATTCCCATATTTGAAATAATTGTAATTACAAAAGTAAGAGTGATGCAATCATTTGTGTGTGTGTGTGTGTGTGTGTGTGTGTGTGTGTGTGTGTGTGTGTGTGTTTGTGGTCTTTACACTGACCGATCTTGTTAAAAGCCTCTCTGAGATCATCCAGGTCCTCTCTGGATATCTGTGTGATGTGGTTCGCCATATTTACTTCTCCTTAATGAACACGCACACACGCACACGCACACGCACACACACGCACGCACGCATGCACGCACGCACGCACGCACGCACGCACAGAGAGAGAGAGAGAGAGAAAGAGAGCTCTGATTCAAACAATTGGCCATATTCAGCCATCTTGCCAGCAAGGTGCTACCTAGGTGATACTTCCCATATACAGTAGGCAGCCCATTCATCCAAAAAGAAAAGTCCTATCTAATTATATAAAACAACCGCATTGCAGCTGTAGGGAAAGCTTGAATTATCCTCTTTCAATCTGTAAAGTGTTTGTTTCATAAAAATCCACCGTAGACATTTTATGAGCTACTTCCTGTCAAGAAATTCCTTGCATGTGATTTTTTTCTAAGTGTTGGAGTTTGGAAGCGCTCGTTGAATATCACTCAACGGCCCATGCGTACCACCTGTTTTGAATGTGCACATAGTGCAGCAGGCAGCAGGAGGTTGCTTTACTGATAACGAGTGCTTCCATACTTAGAAAATAATCATCTGCAAGGAATTAGCTCATAACATGTCTATTTCTATTAAACAAAAAAAAACTTTACAGATTGAAAGAGGATAATTCAGGATTTCCCTACAGGTGCAATGTTGGTGATTTTGACGTTGTAGCACCTAGGTATCACCTTGCTGGCAAGATGGTTGCGGTATGAATATGGCCATTAATTAGGGCAAGCTTCTATGGAGAGGAGTTGACTTCAATTCAACAAAGCCGTATACAGTTAAGTGTATTTAAGACGTTAATTTGTTTGTCACTTGAAAGCAATTGCATGAGATGTCAGCAGAGATACCACGAGAGTTCAGATAACAGCAGAAACACAATAAGGAAGTATTGTATAAGGTTACATAGGTGAGATTACCTTATTGTCTTCTCTCTCCAAATGCATAATACTTGATGCAATAGTTTTAGCACATTTTGTCTGCATTGTAATTGTCGAGTTTATTCCGTGAGTGGGATCATTATAATATTAAGTGCCGGCCCAGCTTATATTTGTAACTTCATGTTGTGTCATTTATGTATAGAATGTTGGTGCTATTATGAAGTTCACTGCCTATACAGTAAATACTCTGTGTTATATAAGAACAGAGATCCTCTTATCAACCAATTACAGTATATCTCAGGGATGTAGATATTAATACAGCTAATTGGGGGGTAAATGTGTTACCAATGTGTTACTAATACTATATACCAGGAATGCGAGTTCATACTAGGACAGGACATGGTATGGGGATAGGAAGTGTCGGGTGACAGAGGAAGGGGCGAGCTATACCAGGGGGCACGATGTGTTCGTTCATTCATACAGAAACAATGTAGCAAACGGGATGACGCGTTTAAGTAAGTCCTTTTAATGTGTTATATGTTCGTTAAATGCTCTAAATTCAGTCATAAATGATGCATCTATGCAGTCGCTATATCTGTGAATTAATAGTATGTATCTTGTGTTTCCCTTGTGTTCGCAGTTATTACCTAAACGCCACGGTCTCAGATTCCTTTGTTGTAATGATCATCATGCTATTGTATTAGATCTAACACGGGCCAGACAAGAAAAATAAGGCTTTATACTGTACACAAGTGTAGTAGAAGTATGTTTGTACGTGTGTGAGTGTGTTATGAGATAATAGTAATAAAATGGCCAAAATCAAGTGATTGTTTACGGGCATTATTGCAACGTCGAGGCTATGTGTGTTTGAGTAATATAAATGTTACCTTGGTGTGTGTTAAATCACAGTTACCAGACCTGTTTGTTATAACCCCTTTGCGGAGGGTCTGAATCAGTAATTAAGCAAAGCTATGAAACAGCAAAGTTTAGTTATATCCGTACAGTAATAATTAAATGCTCTGTAATTCACCAGAGTAATAATTAAATGTGGTGTAATTCACCATAGTAATAATTAACCGTGTGTAATCACCGGTGAGTAATAATTCATTGCGGTGTAACCCACCGACGTATTGCTGAAGCAACGGTACTTAATTCACCGTAGCTATTCAAAGTAATACGAGCATTGTGTGATCCGCAATGCTAATGAAAGCCATTGGCCCGTGTTAGCTTAGCTGTTAGCTTAGCTACTACGTGAGCAATGGTGGTTGTCTGCTGTTAGCGTGACGCTAGCTGGGAAGCAAGACAACGAGGGACGGCCATCCAGCGTTTGCGGAGCATCGCTGACCCGTCATCGATCGCCGTGTCCAAGGACCAGCGACCGAAACCCGTAGGCTGCAGGAGGTAGCTGATATCTGCGGGAATCATCCGTGCCGTACCAAGGTGACCTGAGTTAACTCGGGAAAGGATGCTAGTGGCGTGATCCTGCTGCTAAAGAGGTTGTGCCCTGGGTGCTAGGAAGCATCCGGTTTTGCCGACCTAAATAAAGAGTTTCAGTGCCCACATGAGTGCTTGTGCATTGGGGGGAATATCGCTGAAATTGTGTGTTGCAGAAAGGAACTGTGCATTGACTTTGGGGGGTATACCAGACCAAGCTAAATTGTAAACAAGCAAGGAGCTAGCCACCTTCCCATTGACATTGCATTGTGCCTAGCAACCAACTAGCATTAGGCTAACGGTGGCTAACTGGCTGACTGACGCTAATGCTAAGCTAAAGGAGGGTAACTCCAGTTGGATGTTGTTGGGGCTAGCCTAGCCAATGCTAACGCTAATAGCATAGGGGTTGGGGCTACCACATTGTGTATGTTTCACAGCACGACTGGCCGCCAGAGAGGAACGCCGAACCGGCCATCTAAAAAGAGAGACAAGGTTGATGGGGGGGGCGAGCGAGTAGCCTCGTGTAACCATGGCAGCCTTAGATGCGTTAAAGAAAGCGCGCTCGGCGAGCCAAGGCGCGTTAACAAGGTTAACGACCAAAGCCAAAAGTACGGCTGCCCATAAGTCCGAAAGTGAACTCAAGGCTTTACTGAAAGACATGGATATAGGTTTTGATGAGCTTCTAACCTGTAGCACGGATTATAAAAGTGCAATGGAAGAGGCTGGTGAAAACGCTATGGACATAGCTACCGTTAGTACGAGACTCAATGCCGCAAAGATATCCTATCTTTTGGCTCGGACAGAATTGCAGGAAAACTTATGGAAGCGGTTCATAGATGAGTCTGTGCAGCGCGCCCTCAAGTGGGCGGCAGAGGCAGCAGGCAGAGCGCGTCCTGACCGTTACGAAGAACAGGATATTAACCTAAGTCTTATTTACGGGCTGGAGAGTGTAATTGAGCGATCATTAACAGACATGCAGACGTTACTAAACTCTTGGGAAGGTTGCATTTCTGACGAGAATTTGGCCAAGGTATTAGCTGAGATATATGCTTTGAAAGCACTTAAGAGTGCCAATCTCCAGGATTTAAAGCACAAAGGCGAAATAGTAATAGAAATGAAAGAGGAAATTAAACAAGAAAGTGTACCTCTCGCCGTTGACAATGGAGGAAAGAAGTCAGCCGGTAGCAAACTGGCTGCTCAGCCTATGAAATTACCCCAATTCAGTGGGGAACGCATGTCATACTTCAGATGGAAGAAACAGTGGCATAGGATTTATGCACTCTTTGACAATCCTGGATGGGGTGATGACATGCGTTACCAGCTACTGATTGATTCCATTGATAAAAGGATAAATGATGAATTAAGGCTTGATTATTGCCAGACTTCAGATGAGGTCTACCAAAAATTAGAACTCCACTATGGAAACGTAGGACAGATTGTCAAGGAGATTATAATGAAGTTGGAAAGTGTGCCCGCTGTAAGCAGTGGCCAGCCAAAGGAGACATTAAATCTTGTTAGATTAATAGAGCAATCGGTGCTGGATCTAGCGGATCTGAATGCTGGCGACGTCATTCAAAATCAGCTCGTCATTCACAATTTAGAGGCTAAATTGCCGCCAGAAATGCAAGAACGGTGGCTTGTGATGCGTTGTAATCCAAATAATAATATTGATAGCCAAAACAGGTTCCCGCATTTCATTGCCTTCTTACGCGAGCATACAAAAGTGCTCGTTGAACAAGAACAATTAAATGCAAAAGGCATAGGGACCAAACGAAGTGATCCGAGCCCACGTAGCCGTAATAATGACCGACAGAATGATAAGCCGGGGAACGGGGCGCGCGAGAAGCGTGCTTCGACAAGGGCTACGTTTAGCGGCGAGGAGGCGCGGGGTTCGTGCGTAATCTGCGGAGAGAGCGATCACTCAGGGGCATTGTTCCGTTGTAAAATGTTCATGAAAGCCAACGTTGAAGGCCGGCGTGCGTATGCGAAAAAACATAAAGCATGCTTTAAGTGTTTATATCTACATGACGGCCAATGTAGAGTGCGCAATGACAATTTCCTGTGTAGGTTAAGTGAGTGCAAAAGGGACGGCTCGTCGCCTCCTCATAATTTCAAGTTGTGCCCCAAGGCGCGTCCACGTAATGGGGATAGTAGCACTAGTAATAATAATAGTGACAGCGCGAGAGGGGGGGCTAGTAGCGTGGGGAGGGACTCACGTGGGCCTACACATGAAATTGAACTTAAGCTTGCTGAGGCCGAGTTGACGCCAAAGCAACTAGCTATAGTACGCAAAGCTTACACGAACAATACAGCCACGACAGGCTGCACTGAGGGCGGAGAGATGCCTGCTCTGATGATGACGTTGGAAGTAACCACGAAAAGTGGTGATTGGGTGGGGGCTTTGATTGACCTCGCCTCTGATACGAATTATATCACCCACAAAGCTGCAGACAGGCTCGGGCTGAAAGGAAGACCTGTCACTCTGAGCGTGCAGGGCGTTGGGGGGATGAAAAAGACATTCAAGACGAAAAAATACTCCATTAAGTTGAAGACAATGGGGGAGAAGGGCTCTTCTCCACTGGACCATGACATGACTTGTTATGGTCTGAATGAGATTGCAAAGATCAATTGTCCAGTTAATCCTAGGCGCATTGCAGATCTTTTTCCGGGCACCGATCCGGAGGAGTTGAGACGTCCACTGGAAGTGGAAATACTTATCAGTGCGCGTGAGGGTCGTTTAGCCCCACAGCGGTTGGCTAGATGTGGAGATTTGGTACTTTGGTCGGGGATTTTGGGTAAGACGGTTAGCGGATGTCATCCGTCTCTATTCGACGCCAGTGAAATGATCACAGGACAGTGGGCGTCAACCCATTTTGCTCTTTCAATGAGAGGTGGAGCCGTTGAAATTAAGGCTGCCACTTGCCATACTGACACCAGCGCGGCACTGTCTTGGTGGCGTTGGGACAGTATTGGTGCGGCATGTGATCCCCTGTGTGGGGGTTGTCGTTGTGGAAAATGCGCCCCTGGTGGCAAAGAGATGTCTCTCGCTGACGAGAGAGAAATGGAGATTGTCAAGAGGGGCCTGACTTTTAAGACAAGCGACTCTCACAGCGATGAGTCGCATTGGGACGCGAGCTATCCTTGGAAAGAGGACCCGTCTACTTTACCAAATAATAGGGCGGCGGTTGAGGCCACGTTCTTAAAGTCTGAGAAACGTCTCAGGCGAGATCCCGTGTGGTACCAGGCCTATGCTAGCCAGGTGCATGAGATGCTCAAAAGAGGTGCTGCTGTCAAGCTGTCTAAAGCTGCCATGGACATGTGGGGCGGGGCTGTTTGGTGGATCAACCATCTTATGGCACCAAACCCACACTCAGTTTCCACGCCAGTTAGGATAGTCTGGGACAGTAGTCAAGAATTCCGGGGCGTGAGTTTGAACAGTATCCTGCTAAAGGGGCCCGATGTTTTGAACCCGATCCGAGCAGTGTTGCTGCGTTTCAGAGAAGGGGAATACGCCGCCATCGGCGACGTAAGCAAAATGTACCACTCCGTTTGGCTAGAAGAGCGGGAGGTACATTTGCACCGGTTCCTATGGAGGGACTCAGTTGACAGCAAGATTGAAGACTATGCAGTTGTACGGGTCAATATGGGAGACCGTCCAGCGGGTAGCATAGCTCAAATAGCGATGCGCGAGACAGCGTATCTACCTCAGTTCACCCACATGGTTGACGAGAGGGACGTAATCGTGGAGAACGCTTACGTAGATGACATTTTTCTATCTCACAACTGCCCCCAGAGGCTGGAGGAGGTACTGGCGGGGGTTAAAACCATTCTGGCTACCGGGGGGTTTCACCTAAAGCCCTGGGTACGGTCAGGCCAAAGTGGGAGGGAAGGAGATGGAGAAATGAAACCAGAGACTATGTTGTTTCCGAATCAGATGAGAGAGGAGGACAATAAGGCTCTGGGGGTTGGTTACCATGTGAAGGAGGACAGCCTCTTCATCATGGTTGCCATAAACTTTTCCGCCAGAAAAAAGAAAGTGCGGAGCGAGGAAAACCTTGCTCTGGAGGAGGTGGCGGAGAAGACGCCAGATCCTCTGACTCGGCGTATGTTGCTGAGTCAAGTAGCGGGGCTGTATGATCCCATTGGCCTTGTGACGCCTCTGAAACAGAAGGGCGTTATTCTAGTCAGGAGGGCGTTCCAAGAGGCGGGGTCATTGACCAAAGACACTTGGGATCAACCGTTGTCTAGCGATCTCCGCGTGAGAGCGGTTGAACTTTTTGAGGAATACGCAAAGCTGAGTGCGATCACGTTCCCCAGGTGTATCACTCCGCCCGGATGGGTGGGGAAACCCTGGGGCATCACCTTCTCCGACGGGAGCTCAGAGTCCTACGGAGCGGTGCTCTACCTGCGGTGGGAAACTGCTAGCGGGGTGGAGACTCGTCTGGTGGAGTCAAAAGCCAAGTTGGCTCCTCTAGACCAAAAGGGTGATGCAGTGAAAGCTGAAATCTGCGGTGCTGTCTTTGCCGCACGACTGAAAGGGTACGTGCTGAAGCATAGCAGGCTGACAATCGAGAAGTGGTATCACTTTGTCGACAGCCAGACAGTGCTGGGTGCCATTCAAAGGGACAGTTATGGGTTCCAAACGTTCTTCGCCAATAGGGTTGGGGAAATCCAGAAGGCGGGGCCTGTGACTGACTGGTGGTGGGTTCCCGGGGTGGAAAATGTAGCTGATCTAGTCACGAGGGGGGGTTCTCCTGAGCAATTAGACAGTGATTCCCTGTGGCCAAAGGGACCAGAGTTCCTAGCCAGACCAGTCGACCAATGGCCTATGAAGTCAGCTGCTGAGGTGGCTGCTTCCTCGCGGGAAATCGTGAGTACATTGCAGAGAAAAGTGTTCAAAATGAAAGCATTCTCTGCTGCTGTTACTAGATCCCAAACTAAGAACCAGGGGTCCGCGCCACTGCCAGACAGTGGCGGGTCCTCACCAGTCAGTGGCAGATCTTCACCAGACAATGGGGGGTCTCCAGCGGTCAGCAGGGGTCCTTCACCAGTCAGTGATGGGGGTTCTGTGGCAGCATCTAATGACGAAACTGAACAGCTGTGGGGGTCAGGCCTTGTGAACCAAATGGACTTGGCTAGATGCAGCACACTGTCAAAACTCTGCGGGGCAGTTGGCTACGTCCGCAGAGTGTTGCACGGCCACGGAGGCTTATTCAAGTCCGGCAGTCGTGTACAGTGGGGGGCGGTGCTCTCTGTCGGAGAGCGGGACACAGCATTTAAGGAGCTGTGCCTTGCCGCCCAAGAGGGAATTTCTTTCCCGACAACGACACTAAACCGTCTTGTAGTTAGTAAGAACGACAAGACAGGTCTCTTGCTATGCCGAGGCCGGGTTCAGACCGTTGACCAAGAAAGCCAGGGCGTGCCCATCATTCCTTACGAGGCACGACTCAGCACACTACTGTGTGAGGAGGCCCATCGTGCAAACCACGAGGGCGTGGCTGGGACACTCCTGCGAGTCAGGAAGAAAGCCTGGGTGGTTCAGGGGCCAAGGGTCGCACGTAAGGTGATCGACTCTTGCCTGTTTTGTCGCAAACGGGGGGCTAAGCTATCCAGTCAAGTGATGGCTAATCTTCCTACAGTGCGCACAAGTCCAGCAGCTCCGTTCGAGTACACAACGCTGGATTTGTTCGGTCCTTACACTGTCAGGGGCACTGTGAAGCGACGCATTAAGAGAAAAGTCTGGGGCGTGGTCTTCAGTTGCATGGCCTCACGGGCTGTCCATGCAGACCTAGTTGAGGACTTGTCTACAGAAGGCTTTCTGCAGACCTACCAGCGATTCACTGCTCTGAGAGGCCATCCAAAAAAGTTGTGGTCTGATCAGGGTACGAACTTTGTTGGCGCGAGACCAGCATTGGAGGATCTATACAAGTTCCTAGGGGACATTGACAAGGAGCAGATCCAGCAAAGAGCAGCAGTTGCAGGGACCGACTGGGCATGGGAGTTTAGCCCAGCGGACTCACCGCATCGGAACGGGGCGGCCGAAGCTGCCGTCCATGTTCTGAAAAGGGCGTTGAGCAGCGTCGGCGACACCGATGATCTGTCGGCGTTGGAGTTCCAGACTCTACTCTACCTTGCTGCTAACCTGGCCAACGAAAGACCCATCGGAGCCAGAACTCAGGTCGACGAGGATTCCGTGGACATCATCACTCCCAACTCTCTGCTGTTGGGGCGGGCAGGGCCCAGGGGAGACATCCTGGGCTTTGACTTCCCTAGCTACCCGTACAGTCGTCTTCGGGCGGTCCAGCGCGAGGTGGACAAGTTCTGGAAGCGGTGGAGCCAGCTGGCGGGCCCTCATCTCTTCATCCGAGAGAAATGGCACGTTCCAGCACGGAATGTGGCCGTCGGCGACCTGGTGTGGGTCGCGGACCAGAATGCTCTACGAGGTCGATTCCGGATGGGTCGTGTCGTGGAGGTGAATCCAGATAACCAGGGTGTCGTCAGGGACGTAAAGGTGCGGACATGTCCAAGTCTGCCCATCAGTTGGTCGCAGGTGGTGAAAGACGTGGTGGCATGGCCATCCGTCATCCTCCATCGTGATGTGCGGCGGCTGGTTGTCCTAATCCCGGTTGAAGATCAGTGAATTAGACTAGAAAGTCCTCTTGAGAAATACCCTAACGAACTCTTCCATATGCATGCTGCGCGAGTAAGACTAGTCAGTGGGTGTTTACTTGAGGCAGCTGGGTGATGGGGCATACTTGTCACTCAGTAAGGAGCAAAGCGGTGGTGCCTACCTCCTATAGTCAGATTGAGATCAAAATTAATTCAGTATGAAAGTAAACTAGGTTTATTGTTTCATAAGTTCAACTGGTGAGTGCCATCCGGAGGCGTTCATCGATTAGAAGCATGATTGATATACTTATTTTTTATTTTTGTTTGAATGTTTTTGTTTGCAAATGATTGTGGGGAATCTATTTAGCCTACTGGGTTTATTTCAAACCGTAGCCTAAAAGTGGGAGGTGTCGAGTTTATTCCGTGAGTGGGATCATTATAATATTAAGTGCCGGCCCAGCTTATATTTGTAACTTCATGTTGTGTCATTTATGTATAGAATGTTGGTGCTATTATGAAGTTCACTGCCTATACAGTAAATACTCTGTGTTATATAAGAACAGAGATCCTCTTATCAACCAATTACAGTATATCTCAGGGATGTAGATATTAATACAGCTAATTGGGGGGTAAATGTGTTACCAATGTGTTACTAATACTATATACCAGGAATGCGAGTTCATACTAGGACAGGACATGGTATGGGGATAGGAAGTGTCGGGTGACAGAGGAAGGGGCGAGCTATACCAGGGGGCACGATGTGTTCGTTCATTCATACAGAAACAATGTAGCAAACGGGATGACGCGTTTAAGTAAGTCCTTTTAATGTGTTATATGTTCGTTAAATGCTCTAAATTCAGTCATAAATGATGCATCTATGCAGTCGCTATATCTGTGAATTAATAGTATGTATCTTGTGTTTCCCTTGTGTTCGCAGTTATTACCTAAACGCCACGGTCTCAGATTCCTTTGTTGTAATGATCATCATGCTATTGTATTAGATCTAACACGGGCCAGACAAGAAAAATAAGGCTTTATACTGTACACAAGTGTAGTAGAAGTATGTTTGTACGTGTGTGAGTGTGTTATGAGATAATAGTAATAAAATGGCCAAAATCAAGTGATTGTTTACGGGCATTATTGCAACGTCGAGGCTATGTGTGTTTGAGTAATATAAATGTTACCTTGGTGTGTGTTAAATCACAGTTACCAGACCTGTTTGTTATAACCCCTTTGCGGAGGGTCTGAATCAGTAATTAAGCAAAGCTATGAAACAGCAAAGTTTAGTTATATCCGTACAGTAATACTTCAATAAACCTTTACTTATAGTATAGTAAAAGCCTTTTAGTACAGGGTAGTTTATCCCCTTGGAGATTAGCTCTGTTTAGGAATTATCTTGCCACATAATTGAAGTAAAAAGAACAGACAATAGTCTATTGTACTGCTGAGTCAGGTTTATGGTAAATGAGTCTTTGAATTTCAAAGACATATTCCCTTCATAGTACAAATATAATTTCCAGTGTCTAAACTGACAGTCAATTTCATTAGAGGTAAGCTAACTTTAACTATAAGCACCCTACCATATGCACTTGTAAGCACTTGTAGGTGCTTTAACCTCGTAAACCCTGGCTTCTGCACCAAATCTCTTTCCCGAAAATAGCCGATCTACAAGTCAACAACATGTTGCATTGAGACACATTGTGAGCTAGTACATCTGCGCTGTTTTCTGCAAACGCTACCCTCAGAATAGGGATGCCAGGGTTCAAGTGGTTAAGGAAGTATGGAATGGAAAAGTAAGTAGCTGAACATGCTAAACTAATAGTTCTAGATTATAGGTAGATTAGACACCATGCTGAGTAATACTAAATGTATACTTGCCACTCACTTGGCAAAAAAATATATATATTTGGCAGGCAACACTGTTGTACTTTGGGAATATACAATGCAGTTTAATTAAGGCTGAGCTGGTGCTCAGTAGTAAATGCCCCAGGAAAGATGACAGCGTGCATGTGCTTTTCAGTGTAATTTGGTGTTTGAAAAAGAGCATGAGAGATTAATCGCACACACTCCACAGAACCTGACTAACGAGTACCTTCACATGAGCATGCGTGATGTCACTCAGTGTTGTCCTGTCACTGCCAGTGATACAGGCCTCTCAATGTCTGTTTCTGTCTGCGGCTCCTAGTGCAGGTCTGGGCTGAGTCCAGGACTCTGTCAGGGCTCCAGCAAGCTCCAAAAGGGAAGGCTGGGAAGGGAAACGGGTCAGCTGGGTCTTCTGGTGTTAAGGAACTGGTTAGCACTTAGCAGTCAGGTGGAGCTAGTGAGGAGAAGCATGAAGTGGACCTTTGGCCTGCCTGGACCCTGGGATAGGCGTAGCCAGAGTTAACATTTAACACTTCAGCTGTGTCATGTGTCTTCTAGTCTTCCTTTATGAAGACACCTAGCACGACGCACGCACAGAACAAAGAACAAAATCATACATGGACAGTATAGTACACAGTACACATCATCCACAAACATGCACTCGACACATGAATGCATTTAATAACATGCATTCTGCTCTGTCTATTGAGTGTATTTTGTGTTTCCAGAGCAGACATGTTTAAAATATGAGGCCTCTGTTTTCCTACTTGCCTCCCAGCGTTACCTCACAATGCCTTGTAACCTGAGGCATGAGGCCAACAGCATCACTTCAATTAAACAGCCGCCCACTTCACAAAAGTCACACCGCCTAACCACAAATGTAAGAAAGAGATAATTATTGTCATTATGAGCAATTAGATTATTAAATGTGTTATTTCACTTTTAAACACTCCTGGAGTCATTATTTCACTTTTAAACACTCCTGGAGTCATTTTAATGTCTACTCTAGCTTTTGTCATCTTTTTTAAATTAACTTTAAAAAAAAACAAAAAAAACAAACAAACAAACAAACAAACAAATACATAAATAAAGTAAACAAAACATTAAGGGTCCCTTGTAAATTGAATGACAAAATTAGTGACCAGAAACAAAGAGACTGACATGATTAACGTGGAGTTTGAAGTTAAATGGGCTTACAGTATAGGAGTGGTTCGTCATCGTCTGGTCAATTGAATATCAAATATCTAAATATTGAATCGAGCCATTTAAAAACTGTCTTGGATACAAACACCCGAGCAGATGTTAAAAGGACCCTAGAAGTGCAATGCCCATTTTGATTGATTTAATATTTTAGTGATGGTTTTTACAGGCAGTACGAGTTAGAAACACACCAAATGGATGGAGGTCTCTTAAACAATCAACACTCAAACAACTGGACAAATCTAAAATAGAGTCAGATCCAGATCACAAGGTAACCAAGCTGCAACAACATTCAGTGTGAGAACAGTTAAAAATGGTGATGCAGCTGTAAAGTAAGAAGTTTATTTTCACTCACAGGCAGGCTGGAGAATTTATACTCCAACACCAGAGCTGGATGGTCCAATGTGGGAAGGTGGCTTGCTGTTAACCAGGTTCAGGCCACTTGGTCCCTTATTCTACCTTTTCTATAACTCCTCTTCCCTCCATTCCTTTTCAGTTAAGCCCTGTTCCTCTTCTGTCTCCTTCCTCACCTCACCTTTTGCCTTTCCTTGCCCTCCTTTCACTGTGTCCACTCCTCAGAAGCACAGAGTCCCATAATCGGCCTAAGCCAGAGGAAAAGACTCGCTGAGTGGTACTTTGCCTTCAAGGCTCAAGCACATACAGCTTTATTTAGTCTGGTTTAGAACAGCTATGCACCCTCCTATGCATACCTGAAGCATTCTCTACCCGGTCAACTCTAAGTTTTGTCTCTGAACAAACACAGACTGAGAACGCTCGTATCTCTCCATCGTTCCTTCAGATCTGCTGTTTCCCCGACACCTGATCCAGTGAGTTTCACTCCAAGGCCCTCTGGGGCTCTCTGGTTACCCTCTCTCCCCTCCTCACTGGCCTGAGATCAGGGGCTCTACCTCCAGTATCATACGTCATCTCATGTTTGGGCCCTGGGCCAGAAGCTGGGGTTTAAGGGGTTAAGGTCGCAGTACGTGTGAGAGAAAGCTAGAGACTTTCTCATAAGCCCTTTACAAGTAGAACAGTAGAATAAGTGACACACATGTGCACGCACGCACACGCGCACGTGCACACGCACACGCACACGCACACACACACACACACACACACACACACACACACAGTACAATTGTCCATTTGTGGAGCCAAACATACAGTGTATAGTTACTTTTTTTTGACCTGTTGAATTAGTCTTCTATGTTGGTTTGAAGTTTCTGTATTGTTTCATATCCTCAGGTGAGCCCAGGATTCCGAGAGCAGTCTAATACATAGAGCACCAACAGAGCAGAGATGAGGTCCTTCGGTGTCATTGCTTACATCCAAGGGCTGCGGCACATACTGGATAACCTTAGAGGTGATGTAGGGAAAGGCAATATTTGAAATGTAGACATAAATATACAGTACATGTAGCCTACTGAAAGCATTTGGCTGTGAAAATAAATGTAAGATTATGTAATGCCAGATTAATTTTTATGGACCTCTGTAGATCATGGACACGCACTGTGGGTGAAGAATTGGCTGCATCCAACACTGACATCCGGCAGAGACTGGATAACCTTGTTTGTGGCGAACATAGTCCATATGCAACAACAGCATTTTTTTGATATTTTGCCTATAATGACATGCCCAAAAATTAACAGCAGCGTTAATGTGTTTAAATATAGACACTCAGACAAACCGTACCTGTACGTACTTTGAGAAGTGACTCAAATGGGAGTTGGCCCAAACCTCTACGAACTGTGAGGGATGGCCAACCCATTTATTACACCCATAAAATACAATGATGGGTTTAATAATTGCCATTCAATGTTACATGCCTCCACCTGCTGCCTCTCAAGTCACAGACTAATTACTTTCCTTCTAATCTACAGTACTCCTAAAATTAAACCCAGAGGGGTCGACACCCCCCACTAGCGTTACTATAGTGGGGGGTGTTATTCTCATTTCACAATATGAATATTTAACCAGTGAATGTACATCAGCCGCGCTCTCTCCTTTTTTCTTGTTTTCTTTTTTTTTTTTTTTTTTTTTACGAATCAACAATAAGTAGCCTATAGTGAAACAGTTGGAGCAATTAGTTCCAGATGCTTTAAGGGCAAGGGCTTTCTTTCATTTCCACCTGCAGGGATCTTTACAGACCCAGTGAAAGGGGTATACTTCTTTACATGGTCAGGTGATGGCATACAACCATCTTTCAGTTGGGAGACTGTGGACACCCAAGTTACCACAATATACTACTTTTCAACTTACAACTTACATACGTTACCTGTTACCCAACCAATATTGAAACATATCGTAATTACGTCACCATTGACAGCCAGTTATAACCCGACTTTAGTGTTTTACAGAGAGGCTGAGATTCAACAGTACTTGCGCGCTCTGCTTGCGGCCTACTTGTGTGCAACGCAAGTAGGCACTCGACAGAGTGCAGTTCTAGTTTATATTATGTCACCACTTTCAATGGGAACCTCATCTTTCTCCTTTAAAAAGACAGATTTATACTTTTTAACCGCTCCAATGTGTGGCTTTGTGTGCAGGTGTTTTTGTACACTGTGTCATACGGTAATAATTGTTGTTGACCCAACTTGGTCCACGTGATTCAAATAGTCAGCCCAAACCAATGACAGATACTGCTTGTTAAGGATTTGGCGTTTTCTGTCACTGTGTGCAGCAGAGTGTGTGTGTGTGTGTGTGTGTGTGTGTGTGTGTGTGTGTGTGTGTTGGGGGGGGGGGGGGGGGGGTATAGCTCAACCTATACAGTATGAAGCTATTGGATTGGATATGGATAATTGGATATGGACAAAAATCGATTACAAATATTACCATACTGATAAATGATATTGTGTTATGATTATACCATATTTGCTGAATCATATTCTAAAACATGACAAATAGCCTACTAACTCAGTCAATCCAGGTGCACCTACCCTATATGAGTGCATTATTAAAATTGCATTGTGAAATCTTTACAACTAAACAATTTTGCACTGAAGATTTCTGTTATTTCCCTGCTTTCTTCTGGCACGTGTTCACCACTAGAGGGAGCTGTGTGAACCCAATCTACATGAACAGAAAATCTTTCCTTATAATGGCCAGCCTATTTACTTTCACTAGCAGGCAGTCCAATAGTCTGGGCCGGGACCAGTCCAGTACAATGTATCAAAGTGACTTGTTGAAAACAAAAATAAATAAATAAAAAACGAAATGGAAAAATAAAGTGTTAATTTTAAATGTAACTTTGAGAGTGCAACTGGGTACATTTGCAAGCCTCATGCAAATAAGCTGTAGACAGTACATCTTTTTCAACTTTTTTGGATTTATTCAATAGTTTTTACTTGTTACTGTGTGAGTGTGTGTGTGTGTGTGTGTGTGTGTGTGCGTGTGCATCTCCCTAAACTTTATTTTAATGTATTAATTATTATAGATTTATAGATTATAGATTTATTTTCTAATAATTGGGACTGGATCCCCACATTCCATAGTGTGCTGAAACCCAGCCAGAATTGTAGCTGCATGGGCATTAATAATGTATATTATTAAAAAAAGCATCAAACAATAATTATCTTGGAGCAATCTGGGGTGCAAGCCGCTAGGCACTTCCAACTCCAAGTTCCCCTCTCCTGCTTCTCTGGAAGACATTCACAAAGCGATCCCACCTATGACGCAGCCATGGTTTGCCTTTGTGACCATACCATAGGTCTCCTCCACCATGACTTTCACTCTCGACTGAAGGGGGCAACAGTGGCGACTCCTCCTCCTCCTCCTCCTCCTCCTCCTCCACAGCTTTAAGTTTCTGCTTTGCGGAGAAGACCTTTTCCTCAGCCTCCATATGTTTATTATTCATGGTTGCTTTGGGGGCTAAGTGATGTTCCTGAAGCTTGGTGATGGATTCTGCTGTGGGTTCCTGGTGTGGAACACCTAGGCCTACTGGACACTTACTGTTGTCCTCTACTTTGTCCTCCACTATGGCACTTTCATTCGCAACGGAAGCGGGCAACAGTGCCGACTCCCGATAGAACGACTGTGTTTTTCCATGTACATCTCTATTTGGCTCTATCTCAATCTCCAGTAGGTCCTTGAGGTCAACAATAGAGCTGTCACGGATCAAACTGATCAGTGTTCGCAGTGACACAAGTTCTTCTTGCTTCATCTGTTCCAAAGTTTTCCACAGTTCTTCCATTTGTTCACTTTGCTTTTTCCAGGCTTTCTCCTTATCATTCAGCTTCCTGTTGTACCTCTCAGTCTGAGTGCAGAGTCTCTCTTGAAGGCCAGTGATCTCCTCCTCCTTCTTCTCCAAAGTCTTCTGCAGTTGTAGGATGGTTTCTACCCTTGTCTGCTCTTCCAGAAGGTCCTCTGTAAGAGTATTCATGTTTGCTTTGGGTGTTGGCTGATGTTTCTGAAGCTTGGTGATGAAGGTAGCTGTGGTATGGTGTAGAATATCTAGGCCTAAATGACACCTACCTTTGTCCTCTCTTTTTTTCTCCACCACAGCACTGTCTTTCTCATCTGAAAGGGGCAACAGTGACAATTCCCCTGAGAAAGACTTGTCTCTTCCATGTGCTTGATCTCTATTTAAATCTTCCTCAATCTTGTTCTGGTCATTCAGGTCAACAATAGAGCTGTCACTAAACAAGTTGATCAGTGTTCTTATTGACACGATCTCTTCTTTCTTCATCTGTTCCCAGGTTTTCCACAGCTCTTCCATTTGTTCACTTTGCTTTTTCCAGGCTTTCTCTTTCTCATTCACAATCCTGTTGTACTCCTCTGTCTGAATGCAGAGTTTCTCTTGAAGGTCAGTGATCTCTTCCTCCTTCTTCTCCAAAGTCTGTTGGAGTTGAACAATGGTTTCCTCACTTGAGTGAAACTTTGTTTTCTGCTCTTCTGTGGCTTTAAGCTTCTGCTCTGGAGAGAGGAATTGTTCCATGGCCTCCAGACCCACCAGAAGGTCCTCTTCAAGATCATTCATGGTTAATTTTGGAGCTGGTTGATGCTTGGTGATGATGTAAGTTGTGGTCTCCTGGTGTGAAACACCTAGGCCTAGAGGACGCCTACTGTTGACCTTTCCTTTCTCCTGCGCCATGGCACGTTCATGCTCTACTGATGGGGGTAACAGCGCCAACTGAAGAGCAGAGAAAAACTCCTCATCTCTATATAGCTCTACCTCACTCTCTAGCTGGTTCCTCAGGTCGAACGGGCTGTCACCCATCAAGGCGTTCAGTGTTCGTCGTGACATGTGTTCTAGCCTCATCTGTTCACGGGTTTTCATCAGGCCTTCAATTTGCTGGCGTTGCTCTTTACAGGCCTTCTTTTTCTCATTCAGACTCCTGTCGTACTCATTTTTCTGAATGTAGAGTTGCTCTCGGTGGCCAACGATCTCTTCAACATCATCCTTCTCCAGCCTCTCTTGGAGGATGGTTTCATTCCTTGCCTGCAGCTGTTTTATTGATTTTTTCAGCTCTTCTGTGGCTTTAAGCTTTGGTGATGTAGGATGGTTTCTACCCTTGTCTGCTCTTCCAGAAGGTCCTCTGTAAGAGTATTCATGTTTGATTAATTCCTCAGACTCCAGAACAACCCCTTCTTGTTTAAGATCAACTATTGGGGCTAATTGTTGTTCATGAAGTTTGGTGATGGAGGCTTCTGTTGTCTCCTGATGAGGAACTGCTTGCTGTAGATACATGTCCTCATCTGTTGGAGGTTGTACCTGCTCTGAAGTCTGTCTGTTGAATCTGACAGAAAGACTAGACAACGAACGTTTCTTGCCCAACAACCTGTTGAGATACATTTTAAATG
Organism: Electrona antarctica; assembly: GCF_951216825.1. NCBI lineage: Eukaryota > Metazoa > Chordata > Actinopteri > Myctophiformes > Myctophidae > Electrona > Electrona antarctica. The sequence goes on from NC_136799.1 coordinate 24,708,753, forward strand.
AACCTCCTTCAAAATCTAAATTAAACTGTACAAATCACTACTCAAGGCCTAAATATCTTATTTTCTTTTTGCAACACCTTAAATGGACTGAGGAGAGCTTTGGTCTGACATAACACTATACAAACCGTTGCCATGCCAGCCGATTTGGCAGTACCCCTTGCAAGTGTGTCCATGCGTGCCCTGCATTCAAAATGTGGCTCAGTAGGAGGCATGCTGTCAGAGAAGTCTATATGTGTGTTTGAAGTGCCTCCATTTTGAAATATTTAAATATTTATTTTGTTGCTCACTAAGTTATTGTATATTACTAGCATAAGGAAAAATCTCAAAAGGTTAAATTCATTATTTTAATAAATACTGACAACTATAAAGGCTGTTAATTTCAGTCATACTGAATAGTGATGGGGAACTATTTGTATTATGGAATATGATATAGGAAATAGTGAGTGTAAGGGAGTCGATATCAGACACATATGTGTGCCCTAACTAATAAAAAGCTTTCACTGTAAGGACAAGACTAAAATATTACTTTTAATGTTGTTAGAATTGACAGTGGTTGGGGGCAATTTAACACAAATAAGTCATATTAACACACTATGGGCCAATAATGCACCAATAACGATTAAATAGAGCTTAGTTTAGTGTTAATCAAGGATTTGTTGATAAAGAATTAATTTTAATTTGAGTTAACCACCACTTAATTTTAAGCATTGCTTAACAGATCTGTGATTAAATCCTTAACCTGTGATTCAAATCCATTAAACTGTAATTAAAACTTTAAATTGTGATTAATTCATGGATTAAACATTGTTGTGTGTCCGCCATCTTGGATTTGTGCTGTAAATAAACAGCAGTCTTGAGCCTAAAATCATTAGCGTTACTATTTCATTCACATTTTGAGAATGTGGACAGCAGCTTAGGTTTAAATATTGTGCCTGCAGCAAAAAATATATAATAATAATAAACCCGGCTCGCTCGCTAAATCTGTACCGCCTTTTAAATTCATTATAATCATAAAATTCGACTGCGTTTAGACGGTCCCTTATTTTTCTTTGAGGTGCTCTTTCGTCTACTCTTTTGTTTTCATGAAGCCATCTGATTTATACTGCTATGTATACATTTAAACCACCTCTCCTGCTAGTTTAGATACTTAAATCAAAGTTTAAAGTAGTGGTGCAACAGGATTGACATTAATCCAGGTACTGTGAAAATTCAAACCAAGACTAAACAAAACCAAGATTGAAAGGATGGTTTAAAAGTAACTAACCTGATTAGTGAAAACTAGATGCAAGTTTGGTGCAACTGTATTAATAGATAAACCTTGATTTAAACCAGATTAAGGCTTAATCTGTCTTGGTGCAAACAGCCCTATATCTCAAATAAAAGCACATCACTCATCTGATGAATTGATCATTTACTCTTCCATAGAGAGAGAGAGGACCCTACTGAGCTTGTGTAGAAGAAGTCTCATCCCTCTAGCTTGTTTCTGAGAATTATAGTGTGTTACATTTGCCCCCTGTTGCTTTTGACCCCAGACCCATGCAGCACGTAATGAAGAGGTGTTGTAATCTTCAATCATAAAGCACAAAAGAAAAATATTGTGGGGGTTGTGATGTTTTGGATGGTTGCCCCTCCAAGGCACACCTGGGCAAACATCCCAACAAAGGCGGACACAGCACGGGACTTTTACTACAGATAAGAGGGGCTACGTTTGAAGTCGATCAGTCATAATGGTTGTTTCTCGAGATATGCAAGGGAGGAAAATGTCAGCTTAATTAAATGTCAACTTAATAGGAGCTGGCAGATGACAGCTACACAAAAGCATGTTTTTAATTATAATATGAATGATTGGCATTAGCTTTGGATTGTTAACTTACAAGTTCATTGACACATTTATTTTTGTTTTTAAAAGAACATTTTCTAGATGTGAGAGTATTTAACAGAGTTCTCCTTTTATTGTTCCTCTATGTCAGGCTTTGTCCACTAGAGGGCAGAAGTGTACTAAAATTCAAAGATCTTGCCTGCTGCAATGAATGGATGGAGCCATTGCTTCAATGATTCTATGTTCAAGCTTCCAGGGTCTTCCTTGGAGAAAGAGCATCCACATGAATACTACAGTAATTTATACTTGTAGACAAAACACTGACTTATATGGACGGAAGTGACAGGTATGTCTTTGATAGTGTCATCGGCATGACTCACATAGTCATGGTCAAAGACGCTCCTTCATTTGATCATTCCTAGGATCAAATATTTGAATTTCCAATCAATAGTCTGATCTTCAACTATGACAGGTAGTAGTACTGAAAACAGATCTGATCCTGTATCAATGATAATGTGAAACCTATGCCCAGTGACTTATATCAAGTTATTCACTCACTTAAACTTCTTATTGTGAAGCTGATGAAATAAATCGCCTATAGCCTGAGTGTGATTAATCCTACTGTGTACAAACATCTACTGATGCCTAGTCTGGACACATCTTCAGTAAATGGTAAATGGTAAATGGTGCATTTATATAGCGCCTTTATCCAAGGCGCTTTACATAGATTGTGCATTACATTCACCCATTCACACACACATTCATACACCGATTGCGGCGGAAGCCATGCAAGGTACCAACCAGCACATCGGGAGCAATTTGGGGTTCAGTGTCTTGCCCAAGGACACTTCGACATGTAGACAGGAGGAGCCGGGATTCGAACCGCCGACCCATGGATCATTGGACGACCTGCTCTACCTCTTGAGCCACAGTCAGTGATGTTCCTGGAATCATTGTGGCGTCACCTCTCCTCCAGGTGACCCAGCCGGTGATCATATATCAATATGATTATATTTGCTGAATCTGAAATCACTACATTATTCCAGACCTGACAAATATAAACCCTTTGCCAGGGCTTGACATTAAGGCTTGTCCTGTTGTCCGGGACAACTAATACATCTTTCCGGACAAGTGCATAAAATATTTACTTGTCCGTTGGACAAGTGACTTTGGTTTCACTTTTTCTGTCTGGCTAGTCTGGCTTTCCTAATAATCACCTTTCCAATATTTTGACCGCCATTCCGTTTCAGGAAAACAGAACCTTGTGTTATTCTGTGGCTTGTTTCTTTACTTTCAATGGGGGAAAAAATACACTGTCACTTATTTATTGAGGGGCGCTAGCCCCTCCTACAGGTTTAATGTTTGTCTTTAGTTCAATGTTTGTTTTGTAAACGCCATTGACAATGAAGGGAAACTTTACGTCATAATGTGTAATTTATGTCATATTGTCTCTTTATTGTTAATGGCGTTTAATGTTTGTGTTGGCACTGTTTGTTTTACATCACCTAATCAACATGAGTTAGACTTTAATATATTAGTGCCCCTCACTTCACATAGGTGTGATTTTTTAGTTCAATGTTTGTTTTAATAACGCCATTGACAATGAAGGGAAAATTAATGTTTGTTTTGTCACTGTTTGTTTTACATCACCTAATCATAGCAACATGAGTTAGACTTTAATATATTAGCGCCCCTCACTTCACACAGGTGTGGTTTTTTCTTCACGTCTTTCTTTGTGCTAAACGAGCGATCAATGATTACATGAAATATTTAAAACATGATTTAAAATCAAATCAAGAATATATTAACGATACGCTATTCAGCAAATAGACGGCCCTGGTCTATTGAGAAAGTATGCATGCCGATCGATGGACTTCTGCTAACTTGTTAGCCCTAGAATGTATGTGATTTTACCTACATTTCATATATTCCAAATATAGATCTGTCCTATCTGTGCACAGTTAGCAGACTGACCTCGTCAGCATTTAAACTTGTAGCACTGTGTGTGCACTCACCAAATAATGAATTACTAAGACTTGACGTTGTTTTGGAGACTAATTTCATATCCATTTGAAAGTTCTGGTCAGAAAACATGTGTTAAGTAAAATATCGCTACTTTTCCACGAGGAAAAGCAGGACTGAACATATCAATACTTCCTTTAGGAAGATAATGTATGGGGCACAGTTGGCAGGTGGTGTGATCAATTACCCCACAACAATTGCAACGCACGTTTAGTGCTGCCCAAACATTTACTATTCCCAAAGGCAGTTTTCATATTTTCAGTCCAGCTTTTCTTCATGGAAAAGTGGCGATATTTTACCCGCCATTCAGGCGGAGGAGGACACACGTTATCTGCCTGAACTTTCAAACAGATATGAAACTAGAGGACAATATCTGACTCCAAGTCTTAGGAATTAATTATTAGTGTTAGTAGCCTACACACGTAGTACTACAAGTTCAGACGAGTTCAGTCTGCTAACCGTGTGTGGATAGGACCGATCTATGGCTGTGTATTTGGAATACATTCATCTAATAATCAAACATGTATTCACCAAAACCAACTTACGATTTAAAATGTATTTGTGTGTGCTAGTGCTCCGGACAAGTGACGTTTGTGCCCAGACAGGTCAATGGGAAATGTAGGCTACTTGTCCGAAGGTCAAGTGCCTCAAAATGTTAATGTCAAGCCCTGCACTTTGCTCTCAAATGTTTTATCAGTTATCATCGTAAGCTAAATCTACAGACCAACCCAGGTTCAGCCTTCCCTGAAGTGCTATGAAACCTTTCTCCTGTCTCGCCCTAGGCCTATATTCTTTGCACCTTGGACACTTCAAACATTCAGGGGAGGACTAGCTCTGGCCCATAGCCTTACTGCTCTTGCTGCCGTTGCATTAAGGCATTAGAGCTATGGACCAGAGGGAGGACATGCTAATCCAAGAGTTGCACCTATAGGACAGGACTGGTGATGTGTATACTAGACTTGACCTCTACCTTGTGCAGCAAAAGAATGTTGTTTCGACAGATGTTTAGATACCTGGTTTAGAGAACGGGGTAAGATGACCCATTGGGTAAGTTGACCCGCCCTGGCTGTGAAGTGAACACATTCTTTTACTTTTTTTTCCCCCCTTTAGGTATCATCAAAGCTGAATGACCTTTAATTTGGATGAATTTGAGCCACATTTGAGCCTTTTGTAGAAGTCATATTTATATGGCCCTTTGTCATAGATGCTTTACTCTACTCACGACTGCAATTGATAGCAGACACACATCCTGAAATAAGGGTAGGCTAGTTTAGATTTGACTGCTGTCTCAATTTGCCTTAGCCTGGTTAACCAACATTTAATTTCAGATCATCCAGAAATGCAATGTGATTTCAAGGATAACTTGGGAACAAACTCAACAAAGTGAAAACCGAGCGCCTACAGCCTTTAAATGTTTTCTTGTTGACTATAGTTTTCAATCCTATCCATTCTTATGTTGCACTTGTAAAATCTGGATAAATTAAACTGGTGGTGTCACTGGTGTGCTGCTGATGCTGCCAGACAGCCATCCCTCCAGCCAGGCAGCCAGCCAGACGAGAGAGAGAGAGAGAGAGAGAGAGAGAGAGAGAGAGAGAGAGAGAGAGAGAGAGAGAGAGAGAGAGAGAGAGAGAGAGAGAGAGAGAGAGAGAGAGAGAGAGAGAGGCAGGAGAAGCGGAACACAGCGAGGGGCGTGTTCGTCGCTAGCAGTGGTCACGTGACCCGGAATATGAGGGACTCGATCATTATTCCTGACTGTTTCCATCTGCTGAACCTCTGGCCGTAGTCTGCACAGCACCAAACGACCCTTCAGGAGCATCACAAATCGGTGCCAAACCAGCTCCAAACTAAAACCATGGCGGGTAAGACACCGTGGCAGCACTCGATGACAGGCAGTGGACATGGTGGGAGAGATGATGCTACTACAAACACGACTAGCCGCTTTATCGCACACAACGTTTATTTCATCACCATTTAACACTGCCAAAAACACCAGGGCTCTTAAATAGGCTAGCTTTCGCGAGTGTTAAAATGACAAAGTGGTTTAAATGATGCATGATGATGATAGTGGCCTGACCTGTTTGAACACTGTGTGCTTTTTAATGACAGTTGCTGCAGCAGGACAGTGCGTACGTGCGCTGTAGAGTGCGCTACCGTGTGGCCTTGCGGAGGAGATTCCACTCTCTCCATCGTTTAGAGGCAGATGCGTTTCTCGCCTTGCCCCATAATAGCTCAACACTCAGCTGACACACCTTTGCATGTAGATGTAGTCCGTCGTAATATCCGTTAGCGTTAAGTAATATTAAACCTCAAAGACTACAACGAGGCACATTTGGAAAGTCTTTGTTGTAATGTGGCGTAAATGCTCTTGCTTCACATTTTGTAACACCCCCCTAGCAACCTTACGAGTTACGACACGGCGCGTGTTTGATTAAGTTTCCGGGAGCAACTGCATCACACATAAGCGTGCATTTTACTTTTAGTGGGCCGAGCGCAAGGAAACGCGGTGGAGCCTCGTCTGTTGGCTATATATAGAAAACAATCATTAGACACACATGGGTTCACACTTCACAATCTGGCTGTAGCCTACAATTTAAACATTCAAACTCACAATCATTGATGGGTGAGGGTGATTCCAGTTAGTGTAGGCAGAATTGTAGCCTTGCTTTCCATCTGAGAATATGGAGTTTCTAGACCTAGACAATTGCAGGAAAGCATGTTCAGCTGTGAAAGGAACGCGCGCGCACACGCACGCACACAAACAATCATACAGAGAAAGGTTGCTGATTTAGCCCTGTTTTTGATGTTATGAACTGAGAATTAATTTAAGGTACATTCATATGCTGATACAAATCATTAATTCATAGTATACTAAAGATGACCATATTATACCATAAAAGTACAAAAGCTATAATGAGCAAATTGCCCATACAGAAAAGGACCAGGCTTTGAAAAGTGAGTGAAAACATTCACATGATGACTGTGTGTGTGTGTGTGTGTTTTCAAGCTGACCAAGCATTTGTGACGTTGGCCACTAACGACCGCTATGCCAAGGGAGCGATGGTCCTCGGCCAGTCATTACGCAACTATAAGACAACCAAGAGACTGGTCGTTCTCATTGGACCACATGTCGCAGATCAATGCCGGTAACAACTTTCATTCTCTTTTCACTAATCTCTCACCTTTTTCCTCTACCTTTTTCTCTGACACACACACACACACACACACACACACACACACACACACTTGAGTCACACATGCACAACACTATACTGTACTAATCTTTCCATGTAAAGTAAATCATGCTGTGTGTGTGCTTTTTCTGGTATATCTGTGTGTTTCAGGAGTGTGTTGGATTCCATCTTTGACGAGGTGTGTGTGGTAGATGTGAGGGACTCTGGCGACACAGCACACCTTGCGCTGATGAAGCGTCCAGACCTGGGAGTGACTTTCACCAAGCTGCACTGCTGGACGCTCACACAATACAGCAAGTGTGTGTTCATGGATGCTGACACACTGGTGAGGAACCTACGCTGTAGCATTGCCACTGCCTCTTCTGTCTTACAAGCAGCAGTAAAGGATATGCTGTTTCATACTCATAGCAGTGTTCACGTAATCAAAGTTAATTATTTTTCTGCCATCTACAAACATATTCGGAGTCGGACACCCCCGCTATGGTACAGCAGGTGCCAACTCCGTACATGTTCATACCCGTATACTCCATATATGACAGCGGGGACCGTCAATTTACTTTTTAACGTTGATCCGGTTGCTATGCAATGCCTCCGTGCCCACCAGCTATGGGTTCTTTACATCGAGTTCCATTTAAACTCCATTAAAGCAGGATTTTCAAAGCCCTGTATCTCTAAAGCTTTGAGCGCTGTCCATGGTGAGCCGTCCGTCGTGCATCAGATATCATTTGTGACTTTGTCTCGCATTGCTCCCGACATATAACCGTTTCTGGCGAGAGGTAATGGGTGTGCGGCGCGCTAATCCTCATGATGAATCCTCACAACAACAACCCCTTCCTCCCTGATAACCCGGAAATGGAGCCTATGGCTGGCAGTGTGGCACAGCTTAGCTATGCTTATGCTACCACCTAGCAGGCAAAAAAAGTCTTAGACACACTAATAACACACAGAAAAAATTGTTAACATCATGGTTTTCCTATGTAATTGAAAATGCTTTCAGGCAGCTAAATTAATTGGCACTGAAAAACATTAGGCTAATACACTGATTATGTCTTATAGCATGGATGGTGGCAATTTGAATACTGATCATTATTGGAGCAGACTTGCATTACAGTAATGGGAAATCTCCTTCCTTGCTCAAACTCTGGGTTCCTTTGACAGCTTTTATACTGTGCTCAACACACAAGCCACTTCTGTCTATAGCCATCTGTATTGACAAGAACACATGGTAGCAGGTTTTGGTGGTCACAGGTCCAGGTCACAGGTCACTAGGTACAAGTTTACTTATATTTTTAGATTAACTACACACTGGATACACTGTCAAATTGTCAATTCAAACAGTGATATGATTATGAATAGATCTTGAACAATGGCTACACATCACCAACTATGTTCTAATATGAGCTTTATGTGCTAATGTTACTTAGCTGCTGGCATTGCAATGTCGGCTGAGTGCTAGTGTTTCTGAGATGTGATTGTCATAGCAGTGTCAGCTGTGCTGTGTTTACTCTATTCACAGCACACTGCACTGTGATTATTCTATTTTTGTGGGGATGTAGTAACAATACAGATACTTTTGTGGGGACATACTGTGGCCAACACTGTTCTAGATGGCTGGCCAGTGGCTCCTTAGGCACCATGCTGTAAAACGACTGTGTGTGTGTGTGTGTATACGTGTACACACACACACACACACACACACACACACACACACACTATCCAACATTAGAGTCAGGAGCTCTGCAGTTTTGCTAGCTCCACTATCACACTGAAGTGTGTCTACGTACGTACTGTTGGTCATGTGGCTTTTTCCTCATCTAGCTGGGCCTAGGGTTGGCTCCCACAGTTTGCTTGCCATCAGTTCCAGGTGCCTGACACAGTGCTGTGCCAGCCTCATCCTCTCTCATTGACCTTGTCCATGACTTGTGGGAGGCCCCCATAGAGGTCAATATTTCTTACCGGGCATTTTCCTGCAGTGCTGTGAGCGGCCCTGTACAGCACTACTGATTTGACTATAGCCACAAAATAAAGCTGCCTCTTGAGTTCATCTTCCATCTCAGATTTCTTTCCACACGCTCCTCATCCCATACAATGCATTCTAGGCAAGTGTCCTCCTCCGGACCTTCAGTCCTGTTCCATCAAGGCAGTCTAGGCACTGAGATTACCTCGAGCACCGTCCTGCAGGCACTGTCTGTAGCAATGGTTCTCTCCTCTGTGTTGAATGCCATTACTTAGGTTTTCTTAAAACTAAGGTTATTTATTTGCAAAGTGATACACGGAACCAGTGAATTATGTCTAAAATAATGGTCAGTATATTTGCATTACATTTAAGGATAATCTTGATCAATCTTGAACAGGTTCTATCAAACATAGACGAGCTGTTTGAGAGAGAGGAGCTATCTGCAGCACCGGATCCTGGTTGGCCAGACTGTTTCAACTCTGGTGTGTTCGTCTTCAGGCCATCCAATGAGACGTATCAGAAGTTGCTCACATTCAGCAGTGAGAACGGCAGCTTTGATGGTGAGATAACTAGTAGGACTTAATTCATAATTAGTTTTGCGTGGGTGTCGCACACTAAAAATAGCACATCTTTTCTACAGTACAAGCTCACAACTTTCACACTGCTTTATTGTTTGCTGGTCTGGTAAAAAATGGCAGATGTACAAGCTCGTAGCGCGGCGTAGTGCCGTCCTGCGAGCTTGTAGATCTGTTTGAATTGTATGTGAAAGGGTATATATATTGCTGGCTTCTAAAGCCGAACCACACCAAAGGGTCGGGTTGGAACAAAACTGTTTTTAAGGTAGACCACACCAATGCAACTCATTGAGTTGCAATGAGTTGCATTGGTGTAGTCTACCTTTAAAAAACGTTTTGTCCCAACGCAACCCTTTGGTGTGGTTTGGGCTTAAGGGTATATATACACACTGATGTCAATATGACCCATTTTCATCGCATAAGCCCTATGTAAATACTGTTTTCCATTTCTCAGTATTCTAGTAGGCATGATAAAAGACAGACATGGGTCAACTGAACTGGAACCCCCCCCCCCCCGATCCGATTTGTTTTTGCTCTATCCGAATCCTATCACAGACCTGTGTGAAAAAGAAACACTTGGTAGCGATGCATTGTGAGCGTGTAAATATGCTATTTTTGTTGCACGACACCAGTGCTAAATGACCCTCGACTCTTATTGCATTTCAGTCTTTGTGTATTATCCAGTTTTTGTGGTTCCTCAATATAATAATAATTCCTCAAATAAAGGGGAAGAGGGATGTAATATAGCCAGTTCAGCTGACTTGACTGTGTGTGTGTGTGTGTCTGTCCATCCATATGTGCAGGTGGAGACCAGGGCGTTCTTAACAGTTTCTTCAACACCTGGGCAACGGAAGATATTTCCAAGCACCTCCCCTTCATCTACAACCTCAGCAGTATCGCCATCTACACCTACTTACCAGCCTTCAAACAGTTAGTGCATACACGCATGCACGTGCACACAGTTCGCTCGAATAAAATGTAACCAGAAGCGTTGTCGCCCCTAAAATTCTCCGCACGTCCAAAATAAACACACGCCTCATTGAAAATAAATTACTAGGCCTTTTGTGTGTCCAACGCCTGTGTGTATCAGTATGTATTTTAGAATAGAGCAAGATCAGGGTGTGTATTTGTGTGCCTGGGTGTTTAATGAGACTGACAATCTTTACCTGGCTAGAAATGGAGCAGCTGTTTGCTCTGTTATACTGTCTGCCTCTTTAACACAATCGGCGCCGGGATTTCTTTCAAAATAACAGCTTGGGGTGCCGCGCAGATAGGGCTGGTTTTACTCTGTAAGCCCCCCCTTCCGTTCCGGACAAAAAAACGGGAGAAATATTTTTGCTTGCTTACCTCGCTATCATTACGATAAAGTCGCTGAATAATCCCTCGTGTTCACATTTTGAACGAGAGGCAGGTCAGAAGTCAGAAATGAAGAGCTTAGTATATCCATCTGGTCAAAACCACGGAGAGCTCCCTAGATTAGGAGATACGAGGGATTCTTTCTGAGCCCTATACAGGGAAGTGAACGACAACGCGCATGCGCAAAGAGCAAGCAGTATGGTGCAGAAGGAGACTCAAATTCAGAATATTTTTCTCGTTTGATATCAATGAAAATGCGCTAGGACGTGTGTACACATCCTAGGAATCCGTCTGTTGGATTACTTATGATGTTTACACACGTCCTACGGTCTAAATGGGTTAATTGCTGCCCATTGCCGTCAGTTCAGCTCAATGGGTGCTTTATTTGCATGACACCGAGATTCCAGTACATTGACTGAGTTGAAGGTGACACTTAACACAATATATTTTTAATTATAATGATAAAATGTATTCTAGTATTTAACTTTTTCTCTGCTTTCTACGATTATAATCATAGCTAAAGGTGCTATCTACGTAAATGTTCGTAGACAACCGTATACCGTCAATTCACCTTTTAGCATTGCTCCGATTACTATGGAGAGCCTCCGTCCCCACCAGCTATGGGATTTTTAAATCCAGCTCCATTGAAACAGGATTTTCAAAGCGCTGTATCTCTAAAGCTTTGAGCGCTGTCCGTGGTGAGCCGTCGCGTATCCCGACGATCGTAAATCATTTGTGAGTTTGTATCGCATCGCTGAGCACATGTAACTGTTTGTAAAGAGGACTAAGGGGTCTGAGCTAAAGCTAACGATCACTGTGCTCACACCAGCCCCCACCTCACTGAATAACCCGGAAATGAACGAGGATAGTAGAGTTGGAGTGGACGGGTGGCATTCGTTAGGTGTGCTTATGCTACCACTTAGCGGCAGTAATAATGTTAAGATGGGGTGTGCCGGGAGCTGACCAACATCCCTGGCACAGTTCAGGCAAGAGAAAGTTATTGCATGTCCTTAGCCCTCTCTGCCTGAAATATACTATTCCTTCTGTCTCTCTCACACTCCTTATCTTCATATTCAACTGCATTTGATATTATTCCTGCAGGTACGGGCATGAGGCCAAGGTGGTGCACTTCTTGGGCAAAGTGAAGCCATGGGACTACTCCTATGACCCACAGACTGGGGAGGTCCGAGGTCACTCCATGCCCCCTGAGCGGCACAGTGACTTCCTGGTCTTGTGGTGGAAGCTCTACGCCACCTCAGTTCTGCCTTCATTACGTCTGGCATATGGAGAGACTCCCTTCCACACTGGCTGCACAGAGGTATGCGTGTGTCATTGGGTGTTGTGACAATGAAGAGGGTTTGTCTGAGATGGTCCTTGTGTGAACATGTGACATGCATGTCGTGTGGTAAAGACAGACTGTATGGTAGCATTTACTTGTTTTCTTGGCACTTGATCTGATTTTGCACTCTGGATAATAGCATCTGCTAAATTGTACTTTTGTTAATAGTCGTCATGGACCTGCTATGCTATGTTGAATCCTTGGAATGGCAGGTCATTGATCCTGTCAATTGGCTCATGTTAAGGAAACTCACAGGGATTACAGCATGTTGGACATGACCGACAGATATTGACATCCTGAGAGCCCTTCTGTTAGTTTTGCTAAAAATGGAACTATCCCTTTAATCTAGCCATGGCCTTTTACACTTACCAGCACTGTCCAACCAACACCTTGGAAAAGAGTGCTGCTGAGTGCTGACCCCTTCAGGTGAAATGCATGCTTGCATGTATCTCGGGGCAATATACAAACTGCAACTTACTAATTTAACTTGGACCATTCCAGAGGATGTTGAGGCTCAGTGTGTCTGTAAATGAAGGCACAAAATACTCAATTAAAAAATTTGCACTTTAATACCAGCAGTTACAGTAATGTGCTTATTCTCCCTTTCCTGTGTGTCATACAGAATACAGCTCACGCGGGCATGACGGATGCGTCAGCCCCCACAACTCCCCCTGCTCTGCAGATGTCATCAGAGGAGAGGAAAGAGAGGTGGGAGGCCGGTCAGGCAGACTACATGGGTGACGACTCTTTCACTCACATTGAACGCAAACTTGATTCCTTCCTCAAGTAAGGGAACAGGCGTGGGAGACGGACAGAGAGAGAGGAAACAAATTGTAGGCCACGGTCAGCTTTGTGATGGTGGGGGATCAACCTCCAGTTCAACCAATCAGAAAAGCTTGCTGTGACCAATGGCCGATCGAATGCCTCTGAGCATCTTGAACCTCGCTCTCTGCTTTGTGTCAGAATGTTCAGTGAATGAGTAAGAGTGAAAATGGCAACTCCTGCTCTCCCCTCACCTCCATTTCTCTCTGAAGTGTTTCTTGTCAGTGTCTGAGGGAATCTGATGTCTGTGGTGTAGATTCATGGTCCCAAGCAACTAGTCTTCCAATAGACAATCCGAGCTGTTTTAAATAAGAGTTTGAAGCAGCTCACCTCATTCCACATTGCAGTGCCGATTATTTTATTCTCCGCAAAACAATCATAGGCCACTTTGCAAAATCGCGATCTCCCAACAGTGTTCACCTCCTCAACCAGAATGCAGATTTGGAGCAGTAACTGTGGCTTAGAGACTTTTGACCAGCTCCCTGTGACTCTAGCCTCGTAAACCTGCCTCAATGTTGTAATGGGTGTAGTATTGTTTTTTGCATGGCACATATAGAAGTGACCACACGGTCAGTGGTCAGTAACTCAAGGATTTCAAATCTTACATGAAAGGTGTTCTTTTCCATCAGTGATACTGTAGTTGTGTAAATCCATGGATGTACGAATACATCCAAGAATTCTGTATCTAAAATGTATTCAGGTTGTGCATGTACATTTCAGTTTGGGAATGTCTAAAGGCATTTTTGCAGCCAGTCCCACACGTTTTTACATTTGTGTGCCATGATCTTTATGTAATCACCTCCTGTCCCAGTCTATAATGCAACCAGCTGCCTTACCGTTCTTCACTGTTTACAAAACCTCACTTCCTGTAACTGCTGTTGTAGCACAACTAAAGTATCCCAGCCTGACAGCTCTTCTGTTTTGACATGAACAAAACTCCACAGTACCACTCTAGCTCTGTACTCCCAACAGTCAGTCCTAATTTGTATCACTCCCAACTGCTCTTAACACACCCCCAGATGCTTGCAACATAGGGGGTCAGGGAAATGTATGTCTTTTTTGTAGTGTGGTCAGACTACTGAAAACTGAGTAGGCATGAAGTGTTGAAAAGTGGAACATTGTTGATATTCCTGCACTATTGTTCCCCTTTGCTGTATAGTTCTGTTGAAACGCTAATAAAGAACTGGTGAAGCCATTTCATGACTCAATATCATACTTGATAGTCAAATATCCAATCTACTTCATACACCGCTGAGTATTTGTACAACGCAAGGCCACTTGTCCTTTGCTGTTGTCTATATTTTGAGGGCACAAATGCCAGGAAGTCCCCAGCCAGGGCCATACCAGACTGAACCAATCGTCAAAAAATAAACGGAAAAACAGGGCCCTCTTTTCCCTGACTTGATGTGAGTCAACAGTGTCTTGAGACTACCAGACTCAGAAAAATGGGACCCAATGCCTCCCAAGGGTTGGATTGGGGGTAAGACCCTGCGACATACTAGTGTCATGTCCAGGGGGTGTACTTGTACAATATGCTGCCTCACGGCTCGGCAAGGCTTCCTTATGTATACTTATCTGCAGTGAAAGAAATGGTACTTATGGTCATCCCTGCACCAGTCACTGGAGGGTTAAAAGATGGGGACTGAGTAGAAAGTGGTACAGTCAGCTGGGGCAAACACCACTGTGGCCTCAGGGCCTGCCTTTCAGGCACAAGGCCAAACTGAGGGGCAACAATGGCTGTGGCCTCCCTGAAATTCCTGCCATGATTGAATACAACCTATTTTATTTACATTTGTAATATAAATAGACCCACAACCTATTCATTTTGATTACAACTTTATTTCCACTTGTAAATGGAATGTGTTGCAAAAAATGGAAACAAAACAGGAAATGTGTACTGAAAGAACAGTTTTCAGAATTGGTATACTGTTGGATAACACCCAATGGTGTGCGAACAGTCAAAATGCCTCAAAATTAACTAATACTGTACAAAAATCTGCCATCCCCTAATTCATAACTCAAACACTGGATCACAACTGATCATAAATAAAATGTTAATGCAAGGATTGGATACAGCATGTAATTAAATGAAGTATAAAACAAATCAGACCTTCAAACATGAGTTGGCAGATCTCAAAACAAAATATGTACTGTACACACCACACAGATAAACGGTGTTAAAACATTTTTGAATCTCCAACTGACAGTCTGGTCTGTAAATCCTTCAATGTAAAAGTGAATTCAATTAAGTGTGTGTGCAGCATCCTTTTACAGATCCATCAAAGCTCTGATGTCATCAATGCGTGATGTCTTCCTCTCTGCATTCTTCTTACCGAAGGCCTTCTCCACCAGGTCCTGCTTTTGCCTCTGGATCTGCACCATCTTCTCCTCCACCGAGTCCTTCACAATGAACTGGACAGAAAATCAAATTAGTCTCCAATCTTGATATTGGGCATTACAACTATACAGTGTAACTACCTAGTTAACTCTGGCCCAGACAGAAGGAGCAACAGGCCACATGGATTCAAGCAAAATAAAATATCACGAGTGAAAGTTACTGACCTGTCCTAATGTGAAAGGAGCCCCCTCCCCCCACACATAAGCGCTGTTTCCTAAACGACACTATGTAAAATGATGTTTTACTAATATTGTTCTTGCTGTTCTACATACTGCCAACCAGGTGAAGAAATCACAGAGTGGGGCTTTACCCTTCGCTTTTATGAAATATCCCAGACTTAAATGATACCCGAAAATATAGCTTGGTGGCGCAGTGGAAAAGCAGCTGCCCGCCACCACCATGCATTCGGCTTTGTGGAACATGATTGGCCTGTGTTGGGGGAGGGAAGCTGGGCGGTGAGGGGATAATTGGCACTGCCTGTAATCCTACAGGCTGGGGTGGGAGCGGTGACAACAGAAATGTATATTGTGGGGAGAAATTGGCATAGCGAATAAATTGTGGAGCAAAATGGGTAAAACAATTATAATAAAAAAGATGAAAATAGCCCATCTACAATTGAGAGCTTGTGGATAGGCTATTTTCGCTGCGCAACATGCTGGCTTCTATGGAATCCAAATGACTGAAATCAGTCGTGGCAACTGAACAACTTTAATCCATGAGGCCACAGTGCTCAGACAAAAGTTGTAATCTTCATCCACTAGTTTCTGACCTTGGTGACCACCACTTTCCTCGTCTGGCCCAGGCGGTGGCAGCGGTCAATACACTGTTCCTCAGCTGCAGGATTCCATGCCTAGCGCACGCACGCGCGCGCACACACACACAAAAACAATAAGGCACAGCAGTAGTATGTAATGGAGTCTAAACAAACCTTAGCAGATACAGCAAGCAGGATGGCCATTTTATTCCTTTAGTGTTCAAGTCTGATATGAAAACAAAGCGATTACAAGGAGATCAACTTTAATCCATGAGGCCACAGTGCTCAGACAAAAGTTGGAATCTTCATCCTCGGCTATGTGATGCAATGCAGCTTAGCTTGTAAATCAGTTTTTTTTGCAAGCGACACACATTTATACTCTGTACAACAGAGTATAAAAGAGGCACAGCGCAGACAGCAGCACAAAATGAATCCGACCTCCGTTTACAAGTTTATCGACATGAAGAAAGTTACCACTCCCTCCCCACACAGTGACAGCAGTGACAACACTCCATGTTTACGCACAGACGGACTGAATACTCTGTACACTAGTGTTTTTATTTCATTAAGCAATTGATTAATGTACTCGACCTCATATTTCAATGAGGGCTTCAGTCTCCTACTCTCCTTATTTGCCCACATCTATCCACAGTTAAACGGGACATCTTTGCACTGCGTAAAATTAATATCCCTTCTCCATCTCCAACTGTGCTTAGCTTCATTTCCTTTATTTGCTGCGGATTGCATTCCCACCTGCACCAAATCAAAAGCGATTGGAAGCGAAGCGAAACCCCCGTTTTTTGGCGGAGTAGAATGCGGTTCTTTGATGCGCATTAGGATTCGATTGAGGCTTCACACCTGCCAAAGGAAGCGCACTGTCCGACAATGTGCAGCATGATTTGTTTTAATCGCAGTAAAGCTTTCTGGTGTGAAGGCGACCTTAGTGAGTCTAAGGATGCAGGCTATTTGCATCACTGATTATCCATAGCTCAACATATCATATTAGAATTCACTTGGAACAATTTTATTTGAAACATAATATGTCATTACCATCCATCCAATTATCCGGCTTCTTCTCAAAGAACTCACCGGATCCATGAGAAAGACGTGAGATGCGGCAGTCAAGTTAAGCCCCACCCCTCCGGCTTTGAGAGACAGCAGCATGATGACAGGGCTGTCAGGAGCGGGGTTCTGGAATTCCTGGATGACCTGGGCGCGTTTCTTCTGGGGCATGCTGCCATCCAGACGAACAAAGCTGAAGCCTTGCTCCCTGGGAAAGAGAAAAGAGTCACGTATACAGTCATAGTGTATATAGTGTGTAGGTTAATGTGCTCGCCTCAAACATGCCTCTTGCTGGTCTAAGTTTAAGTCATGCCACAAGAGTCAAGACTTTCCAGTCAGATTCCCTTCCATCTCAGAATCCATTGGCAAATACTTGACTTGTTCAATGTTTTTTGCTTCTGGGGGCTAGGGGCACTTCCTCTTCCCATATGTCATCATTTACAACTTGAAATGTGAGGTGTATGAAATTAATACTAAGCAAGAATGGTGTCACAACAATTTGAGGAAGAGGAAGTGGCAGTAACACTAAACTATCCCACAAAATTGGCCATTACTTCCAGAGACAAATCTGGAAAAGTAAATGATTAGCTGATGGGTTCTGAGATTGGCCTCCCTTCAGTCTGTCTCAAAGAAAAAAGGACCCTTCTTAAAAATAACGTAATTATCTGAAAATTCAAAAACAGAAAATCTAGAAATGATCATTACTATAGTCAAATATAGTCATTACAGTCAGGGATCACTTGCATTATTAAACATCAACGATGTATCGCAACAAATGGAATAATAATATATGATAATTATATTTATTAATAATATATGATAATTATATTTATTTTAATTTGATCCCCATTCCTTTGGGGTATTTTTTGCCTCTGTATATTCATATTTGCAATACAATACAATACAATACATGAAATCTGACCCCAGCATTTACCCTTTCTATAACTACAAGGAGCAGTAAGAGCTATTATTACAGCGCTCTGGGAGCAATTAGGGGTTAATAATTAAAGGGAGCGGAGGGTTTCCTTTAATTATTGTTCATTTGGTTTCCTTTTTGGCTCCAGCACATCACCCAAGTTTATGGGCAGATTCTTTTCACTATTTTGTCTGAAAAGCCAACGCAAAAATCTAAGATGACACAAATGCTTTCCCGGTTTTAATGAGTTGTTAAATGTGCCTGTGTTACCTGAGTGGGATCTCCAGTATGTTGAGGAAGCGTGTGAACTGAGAGACAACCAGACATTTGATGGTGCAGTCCTCATTCCGCAGACGGAGTAGATTATTCATCAGAGCATCTACCTGTACACACACCCACGGAACAACAAGGAGGAAGGATATATTAACACTTAAACCCTCTAGGCTTAGTAAACTGGACCCGAGTTGGCGCTCAGCACATTACAATGCAATGCATTGTGAGCTTGTAGATCAGCTAAATTATCCACCCAAGTTATTCAAAAAAATACGCAGACCATACTTTTAAGTAGATGGAATGCATTTCTCTGGCTTGGACTTTTCTTATCTCTTCTTTCTTAGACTGTATTAATGACCAAACTATTGATAATTTTAATAGATTTGAATTAAAATATGATTTTATTATGGCGGTGGTGTGTTTGTGTGTACCTTTGAACTGGTCCTCCACTTCTCAGATTGCATCTCGTCTTTCTCCTCCAACTCCTCTGGTGGCACCTCCACCAGTTGGCTGGTCTTAATGTCACTTCGACAGAGAGGACAACGTGCCCTGTCCTATATCCACATGCATGGACACCATGACAATAGAAAACAGTGTTACACTTGTCCTATACCCACATGCACATGGACACCATGACAATAGAAAACAGTGTTACACTTGTCCTATATCCACATGCATGGACACCATGACAATAGAAAACAGTGTTACACTTGTCCTATACCCACATGCACATGGACACGCATGACAATAGAAAACAAAGAGGGAAATATTCAATTAAAGAAGGCCTGACTACAACCACATGTCACATAGACTGACCTACAAAACAAAAACAAAATACCCTAAAAGCCAATGCATCACAATAATTTTAAGCACTTTATCCATATTTTATACGTTTCGCTATTCAAAAATAGCAAATCCAAGCTCAGCGTAACACAAATCTTCTCTTCTGGGGGTCCCTGGCACAAAACATTTTCAAATGGGGGTACGTGGCCAATAATTTATGGGGTGCATAGCATGAAAACGTTTGAGAACGACGTGCCCATGTGTACCTGTTCGGCGCTGATGACCCGGGCGATGCAGGCGCGGCAGTAGACGTGGGCGCAGTGTGTGATGACGGGCAGATGCACTGACTCCAGACACACAGAACACTCTTCGTCACAGCCGGTGGCTAGCACCAACCTCAGCTTCTGTATCAGACGCTCTCGTAGCTCAGACGGCGTAGCAGACGAACCTGGAAGGAGGGAGGCAACGTATGGTTCACGTTGAATAACTGAATAATTTACACCACAACTTCCTTTTTAAGTTCCCGCCAGGACACTCATCAATATATAAACTATTCATTACAACAATGTTAAAAAAACACAACAGCCAATCCAGGCACTCAGGATTAAAAAAGGGGAACAACCATTGTTTAATTAAAAGGCAACTGCCAAAATGTTTCGACCTTGGGAGGTCTTTATCAGGACGAAATTAATTCATGCATCCTTTTCTCCCTGATAAAGACCTCCCAAGGTCGAAACATCTTGGCAGTTGCCTTTTAATTAAATAAAGGCCGTTCCTCTTTTTTTACTCCTGAGTGCACGGATCGTCTGTTGTTTCTTCAAATGTCTCTGATGTTACAGTTGTTTGTTTTTTGGCAGAGCAGCTCTGCTCGCAGGTCTACGTGCTATTTACAGCATTGTTTACAAGGAAGTAGGAAGCTATCCAATGATAAAACAAAACATATATATTCCTTTACTCAGTTCTTTGAGTATTTTGGCCACCAGAGCAGGGTGGCAGCAGTGCTGTCGAAGCCTCATCAGGATGGCCAGCACATCAGCATAGTTCCTCATCATGGTCCCCTCAGCCACGTATCTGCGCACGCACACGCACACCATTAACACACTATAACTATAACTATTTTTGCAACGTTGACACACAGTCAACACACCCGTACGTACACGTACCTGTTAAGGGTGGTCTTTCCCTCATTGCGCGCCATCTCGTACTCGTTTCTCTCCTGATGGGTCATTTCAATCTGCTCCACACACACCGTCTTTTCAGGCAGAGACACCAGGGGGTGCCCATTCACCGTGCTGGACTTGGTTCTCCTCAGGGTGATGCACTTCACCAGAGTCTGGAGGTTCCTGCACAGAGCATCCAGGTTAAAGGCATTCATATAATTCAAGATGTCTCTGCATCATCATCTCATTTTCAATATCCTCCAACTTTTGGTTATCTTCTCTTGTACTGCACAACAGTGCCTTATTGTCAAAATGTCTGTGACTGTTAGTATATACTGCACAATGTGTGTGGTAGGGTTGGGTCGTTATAAAGTATTTATAATGCTGATGGTATTCATATCAGTATAACCGTATAACTGTCATCAGAATGCAATGCAAATATAGAGACAGCAGATCTAGGCTTCCGTGAAAGTTGTTGTCTCCACCAGGCCGAAGGCATGGGGAGAGAGTATGTTTTGCACTCCGTCCGTCCGTGTGTCCGTGTGTGTGTCCGTCCTTCCGTCTGTGAACAGCTAATCTCCGGCACCGTTAACCCGGTCGATGCAAAGTTTTGCACACACACTCCCTGGATGCCAACGATGAACCTCTGCCCCAAAATGTCCAGAACGGCCTGTTATAGCGCCACCAGGAGGCCTCTTTGTGCAAAACAAGTTTTTGGACAGTACACCTACAGATTTTGTCCAAACATCACGCAAATTGGTACACAGTCTCTCTAGAGCCATTCAACGAAACTGGTCTTTCAGATTTCTCAGACTCCATCCTGATTGGCTAAGATTGGCTTCCAAAGTTTGCAGGAGTGCTCAGTTTCAAACAAAATGCTGCAAATCATAAACACATCGTGTGATTTCCGTGAAATTGTGCACGCACATCCCCACTAGGCCGAGGAAGAAATGCCACATGAACATTTTCAACTCAGCCTCATGGTGGCGCTATAACTGGCCGAAAAGTGTTGTTACCGCTAACTGCAGGGATCTGTGGATAACTTTGTATGCCAACTCCCTAGAGGCCAAGGAAAAACCTTTGCCTGGAATATTTCACATATGCTCTTTATAGCGCCACCAGGAGGCCTACATATGTAAAACACATTTTCTAATATTACTCCTTCAGATTTTTTTCTCCATAGTCATGTGATCAAGACGGGTTTGTTTGATTTCTCATAATCCACCCTCATAGGCTACAATTGGCTTCTAAACCTTTCAGGAGTAGCCCGCTTTGTACCCGTTTTGTACAAATCTACTACTCAACGCAACGTCCGATTGTGGTGAAACTGTGCATGCATATTCCCACTAGGCTTTGGAAGAAATGCCACTTGACAGTTTTCAAATCAGCCTCATGGTGGCCAAGCCGCGACACACACACACACACACACACACACACACACACACACACACACACACACACACACACACACACACACACACACACACACACACACACACACACACACACACACACACACACACACACACACACACACACACACACACACACACACACACACACACACACACACACACACACACACACACACACACACACACACACACACACACACACACACACTCCTGGTGGAGACCTGTGCCCAGAAGGGCACTTTTTCTAGTTGAGTTATGTTTTTCCTCTTAGTAAGTTCTTTACTCTACATACTGTAGTGGGGTGAGATCAATAAAGTTCTGTCTATCTATTCATATATACGTCAACAAGGACAGTTGGAAGTACCAAAGTTGGATTGGTATATTAAACATCACACCTGTGTGAATTGAGGGGCGCTAATATATTAAAGTCTAACTCATGTTGATTAGGTGATGGTACTCTGTGTGCAGATGTGCACACAGAGTACAGAGTGGGATATCAACAAAGTCATGAAGTAGAATGTAACTGTTATGTAGTGTACTAGTGACTCACTTGAGGCCATCCCTGTCTCCCTGTGCAACAGGTCTCTGGATGACCCTATCCCACCACTCCTTCACGTCAAAGGGCTTCAGACATAGGAAGGCCAGCAGCATCCACAGGTCTTTCACACTGTTCTGGATGGGTGTTCCTAGACGGAGGGACACAAACAGCTATATTTTAAATGCTGTGTGTGTATATAAAATCCTCAGTGTTAAAGCTGCAATCTGTACATTTGATATCCAACCTGGGATTTGACCACCATATATGGATGTCAGTCCATCACGCCTCGTGACATCACACCTCATGACACGCTCCATATATGGCTGTCTCCATATATGAAGATCGCGACGCTTCGTGATCCATATGTTGATCTGACATCAAACCCTCTACTCAAGACATGCTATACATGTATATGGCCATGAACTCAAACAAGTGGCCTGTTTCTACACATGTTACAACCTGCCAGTGCTCCCAACCGCTCATGGGAAGCGATCAAGAAGAAGGAAGTGTTTGTCCACCCAGAGATTTGTCCTTCAGGTCTTATCTTGCTGGACAACTGACAAACTGGTTTGACAAATGTATTATATTGTTTCATTGCAGGAATTCATGAGGGCTGGGTAAGGTTTTTTCATTTCATGTAGGGCAGTGGTTGGGAATTAATTACCATAACTAACGTTGACACTTTCCTTTGATTAGGCTTAGACCTGACCGGCACTCTGACGTATTATGATACCACTATAGTGTCTGTGTGTGATTGTACCAGAGAGTATCCAGCGGCGATGTGCTTTCAGCGCCAGTACAGCCTTGCTCATCTGTGCATTGGGGTTCCGTATCACATGTCCCTCATCCAACACCACCCTCAGCCAATTGATACCATGGAGGGGACTGTTATTCTAAAAGGTAGAAAGACATAATAAAATCAGTCAAAAAACATATATAATAATACTGGACATCGGTTGCCCCTGTCCCTAAAGGCTAATTCATAACTGATCTCAATCAACAAAAATTACAATTTCATCAGAAATCAAGTCAATATAATTGTCAGTTGAAATCAGTTGAATGCTCTCCCCAGGTTGGCAGAGGGACAGTAGTGCCCAGGATTACAGTTTAGGCAATTGGCACCGGGTGAAAACAAATTGGTTACCAAATCGTGGGATAAATAAGATTTGTGTGGTGTATAACCGCTGCAACCGCATACTGATATATAAAAGCTTGTGTAGTCATTATGTGCAGGCCACATCCTTGAATGTTGCATTTAGAGGACATTTAGTTCATTAAAAAGTTTAAAAAGAACATTTTATCTGGAGACAGTTATACTCCCTTTCTGTCAGAGATAAACAAGAGTTAATTTCATAGAACAAGAGCTCAAGGTCTCTTCTTAGATACAGAGAGAGCATGTGAAACAGCTGCCTGACATTGCCACTCATATAAAAGCATAACACAGCATATATTATATGCTGTGTGAATAACAGATCTGTAGTTAGTTACACATAGCTTGGGAGACAGTACAGGAGGAGACAGTACAGGAGGAACTGAAAACATCTGCAGAAAACAAATTAGGAAACCTTTCATGACACTAGTGAACAGGACATTGATATGAACTCAGACTCAGACTCACAGACACAAGACTGTGACACAAGTGTCAGACATGAAACACCAGCAGGTTCGCCATAGCACACAGTTGTTTAGGCCAACCAAAAACCACTGGTGAACAGTTGATCTGAAAGATTTTCATATCATACCAGGTCTGGTAGACAGAGTAAACCACCTATCAGATATGGCTATTGACTGAATATGAGTTGACTATGATTGCATTGCTTAATCTGTGATTCGTGAATTGATACTCTGCACTCAAAAGGTGACAATTGCAGCATGTACATTTTTTTTTCTTGTGGGCACTTTGGTATTTTTAAGTATGAAATAAGAAAAGGAAAAAAAAGAAAAAAGGAAGGGAAACAAAACATAAAAATCACACCCGTGTGAAGTGAGGGGCGTTAATATACAGTATTAAAGTCTAACTCATGTTGATTAGGTGATGTAATGGTGATGTAAAACAAATGGTGCAAACACAAACATTAAACGCCATTAACAATAGAGACAATATGACGTAAATGGCACATTATGACATATGGCGTTGTCAATGGTGTTTACAAAACAAACATTGAACTAAAGACAAACATTAAACCTGTGTATAAAAGGGGCGTGTCATATTATGGTTGTTCATATAATATAATGATATAATGTGGTTGTGCCTCACAGGCACCCGTAGCAGCCTACATTTAACGACAGTGCCGGTCTGTATGATATCTGTACCTGCTAAAGACGTTTAGTCACTGGAATATAAAGTCATTGTCAGCCTCATCGATACATTACAGAGTCAAATTAGCCATCTACAGTACAGTGTTAATTTTGTTGACTAAGACTAAATACTAAATACTAAAGACTTCATCTTTTCTGGCAAAATTAACATTGCTTTAAGACTAAGATTGTATAGTATTGTATAGTCGACTATGATTAAACAATTTCAGAAAACTTAAGTAGGACCAAGACTAAATGGTGTGTTATTCAAAAGACTAAACCAAAATATGTGGAAAAATGAACACTGCTACATCGTCATATTTGTCAAAGGATCATGTGACCAAGGCATACATTTCCCATAACATAATGTTCCTACATACATATACCCTGGCTTCCACTCACCCCGAAGTCAGCAGAGAGGACATTGTAGGTGGTCAGCACGATGTCCTGAGAGGACAGAAACGTTTTGTTTCTGTTGCGGTCCGACCCGTAATACAGATACACATTGAGCTTCACGTCAGGAGCAACATGCTGCTCAAATTGGTCCTGAACACAAAGAGGGAAGGGGATGAAAAGACCTAGTGTAGTGATTCTCAAGGACCCCCCAAGTTTGATATGCATTAGACCACAGACCCCAATTTGATACAATTTTGTATCTAAGTACAAATGAATTTGGTACCATATGTACACTCTCCGAGTTAGAGTTACAGACCCGTAAGGGTACATTTGGTTCCAAACTATTAATTATTTAAATCAATCATTCTAAGTATATTGCCAAACTGCCAAAATCTTCTTGTGTTGACACTTTTGTTCGGACACATCACTGCCACCATCATTCATCAACAGCTTTTTTTCATGTGACAAAACACACCACAGTACTTGTGCAGTACTTCCAGTGTATTTTGGGCTGCAAAAGGTAATTGCACAACCGCCTAGCCCACTGCCAAATGTCACCAATGTTTCATTTGTTGGCCATTGACCATGATGATGATGTATGAACTTATTTACATTGAACGACCCTCCGTGGGACTCAAAACAAGAATGGGCATTTTCTATTGGCATAGATTCATAGAACATGCTTCATCATATCGTACTGTACAATATATCAGGACCAAGTTCTGTTTCCGGGAGATCAACTTACTGGAACCTACAGGAAAAAGCTTGCTGGTTTGCTGGCCTATTCAATTCATGTTAATCATGAAGATAACATTTTAAAGCACATCAACATACATTATATGCCTGATTTCGCTAAATGGGAGGCATGAAACTCTAGGCTGGGACTGAGATAGAAGTGGGTTGGTCAAGTATGCTTAGCATGAACAATTGTACATTGAGCCTCTTCAATTGTACATTGACCCCCAGGGTCCCCGGACCCCTTGAGGGAGTTCCAGGGGGTCCCCAGCTAAATGATAGTTTGGAACCAAATGGACCCTCATGGGCCTGCAACTCTGAGTGTACAAATGGAACCAAATGGACCCTAATGGGTCCATTTGGTTCCATTTGTACACTCTCAGAGTTAAATTAACATTGATTTTTACAATATAAATTGGGGGTCCCAGATATAAAAAATGCCATTAAATGGGGATCCGTAACCTAATGCATGTCACACTGGCAGTCCTTGAAATAGAAATGGTTGAGAATCACTGCTAGAGCCATACAAATGTTCTCTTATGGGGGTCCTGTCAAATCTTTTCAAATGGGGGTCTGTGGGATAATAAATGTCAATTTGGTAGTCCTTGACATGAAAAAGTCTGGGAACCACTGGTCCAGGTGATATAATCAACATTTATATCATCAATAACACTTACAGTAAAACATTAGGGTAAGCATACTTACCAGCCAGTTACTAAGCACAGACAGAGGGCAGATGATAAGAGTGGTTCGGGCCGACAGGTCCTCTTCAGTGTCAGTGGTGGAAGATTGCACACCTACACACGCACAAAGATTTACATTATTAATATTACTCTTTTTCAATTTGAAACTAATAAACTGACAGAATGTTACCAAGAGAATGTCAGAACCCACCAGAATTTGGAGTAGGCCTCTTAGCAGCCGTCTTAGTCTTTGAGTGTCCATCTGATGTTAATCCACTCAACACTTGCAAAAATTCTACATCCTCGTGCATTGCTGGAGCCTCTGCAAGGCAGACATGCAGTGTTCATCAGTAAGACAATGGAAATCAGGCGGATGGTCATATTTTGGCAGTGTACACTATTAAATGAAGATTCAACATACGTAGATAAGTACCACTGCAGCAAAACTGTTATCACACTATTAAAAAGCTCTGTAGTATGCTAATTTGAATGTCTGGCCTGATGTTTGGGCTACAACAATGTCCAAAATCAATAGATTTATTCCTCTATTCTCTAAGCAAGAATGTGCACAGGCAGTCTTCTACTGTCCAAAGCATGCCGACAGTACTTGGAGACGTGTTCAGACAACAATCCGCTCATCAAATAAATAATCTGCAGTCACAGAATAATTTTTAATGTGCCGCAGCAGTCATTCAAATGTCATGTGGCAGGAGCCCTGTGTCATTTCAATGACGGCTGCTGCCACACATTAAAAGCTGGGGTGTCCTCTTCCTTTGAAGAGTCATTCTACTTTACCTTTCCTGGCCTTTGGCTTGGTGGCTTTACCCTTTTTCTTTTCTAGAACAGGAAAGGACAGGTTAAGTATTCAGATGTAAGAAGCATTCATGGAGCATGAACACAAACATTATCACTGTCAGACAGTGATAATTCATTGGTTACATGAATCCTTACTTTTCTGTGGCTTGCCGGATTCTTCAACTACCTCTGATGAATCGACGAACACCACATCAACTACCTCTGATGAATCGACGAACACCACATCAGCTACCTCTGAAGAATCGACGAACACCACATCATCCTGGGAACTGGCACTGACACACACATTGGTTTTAAATAGTTATTTTTTTGCAATGGTCAGAAATAACCAAAATGCATAGATTTCTGTAAAATAAGGTACCACAGACTCATTGCCTTTACTGTTTCACATTTTGCATTTACTGTCATACATACAGTAGTCACTCCCAAAGGCCCATCCTGAGCCAGGAAAAACGCTGCCAATTACTACACATTTGAGTAGCTTAACCAACCCCCACAAGACACACTATTGCTGGGTTCAATTCAACCTCTATAATAATAATAATAACTAATAACGCTAAAAAAAACGAGTGTAACGCAGAAACCTGTGGCCTGTAGAATGAATGAATAGAAAAGGGGTCTGAAATGTGCCTGAATAATGCATTTTATTAACTGTACAATATGTGAAGACATTGAGGGCAGGATAATAAGCCTAGACAGAGGCAAGTAAGAATAGTAGACACCACGTCAACCCTATTCTGATTCTTGTAAAGGGATGATAATAATAATAATAATAACAAAATAGGCAACACCCAATGAATAATCTTCCTGCCATATTAGAAATAACATACAGTACTTACTGGTCTGTACAGACAGAGCCTGCTGCTTCCTCTTTCACTTCAGTGTTGTCCTGTTTATCACTGCCTCCTGCAACAGAACCTATAACATTAACCACATCTGTTATTGCTTCTATACAATCACAGACAAACTGACACGTCTGACAGATAAACTCTACAATATGTGACTGCTCACTCACACACACGATCATTTTGAATTATTTGTTCATTACAAATCCAATCTTTAAAGCAGTGGATACTTGACATTACTGTTGTCTACAAAGCATATACATATCGTAGTGATTTTGGTACATTTTGATACAATAGGGAAATAAACTTAAACTTGATTTAACTAGGTAATCAATATAATTTTGCAAACAAAAAGTAAAAATATAAAGCCATAACAGTAAATGTTTTTTTTAATGTATGTAATAGTATGTGAATAGACAATTGCATTGTTGACAGTATGGTCCTTTAATGTTGCCTACCATCTGGTTTATGCGCCTTCTGTGGGCTGGTAGATTGTGCCTCCTATATTGAAAAAACAGTCCAAACACTCAGATTAAAATCAATAATGATCTTACATACTGTAGTTTACCACTGGTCCCATGAATGAATCCTGGCGATATCAACGCAGCCATGTACAATACTTCTTGAAAAGCATTTATCGTATGTATTGTCAATTGTCAGTCGTTTCGTTTTCATGTATGTTTGATTAAAATTCAATAAAAAGTAAAAAGAAAAGCATTTATCATCATTCATAAAATCCTACTCAGCATACTTACACACTTCCCTAGAGGCAGGGGCTTTCCCTTGTGGAAGTTAGTGAGGATCAGAGCAATGGTTGTCAGAGTTTTACCCTGAAACACAAAGGTAGTCAGGTTTGAGGTTGTGTCTGATTAAATGGTGGATGTCCAGTAATTTCTCAAGTCGTGGGTATCATCTACTGAAATACATTTAAAAGTTAAAGATGCAGCAATGATCTATACATGCAAGTCTCACACATAAATCTCACATATAACTCAAGGACTGTCTGACCAATCGACTTCAAACTTGTGTGTATCACAAAGTGTGTATCGAGAAGTCGGTTGGATCATCATTGAAAATCCAAGTGTCTCTGTATCTGTCTGTCCCTTTCATGCCCATATATGGAGATCTCTGTATCTAGCCTCCCAAGTACTATGATATGGATACTGCATACTCTGACAAGGGGTACATGTACAACTGGAATTGCTTAACCAGAGCGGCATGCATTCCCAATGAGCATCGTTCCCAGCAAGCATTGGCCTGGTTATTCAAACACACAAAACAATTATTAGAGCATCTTGGTGGCAATTGTACAACATATCTATAAGCTATGCTTTTGTGCATGCATATGTTGTTTGTCATACCAGTCCCATGTCATCAGCCAGTATACCCCCGCGGACCCTCTGTGGCCTTTCTTTGGTATTGAAGCATGTGATGCTGTTGTAGTAGAGTTCTCCCTTCATGGACCAGAAGGGTGGCAGACCAGTGTTGTTCTCACATGCACACATCCAGGACAACGCCTGCTTCTGGTGGGCCATCAAGGGAGTGCACACCGACTACAGATAGATAGCAGGGTAGGAAATGGAAGTGACCGACATGCAGAAAGACAGAGACAAAGGTGGACAGAGACAGATAGTCAGAAAGATGAGACATAGAAAGCACGGCAAATTATAAACAGGAATGAATCAAGTGGGTTTTATTCGTCACTAACTCATACAAGTACGAGCAGCAAGCCTGTTGTCGGGTGGAAACCTCCAACACTGTCATTCTTCACGATTAAAATTCAAAAATAGGACGCTGTAGTATGATTTATCAATAGAGCATTCATTTATGAAAAACAATGTTAAAATCTGGAGAGTGTCTGCTCGACAGCAACGATATACAATACAGATCCTAATTAATTAGGATCATGCTTTTGACTGCTGCTTACCACACAGGTTGTACACCTACTGGCTAATTGACTCTCACCTCTGCAGCATCTTTCTCTCCATCTTTACTCTCCATCAGACCTTCAAATAGATTGTCAAAGGCATTCTTTAACTGTAAAAAGGTAGAGTACATTATGTCAGTGCATTGTCCATGCAATGATAAGGCATGCTAGTCGAGTATCTGAGTTATACGTCTGTAAGTCTATAAACACAATTGACCCACAAGGACACATTTGTTATTTTGTTGCACCAAAAAAGTTGCAATTTCAAGTTAAATAGATACTTCAAAGAATAGGCCAAGCTGAGTTAAAGGTCATACTGTTTACACTTGTATACAAAGTCCTGAGATTATTTTAAGTTTTGTACATTTATTCTCATTAATATTTTCCATTAACTATATATATATATATATTCAAAAATGTTCTTGGATTAGTATTACATCCATTTGAATAAAGTGAAGCAGTTCAATAAAATAAAGCAATTAAAGGATTGATGCAATCTAAAAATAAAAATGTATCTGTATGATCTGTATAAGCAATGAGTGTTGGAGCTCATTTCATGAATAGAATAGATTCATTCACACATATAAAGAGTCTAAAGAGGAATGAGATCACATACAAATGGAGCAAGAAATAAAGCATTGAGTTCAGACAGGCACAAAAGTCAAGCAGGGCCCACACTCAGACATCCTCCTAACACATACGGCCACAATCATATTATAGTTCTATACAGATTACACTATTGATTGGGAAACTATTTTATATCACTAGTTAGTAATAGTTACTCTATAACGGTCGCAGAACTTTCAAATAAAACATATTGGAAATTGGTCACTTTTTTGTTCCTGCATTTTTATTACATCGTCATCGATATTGCACTTACTCACATAGTTTTAAAGAGTAAGTAACTTTATTTTTACACTTCACTGACATGGCTAAGAAATTAGATCACAATTGAAATACAAACAAAACCATCACAAGTCTTGAGTAAGACTTTTAGACCTGGTGGAAATGAAACAAGCATTGAATAAAATGTCTGTTTTATCTCTCCGGGACAAACACTTGCCATATAAACTACTATGGCTCAAGCACATCCAGTGGAAATACCCATCACCTTAAAAGTACAGTACACAACCTCTATTGTGTTTTACAGCAGGGGTTCTCAACCCGTGGGTCGCGACCCCTCGGGGGGGTCGCCAAATTATTTTAGGGGGTCCCCAAATTATTATTTTTTAAAAAAAAGATTTTTTTTTCTTTTCCCCGAGACATTGCCAAAGCATTTTCGGGGGTCCCCGGCCAAAAACGTTGAGAACCCCTGTTTTACAGTACAGTACACAACCTCACTGTGAATGCACAGCACTATAATGTCTAGTCCTAAAATAGCATTTGAATAGTCAGTTGAAACCTTTATTATGAAAGGGTTATTCACCCGTATATTTCTGCTACTGTCTTACCTCATCTGCAGACAGTGGGATGATTACACGCGGGGGGGCACGCCCACCCCGAGCATCACGACTAGTCATCATTAACTTATGTCCTAAAAAAAAGAAAAGCCATATACAGCCAGTGAGGGATATGTATGTTAAAGCGCAAATAACATGCATTTTAAAACTGCTTTTAATATTTAATATCATATTGTCTATGTCCCCCAAAGTTATTTCTAATGGTTTGAGCCTCAATCACCACTCTGATATAACCAGTCCATGACATTTTCAGGACTTGGAAAGCAGTTTTAGCAGTTTTGTCCTGAGGTGGTGGGGGTGCTGATATGCAAATTATTTAATATTTGAGTCATTATAATACTGATGCTAGATTTAAAAAAAAAACAGGCTTGTTTCCATTCCATGCCAGCTTGGAAAATCAACAATGGTGGACATTGTAAACAAAGTGGAACAAAGTGAAATTTGGAACTGAAGACTGAATAAGGAGGAATTATACAAAGCAGGGTGACATTGATGACATCACGATGAGGACAAAATCAGTTGAGCTGTTCCTGTGAGCAATTTCCATTAAAGCACCCATATGATATGAAAGCCTGATTGTTCAAAATTGGTTATATGTCGGGATAGAAAACACATGGGAGCCCCAAAGACACAAAAGAAATTAAAAAAGTTGAATTTTATGTTATAGGTCCTTTAACTTGTGTTTTGCTATGTTTTTTGTTTGGTTGTATTTGTATTTTAATGTATTTATGTTGTATGCGATCAGCAATGCGTAACCAGTGTAACAAGAACTGTATATTTCAATAATTGTAACTGTGTGAAAAGGTGTCATATAATGCTATGAGGGATGGGCCACAAGGTGGCATTACACTTAAAATAAAATTAATTAATTCATTCACCAAACGAAAAACAGCGTATGCAATACATATTGAATAGACAGATCTGCTAAGGGAGGCGGTGTAAAAGTGTGATTGTGTGTGTGTGTGTGTACCGGTTGGTTTAGTTCCATGTAGGTTTAGTCTGAATCCATGCCGTGCCATTCGTTCAATCACAGCATCTTTGTGCTCTTCTTTCCCCCAGAAAGTCAACATCACTGGCATATTGAAAGCATTGGTTTTCCCCATGTGCACCAACCTGGAAGAGCAATCACACATACGCTCACAGCTCCTAAATACA
This sequence comes from Electrona antarctica, assembly GCF_951216825.1. Classification (NCBI taxonomy): domain Eukaryota; kingdom Metazoa; phylum Chordata; class Actinopteri; order Myctophiformes; family Myctophidae; genus Electrona; species Electrona antarctica. The sequence goes on from NC_136799.1 coordinate 24,741,448, forward strand.
ATGTCCTAATATACTTAGGAAAACTAAAAGGTTTGGGTCCAAAAACAAACCCAAATAGAGACTACAAATACAACACTCAACTGGCTTACCCCTCTATTTTTGCCAAGTTGTTGTCCATGACATAAGCCATGGCTGCTGCCAACTCTCGTTTGATATGTCCCACCTGGTTGCCGTACATGTTAGCCACCATCACAGCATTACGGTCATATGGATTCTGGGGTTCCCGTACAAGAGCGACCATTTCCTCTGGGTTTACCTGTCAGAGTGAGACATGAAGAACAAACTATGAATGCAGAGGTTTTAAAAGTGAACCAAAATTAACTAGGTAAGGTTTACTGCAGACTGAGTGGGCTACAGTCAGCTACTGTACTGTGGAACAACCTTTCAACTGATTGGTGACATGTTCAACTGATTGGTGACATGCTTTGTTTCTGATTATGTTGGGAGTAAAAATGATAACCCCTGGACTGACTGTTGTAAAATAAACTTCATTGTGTTGTCTATCAACTGGCTGACCACAGAGCACAGACAAAATGTCCACTCAGTAGTACTCACCACTCCAGTGTAATATCTGATGCCAACCACGGTGCCCTGCATCTGACCAAACTGCACACTGCCATCTGTATCTGGCTCCTCAGACAGCGCAGCAGTTATAGCCTGGGAGAGCGTCTCTGTAACGGTATGCCGGTCGGTGTAGGTGTCCACATTATATAAACTGTCCCTGTCAAACTGCCATCTGCGTTGATAAGGCATTATGTCTGGTACACACACAAAGAGAGAGACAAAGACAGAAAGGAAGGCAAAAAACAGCAATCAGAGCTGTGCACTGTGCAGTAAAGTAAACAACTGGTATGAAACCATGTAAACTATTAATTATCAAAGGCAGGGGCTGTAGCTTTAAAAAAAAAACATGTCACTGAATCACAACTTTCACAAACAGCTTCTTTGTCCATCACAGTGTTTGCTGGGAAAAGGGTACATTGCAGCAGAAGAGCAGTAACCTAACTGACACAGTCAACTACAGTACTGTACTAGTAATAACTAATAAACTATCAATCTCAAACTTTGTTATTACAGTCAGATAACCCAAATATAATAGGTCAACTATGTGCTTTTACGTTCCCTTTTCAAATTCTACCCAAGTATTGCATCACTGTATTGTATTAATACATACTATTCTCTGAAATGGAAATAAGCCCTGGATGTTTTGCATCTATCGTTTTGATAATGGTGTGATACTCTATGTAAGTTTACATGTTTGTATTATTGTCAAATCAAATCAAATACCATTTTAACATAGTAGTCGGTCTACTCTATACCTGCCTTATGGAAATCTGAAAAGCTTGCCTCGGCTTCCCTGTACAACTGTGTCACTTAATCAAAGCAACTGATCTAGTAATAATAATAATAATAATACATTTTATTTATGAGGCGCCTTTCAGGGCACTCAAGGTTGCCGTACAACAGGTTCAAAACAGTTAATACAAAAACACAGTAAAAAGCAAAACTAGGGTACAGCTTGCAGCAGAAGACAACAGAGGTCTAAACAGTGAGTTTGGAATATGGTGATAGATAGTCCATGTTTCTAATATCAGGGGGGAGGGAGTTCCACTGTTCCAGAGAGGTGAGGGGCAGAGCTGCTGAAGGCTCTTTCTTGACCCCATGGTGGACAGACTGGCTGGGAGGACTTTCAGAGTGATGGAGGATAGTATTGTAATTTGTACATCAGTTATTTCAGTCAAGCGTCATCCTAGTGTGATGGAGCAGAGCCTTATATGAAATGGCTTATGTTACACAGCTGCAGTTAATTTGAACCATAACTACGTTTTTAGTCAACCACGACGCCTCCACGCTAAAACATAGAAAAGTTACTTTAGAATTGCTTTAAGACTTTAATGCTCTATTTAATTGCTTGCATTTTATACTTAATTGCTTACCCGATAACGATGTCTGTCTCAGATACGCCAGGCCAGCATGGGTGCTGTTTACTACTACTTTCATTAACCGTTTTATATTTAAAAAGAATAGTAGGCTATTCATTCTAGTAGAAAACTGTCATACACGTACACGTTATGTACCCCTTTATAATTGAGGCAGTACATTTGTTTCTATCAGTAACGCTATTTGGTAAATATTAGTTAGTTAGTATAGGCTCACTTACGGTCTTAGTAGCCAGCTATGGTTGTTTTGACCCCGCTGCTCTAATCTACTCCCCACCGTCGTCCAGAATACTCACTGAGTTAGCTGTTTTGCTATTAGCCAAGTTTACCCGCCCTCTCCACCCAGCTGAGTTCTGACCAATGAGCAACTCAGTTTCCTTCACGTTCATTGGTCAGAAATCTTACAATGACTTTTCAACATTTTCTCTCCCAACTAATATGTCCAACAAAAAAAACTAAGCAAAAAAAGCATACAGGAGGTGTCAGAACCATAGAGGAACTCCTTTGATACAAGACAGTTTAGTATCAACTTACTCAAGTCACGTGTGGAATTCTGTGGAATGTGTAGTGAATGAATAGTGATGATGGGCAAAACCAGAGCCTTAGATATTACATTCCCCCCCGCCCCCCCCCCTTTTTTCCCCTCACTGTATATATTTCTTTTCCCTTTTTACCTCCTTTTTGATGAATTCTTTTTTGATGAATTCCTGTTCTGTCTATAGAAGTGTCTATTTGTACGTCTCTAAATGTTTTGATGATTTGAACATGGTGGACCCTGTTGGAAACAAGTGTAATGCTTAATTGGGTCGTCCACTCACAGTTAACAGCCTTTGTATTGAGTTTGTGCTTGAAATGTACTGTAATTCTGCAAACTGTTAATAAATTCTTCAATCAATCAATCAATCAAACATGGCTCTGGGGCAAAACGACTCTCTGAATCCTTGAAAATGAGAATGAGTTCATTACTTGCATGTTATTGACATCTACTGGTGAGATGGAAGTAGTGCAGTCAAATGCTGCAAATGGGAGATTCTCTTGGAAAGAATATCATGAGAAGAACTTCTCTGGTTACCCTTGGGGGGAATGATACACTATGTAAACTGCATAATTAATGGACTAAATTTAGTCCTATGAAATGTACTTCATAAATAAAGATTAATTTGATTTGATTTGATTGGCTGGTTGATATGGGGCGTGAGAGGGATGCTTGCATTCATATAAATGTTACAGGGGAATAAGCCATGTGTGATGGTGACAGAATGTAAAGAAAATTAATAATAATACATTAAGAAACATGCTCCTCTCAGCAGTGTCAAACATCTCTTTCATCCACTCCTTCCACTAATTTGATCCACTCTGTTATGATTAAAATACAAAAACAACCCTTGAGTAATACTAATGCATCATCAGTGACAGCCAAAGAAGGAACTTAACCTCAGAAGGATACTTGAGAGTCTCTGACTCAGATTCTTTATATATGAAGATAAAAGTTAAAAATGGGTCAACCAAAGGGACATTTTAGAATTAGAGTAACCTTGCTGCCTTTGCCTATATTCCAGCCATCTTCTTTTCACTGCAAGTTTGCAAAATGCACGTTTTTTCTGATTGGGTAGACGTGGCATCTACAACAGTAAGAGCAAAGGAGAATAAAACAAAAAATGTCCATTAAGAATTAGCGAAGGCAAATGTCACTCAAACAAGGTAATATCACATTATGAAGATGATGGTGCTACCACAGTTCCTTTTCCTATTTCCTGTTTTCAATAACATAACAAATTTCATTTCAAACATAGACCTATGACATGAAACAAATAAAAGGGTATTTTAACCATATGAACCCTTGGGGCTATAGGCAAAAAATAATAACAAACAAACAACAGCAATAAATGAGCACCAGTAGAAAAAAGAGATCCAGGCACACTGAATCCAGGCACACTGAATAGTTAAAAAGGAGGAAAACTTTATTAAACCGACATGTTTCGACTCATACCGGTCTTCATCAGGGGTGATGAACATGTCGGTTTAATAAAGTTTTCCTCCTAGGCTCCGCCACTGTTTCTGCCACTGTTTATTTCTGGGATTTATTGCAACCGTAGGTCGCATTCACTATGAAAACCTGCATCTCCCACCCGTCCGTCCGTTAGTTAGTCACCCCACGTGGTGACGCCTGGTGACATCACGTCTCCATATATGGTGACGCCTGGTGACATCACGTCTGTATATGGTCACGCCTCGTGACATCACGCCTCCATATGGTCACGTTTCGTGACATCACGTCACACCACCATATGGCCACCATATATGAAGATCACGACACTGACCTCATCTAATAACCTGATGATAATGTTTTAGGGTGGACAAAAATCACGGCACTCCATCTTTAAGGTGAAAAATGTATCTATTTATGATGTTGTGTTTACTGCAGTGATGGTACACAAAGTTCTCGCACTCCATCCTTCTATAACAAAACAACAGACGGGAGTGATCAGTGATGTGTTTACTCTCTCTCTCTCTCTGTGTCTGTCTCTGAAAACGAGTGCTTCCAAACTCCAACACTTCACCTGCACAGAATTTCTCAGCTGTCAATGGCTTGTACGTGTTGCAACCGGTTGCAACTCTAGATTCAACCCATTATTAAAACAAATAAAAAAGCTAGGGTTGCAAATTGCGGCTATAGTACCCAACCTACTGGTTTCAAACCAGTGTTTGAACTGGTTTATACAGCATTATAGGCCTACAATAGTGTTTATTGATTGCATTGAAATTCTGATCCAATTGCTGCGTTTTGTAAGTTTTGTTTGGAGCAGTCTTCCATGTCGTATTATAATTCGTTCAACGACTTCAAATATTCGCTCACTTGATTGAACTTGAGTTTTGTTTGCACCGCACCATACAATGGTTTGTTGTACTAGTAGTAAACTAGCCTCGGTCCCAGGCTCACTTAACTAGTAAACTAGCTTGGCTCAAGTCTCAAAATGCTCACCATGCACGCTCTGCAGCCGCATCCACGATTGAGTAGCGACGTCCTGACGTAAAACCACGCCCCCTGGGTCATGAAGAATTACAAATTAACTGAGGTCCAAGTTGAAGATTTACAAATTAACTGGGGTCCAAGGAGGTCAAGAGATAACTTTTAAATGAACAGATTATAGAGATAAAAAAGGGTTCATGCCATTTGATATATGATTTGATTTTTGTATTAGGCCTATTATTTTATTTTTTTTGCCTATAATAACGAATGATCAAACTGGTCATTGATGTTAAAATGATGAGAGAACTGCTTTAAATACTAAATAGTACAGCGCCAAATGTTTAAAGCTCCAACACAGACACAGACACGTGACCAACCGAAGCAGCGTCAAGCAGCGTCGGCTTCAAACGTCATCATTCACCCATGGTTATTTCCGCCATGATTTCCGCCGCTGAGCCAAGGAAGATTAGAGCCTACAAGCTTTAGCACTAGCACTAGCAGTAGCAGCAGACAACTCTGTGGTAGTAGCACTGCAGAGAATTTGGTGATTAGTGATTTTTCGGCGCATGTGTCGCCGCTTCAGTGTCAGACTGCCTAACTGCTATACTAGAAATCTGCACCACCAAACCAGAGGGGTGTTTTTCGACAAGAATCGAGCGTGCGTGGCTGGGGCGGGGTTTCAAAAGTTTGCCTTTTTCCCCCCTTCTTTTTTGCATCTGACAGCAACTGGTGAGTTTTGGCTTTGTGAATCAATGAAGAAGGGATAGCTCTCAATAGCAGGGGTTACACATAATGGTGAGTGAGTCATGTTCCTCATTCGTTTTCTATATCAGACTGGCTTAAACTTGATCACCTGATGTGATTGATCTCTTTGTATAATTGATATCAATATAACTGATCCCAGACACATGGCCAAATGTGTTTCCTTGACGTTTTTTATTAGTAGAAGCGTGGAAAAAAGGGGCAGTTCAGGTTTACATCAGCAAATCTTTAAATAAAACCGAAGATTAATTGAAAATGGTGGGCCCTATTGTAAACAAGTGTAATGCTTTATTGTGTCGTCCACTCACAGTTAACAGTTTTTGTATTGAGTTGTACTTGAAATGTACTGTAATTATCAAAGTTATACAGAGACAGATACTAACGATCTTACCGACCCCTCGCAGTGTTGTGAGTTCAGAGAGGAGGCATGTTTTCAAAGTTAATGACAGGCAGAGGATGGTGGTAGCCTGTAGCCCATAGTAAGCTATTAATAGTAATAACAACCCTTCTCTTCTGCAGATTGTATTTGTCATAGTTGCATGACACTAATGGAGCGACCTGGCTGGTATTCATTGGGATAGAACAAACAAGTACAAGAGCAGGAAAGTGAAATTAGGCCTAGTAATATTTACTACAGAATAACTCTGCTCTGCTTAATGTAGCTTACCTAAGGCTATACCTCCTGTAAGAACAAGACCAGTCTGTTGTCTTTACTTGCAAACGAAAATGTATACCGGTATACTTGATGTTCTATGGTCATTGCTATGTGAAAGTCCATGCCATTCAACCAGCATTGGTTTAGGAAATGTGTATAAAGTACATCAATAATATTTATGTGTCCCTCTCATATGTGAGGAAACTACACACATTGAATTGGTATACTACTCATTACTTTAAAATGAGCCCACCTGCATGGGTCTGAATCTTGCCAGGCCAGTAGGCAGGTCGCTTTGGTCACCCCAGGTTGGTAATTTATTTTATCAATCAAGATGTTGACATAGGGGAGTGGCAGCTGTTTGAATAACAGGTGTGTGTGTGTGTGTGTGTGTGTGTGTGTGTGTGTGTGTGTGTGTGTGTGTGTGTGTGTGTGTGTGTGTGTGTGTGTGTGTGTGTGTGTGTGTGTGTGTGTGTGTGTGTGTGTGTGTGTGTGTGTGTGTGTGTGTGTGTGTGTGTGTGTGTGTGTGTGTGTGTGTGTGTGTGTGTGTGTGTGTGTGTGTGTGTCAGTCACACTTGTGCGTCTTACGTTTCTGTTAGTGAATGAAGGGGGGGGGGGGGGGGGGGGGGATAGAGGGCAGGCCTACATCACTCCTTCCAGGAAGTCCTGTGCAGAATTTCCTTTTATAGAAGCCAAATACAAAAGCCTGCTGTTCAGTTCACTTCCTGTAAACAGCTCGACGTCTGTGTTTGCTCTCGTCTGGTTGGTCAGCATGGCCATGTGACCCTCTGGTGGTCAGGGAGTTCCAGGATGGGGAAGTGCCAGTGGGCTTCCCTTAGAGATCGCCATGCACAGGGAATAGAAAGTGCAGCAAGACAGAGTCCGAAAGAATATCATTTTAGTATTGGGCAAGGGAAGAAGGTTAGAATGTTGAGGTGTTTTTCAGCAGCATGTTGGTATTATGGCATCAGTACTATGTACTGATCTCCATATTTGGACAAAGTTTCAGCCCAGTAGTTTAACCCAGAGCCATCTAATAGAAGAGTTGCGATATTGAGGGGGCAGAAAACAGCCCGGTCACGTGGTTCATGTACTCGCGTGAGCCCATAGACTCCAATGCATTCCTGTAAACTTCCGGTTGTCCCCATGTTCAATAGAAGTCTATGTAGGAGACCCGCCATTAGACTGGCCCCATGAAGTGAACGCAGTTTGCGAAGCTCTGTCTATATCTAAGGCTCTGGTCTAACCCAGCGGTCCCCAAACCTTTTGGCCGTGCACTCCCTTTTACCTCCTGACCTAGCTGACGCACCCTCAACACTCAGTCTATAGTGTTGGGGGTGTGTATTTGGCCGAAAATGATGCATTTTTCAATATGATTATGGCAAATAATCATAGATTACTGCACTGAGACATGCAGCTGCTGTATACTCCCGCAGCTACTCTATACATCTCCTTACAACAGTATTTTACCGGATTTTTCCTTTTGTGTTAACCCATTCTGGACGGGAACCCCTTTTGGTGTTTTAACTAAGCATTATGTTATACTTTAGCTATTGAACAATAGCAGATCTACAAGCTTGTAGGTCTGCTATTTTTGAAAAATCGTGAGAATGCGGCACAAATCTTTGAATATATATTCTTTCAGAGCGAACGTTTTTTTAATTTTGACGTCAGGCCTAAATGGGTTAAATAACACCATAAAATTGCCATTACCCTTTTCATGTCACGCACCCCTTAGAGGGCGTTTGCGCACCACAAGGGGTGCACGCACCATAGTTTGGGAATATGGAGTGTGTTGTCGAACCTCAATGTGTCGTCATGGCATCATGTGCAAACAAATCGGTCAGCTCTGTATATGGGCACAAAAGGGGGCATGCCCATATATACTTATGTAGGCATATACTGATGACATCAGCAATCTCCATATATGGGCATAAACGGGACAAGGACTTACGGATACAGAGATCTCCATATTATATGGGCATTTTGGTCAGCTTGGCGGTGCAACATAGTTGTGAGGGCCTCATAGTCGCCCGAACCTATAGTTATTATAAAGTTATTGAGGGGCGCTAGCCCCTTTTTAAAGTAAAAACGGACAGACTTCAAAAAGAAACCTGCAAAAGACGCATGGTGCAACCACGCTGTTCACCTGCTTGCTCACCTGGAGCATGTGCTTCGGCATTCACTAAGCCAAGCTTAAATCAACAGAATCATCAAACACGATCACACTGAACTAAGCAAGCCCCCCGGTTTCTGAGCCCTTGTAGCAAGTGAATGCGCTTGAGCAGGGGCTTGCCTTGGCATACGCATGCATTGATGGCCTGGGAGGACACACCCACCCTTCCCCTGCAGCTATGGAATTCCTCCCGAGACAACAAGTCTCAGCCTGGCCCACCAGCACCCATTAGTCAGTCTAGCACACACACGCACACACACACAGACACACACACACACACACATGCACATGCACTCGCACACAATTTGAAGATGCACATTAAGGGCTGGGCTTTAATTTTACTCTGCAAGGACAAGACAGTACTTGTTGTCTCCTGGACCACTGAGGAATGAGCCAGCCTGCTATAACCTGCCCTGAGAAGAGGGAGGAAGAGGGAGAGAGACCTAGAAGGAAAAGGCAATAGTAAAAGAGATAGCTAGATAAAGGGGCGAATGAGAAGACCGCACACACTGTACATTCGACCAGGGAATACGGAATATAACAAAAGCTGTTATTGTTTTTACTGGTCTTCTGTAAGGCACAGAAGAGGGAACAAAGGGGTGAGTATCCATTAGCTCAACTAATGCCCTTCCTCCTTGAAAAGGATCTTGACCAATAAGTACAGAGCGGTACATTAGGAGAGTATGTAAGTTGACTGAGTGCTTTCTTTACCATGTCATGGCTTGGTGTAATTTTGCTGTTCAAGATTTGACACTGACAATTAATGCTACTGTCATGTCATAACGTGTTTCAGATGCAGTCACATACTTTATCCTGATCTGATTCTGAACTGTAGCAAATCACTGTTGGTTGGGTACTAGTTAGTCTACCTAGCTTAGGTTTACAATTACAGCATCAGTTTATAAGCTTAGCTTACATGAAATAGTGGTTGGAATATTCAGAGTAGACACACGTCTTTGAGGAACTTTGCATTCTGCTCATAGGCTGAGGAGTATATTATTAAATCAGCCAAAAATTCCAACATGAATCAACTCAAGTGACATTTTCATAAGATTAGACTGTTGGTCACTGTTCGTTTTCAAGGTTATCTTTCTTTCCCCCAAGGGTCAATTTGTATTTTGTAATACATTGTTGAACAATTACAAACATATTAAGCAAGGCCTGTAGCATGGCGATCACCTCCTCAGTGGAATGTGCCAAATGGCTTGCTGAATTGATCTGCACTGCTTCAGAATTTGCAGGTACAAGGCTGCCTACATGCCAACATGTTTTCTGCATGCAATGCTTGCTGCTGATTTCGTAGTACCGGGCCAGCCCACCTGACTCAGAAATGAAGCCACATTTGTTAGCCATGTAAACTCTGACTGTGTCAGAAGTGAGGAAACCTTTGTTTGCTTGTGTGTGTGTGTGTGTGTGTGTGTGTGTGTGTGTGTGTGTGTGTGTGTGTGTGTGTGTGTGTGTGTGTGTGTGTGTGTGTGTGTGTGTGTGTGTGTGTGTGTGTGTGTGTGTGTGTGTGTGTCGTCGCCTGTCTTTTGAACTGGATGCCGGCAGCAACATCCAAATGCACACATGTGCATGCATGTTTATATGGACTATGGAGGTGTGTGTATGTATTATGTGTTTGAAGGAGGTTATAAAGTTGTCATAAGCTCCTTTTGAACTATTAGCACTCAGAGACTCCACCTTGAGTGCAAGACAACCCTGAGTGTTAGAAACACCTGAGTGTTTTCCTTTTCCTGGTCACATTGTATGTTTCATTGTTCAGATAGGAGAGAATCTAGAGATTAGAAAAACAGGAATCCAAGGGCAGAGAAGAGAGATTATGATATGCAAGACATGACGGACCTTGTGGGCCACGTGGCCCACAAGGAGCACACGGTCCGTGCACTGCACCAACCAGGCGCCCAATAGTCGAGTTAAATCAACATTTGTCTTATGTAGGTCACATGTAAACACAGTCCTTCTCTTCCCCACACTGCTCTGTATTGCATCCCTGTCCTTCCCTCCTTAATCTTTCTATCTTTTACTCCTCTCATAATGTACTCGGTCTCTCACTCAAGAGTTCAGTGATATTATTTGCTCTGTCTCGCTCTCTTCCTTCCTCATTCATTTGCAAAGCCATGAACGAGACCCAGCACGTCATACCACCTTGTCAGCTTTACTTCCTGCTCACTCTTTCTGTTCCCCTCTTTCAAACGCATACGGTAGGAGACCAGAGCAGACACCAATGCGGCTGGCAGACATAGTAGGTGTGAGTGTGTCTAGTCTCTGTACTTAAGTGTGGCTGGCTGGTTCAGTTTGTTTTGATAACAGTATAGTGCTGCTGAATTTGATGCTTCACCACCGTGCTTCACCGTTTTAGTGCTCCTTCATAGTCTTTGCTTCAAAATTCTGGCGCTCTTGCAGCGATGGTTGAGTCTTTTTTCACTTTCTCCCCACTGTTTGGTGCCACCCAATGTTGGTGCCCTGTGCTGCAACACCCTTCCATTAAGCCGGCCCTGCTTTTAGGAGGCTATGGTTCATGTGGTTAACTTACATATCTGTATTTGATTGACTAGGCCGATACCGCTGGGAACGATGCCCCTCGTGTACAACGTTTGTACCCGTCTGTGTCCCTTTTTATGCCCAGGGAGATCTCTGTATCTGTCTGCCTGTGTCTCTTTTATGCCTATATATATATATATATATATATATATATATATATATATATATATATATATATATATATATATATATATATATGGAGATACCAAGAGCTGATTCGACCATAGATGCGTATTTGCAGGTAATATCAATATTCTATGGAGAACGACCAAAGACACACCAACCTCTCGGGGCTCGGCGACCGCAAACCGGTCGGTCGGTTCTTGTGATACCCATAGTGAGGCAGAAAGGCAGAGTTTTTGTGCATTTACAGTATCTAGAGATTGACCGTCTCAAATTGGTCTTTTGGATGTGAGCGTGCGTCTATTGACATAATGGGTGGCGTGAGTCTGTTTGATATCATGCATTTACGTCATGTGTCTGACTCTCTTTATTTCACAGGTGTACATGTGTGTAGATGTGTGACAGCGGAGTGTGTGAGGACAAGCCCCCCGCCCCCCCTGTCAGGATGAGCAGCCAAGGAGGAGCCAAGGACAGCTCACGGCCGCTGCCCTCCGTACCAGAAGAAAAGAAGTCCAGAAACAAGATCATCTCAATCTTTGCCTCAGAGAAGGGTAAGAGAGACTGTAAACGCAGAGACAAGAATGCAGTATGAGAAGCCAAAGAACCTAGAACCAGATCTTAACCCCTGACCTTTGTCCGCAGGAGGCAGAAAGAAAGACCGCGACAAGGACAGACCGGAGATCTCTTCCCCCTCAGACTTTGAACACACCATCCATGTTGGCTTTGATGCTGTCACTGGAGAGTTCACTGTAAGTGGGTGTGTCTGCGCTCTCCAATATATCCATGTATGCGTGTTTTCTGTGTGTACCTGTAGGATTCCTGCTCTCTTTTGTTTCTGTATTTCTTTTAGAACTGGTTCTCAAAGTGGGGTCGAGGTCAGTTATATCTGGGTTATTCAAAAGTAGCTGATGTACAAGCTCATAATGCGACACGTTGTGAGTTTGTAGATCTGTTGTGTTATCTGGAACAGTTTAAACACTTGTTTAGGTTTTCTAGTACTGTAGATCCGCTATTTAAAAAAATGCTGACATCTGTTATGGGGGTCCTCAAAACCTTTTGAAATGGAGATCCACAGCAGAATAAATTGACATGAAAATGTTGTTGAGAAACAAGAATTATCCACTTAATTTGATGAGGTGTGTGTTTGTGTGTGTGTGTGTGCGTGCGTGCGTGTCCAGGGCATGCCAGATCAGTGGGCCCGTCTCCTTCAGACTTCCAACATCAGTAAACAAGAACAGAAGCAGAATCCTCAGGCTGTCCTCGACATTCTCAAGTTCTATGACGCAACAAGCAACAAACAGAAATACCTCAGCTTTTCTGCCTCAGGTCCGTGCCCCTGATGTCTGCCTAATACAAACGCTGTGAGCATGTAGATTGCCAATTTATGGTCCATGCTATGGAACTGTCATACTCTAAAGTATAAATTGGGCTGAAGTGTTTTATCTTGTTTGCAAATCTTGGGTCTGAACTAGGCTTTACAGAGAAACCTGACCCTTGATATTTCGCCTCTCTCTCTCCCCTACAGATAAAGATGCACAGTTGGTGAGTAATTTCACATCATCCATTCTTGCAAAAATGAATGAAGTTGACTGTACACTGCCTGTCTTCAAGTGATTCTGTGTCTATTTAGCACCAATGTATTCTGAGAGACACTGTCACGAAAATGTGGCGTACTATTGCGACCTGCATGTACTGTGTTTCACACCGTCTGTCCTCGCTGTTGCAGCCAGGTATACAGGGTACAGACACCTCGCCGTTGACCGGTAAGGATGGGGTCGATGACGATGACGATGAAGCTCCGCCTCCGGTGGTGGCACCAAGGCCGGAGCACACAAAATCGGTGAGTCTTCATGCTGACCGACAACTGGAGCACTTAGTTTTCATCTGCGTAGTAGTAAAGAAAGGTGTCAAAAAGCACATCTTCCCAAAGCTAATTAAAATGAGGATTCCAGATTAGCTAGCAGGCAATATACCATACAGGTATACACAGGTTCCATGCCATAGGCGTGAAGACGAGTTTACCTTTACTCTGTCCAGCATGCCATAACCGTATTGGTTCGCATTAAATTTAGCATGTTGTAGCATTTAGCTAGCCCCAGGCCGTGATCACGTAAAAAATCCACGCGCACATGCCATCTTTATATGCATTATGGCTCATAATCTGCAAAAAATGTAATATTCGCCGCTTGATTAGAACTTAGATTGACTTAGTTATGAATTAAAAAACGGATCGCTCGGATAGACAGGCCCCATTCCACTACTGTGACCTGGCCGACTTTCACTTCTGGTTCAAACTGATGTAAACATCCGCTACTTTTTGGGACATGTTATACAAATACGGCTGGCACGGTCAACAACCTCATCTGCTGGCCATCTGGCAGAATGGCATCTATCCTGTTAAGCCTAACTTTGTGTGGAAACAAAGTTAAAATGTTACTTAGACAGACTGAGACGATGTGTAATGATTTCAGTATTTTAGTACATAGAAGCACTGTTATGGTATTATAATACCAAAATGTTAAAGAGGAGTATGCATGTACCTACCTGTGCGTCAGGTGTACACGCGGTCAGTGATCGACCCACTCCCAGAGCCTGACTCGGCTTCCAAGGCGGCTGAAAGGCAGAAGAAGAAGGGAGGTGGCACTGGCAAGATGACCGATGAGGAGATCATGGACAAACTCAGTATGTTAACCACTTTCAGCCTGGTGTCCCTGTTTTTGGCTTGTCCTTATATTTAAAGAATTTGAAGAGAAAAAAGTGTCACATTGCAACGCAATTTGAACTCGTAGATCGTCTATTTTCACTATTGATTGTGCGATTAAGTAAATACTGTAGGGCTAGTGCTTAGGGCTAAGTGCTTAAACACAGTTTATGTACATACTCAAATGCGTGCACACACAGGCGTATTGCCTAACAAACAACCACACAGACATAATACTGTACACAATAACATGCAGTACTGCACTGATATGTACATTCATGTACTGTATGTGTACACACTTCATGTGTACTGCCAATGCTGTGTTTTCACCTGCTAGTTCTGATGATTCTTAGGAACCATTGTCAGCATTGGAGATCCTAAGAAGAAGTACACGCGGTACGAGAAGATTGGCCAGGGGTGAGTCAGTGTGCAGCGTTATTTAAATAACGGAATAACGTACTTTACTTACGCATTACATGTAACCAATCATGAAAATGTGACTCCTGTTCCATTCATTTTGTTGTCGTTGTCCCAACAGGGCATCTGGAACGGTATACACAGCCATAGATGTGTCCACGGGTCAGGAGGTAAGGTTGAAGCACTTGTTGAACTATGCCATGAACATTACTACTGTAACACGCAAAGAGGAAGTGTCCTTTTAAATCTGTCATGTGTACTGCTACAGTTTCACTTTGGCGTGATTCAGTATCTACATACATAGACATGGAGAAACTGGTCTACAAAAACAACATTACGTAGTATGCGGTTTTCCATTCAAACCAGCTATTCTGTTTTATGTACATATTCCACAATGATTTTCCATGTTGACCTTTTATGATCTTTTCATTGCCAGCCAACAACTGACATTGTTAACACCTACTGCTAGTGTAGTAATAAACTGTTTCCATATCACCTTTCATAAATGTACTATGCTACCAGGTTCACGTGACATGTGTTTTACAGGTTGCCATTAAACAGATAAACCTGCAGAAACAGCCCAAGAAAGAGCTGATTATCAATGAGATTCTGGTGATGAAGGAAATGAAGAACCCCAATATTGTCAACTTCTTAGACAGGTACAGTACTACAGGCACACACACACACACACACACACACCCCATTGAACGAATTTCAGCGCAAGACATCATGTGACACAGTATCAGTATCAGGCAACTATTGCGTTGCATCATCTGTGTGTGTGTCGTGTGTTTAGCTTCCTGGTAGGAGATGAGCTGTTTGTGGTGATGGAGTATCTGGCTGGCGGTTCACTAACGGACGTGGTGACAGAGACCTGCATGGACGAGCCTCAGATCGCTGCTGTCTGCAGAGAGGTACACAGACAGGAGAGGAATGCAACAAAGAGAGTGGAGGTGCAGGGAGGAGATAAAAGGAGAGAGAGTTGGGTTGTTGGAAGGAATGGAGGTTAAAGAGGAGGGTGACTGGTGGTGTATTTTCATCTTTATTTCAGACCTGTGGGTCCATATAAAACAAATACAGCACAAAATATAAAAAGAGTACAATATATAAAACCAGCTCAGTGGCATTGTGGTTAGAGTGTCCGCCCTGAGACTGCGAGGTCGGGTTTGATCCTGGGCCGGGTCATACAAAAGACCGAAAAGAAATGGGACCCAGTGCCTCCCTGCTTGGCACTCTTGGGGTAAGTCCCTGCGACATACCACAGGGTGTACTTGTACAATGTACACCATGTCCAGGGTGTGTGTGTACAAAGCTACCTCACGTCACGCTACAGAAACAGGAGATAGGCTCTTTCCCTATGGGCCTCATGGCTCGACAAGGCTTACTTGTACTTTTACAATATAAAAAAGCAAAACAAGCAAAGCAAAACGGGTCACTCAATAGCAAGATGTTCAGTCAAATATATAGAGGATTTTTCTCCAATGCTCTCTGAGCCTGGATGAGTATCTACTGTATAACTGCTTCTCATAGGGCTCGTTAGAGCCTGTATGATGGTGTTCTCTGACACATAAAATTGTACATCAAGTGTCTTAAAACTAAAAGTGCATCCCATGTAGGCACACCAGCCAACACAAACAATTGACTGGCACTATGCCATCTGGGAATGTGGAGCAACAACCTCATAGCATCATTATAGGCCACTCTGAGCCTCTGCATACTCCTCCTCACCCTGTACGAATGGCAGAGATGAGCAGTATACAGAGGTGTGACATACTGTAGGCTCTGAACAGTGAACACTTTACATCAGCAGAACACATAGAACATTTCCGGAGCAGCGTGTTGGCCTGTGCATACATTTTACGACATTGTCCGTAGACATCCCTGTCACCCATCCAATCATCAGTGAGATCACATGACCACGGTATTTTATTTCCTTGCCTATTATGAGCGGACTGTCACACAATTGAAAAGCAGGTCCTGTCCTCTCTCCTCCTCACAATCATGGTGTTACTTTTTTCTACAGTAGAGGTCATCATAGAGGTCAGCATTAGACGGCACAAACATGTTAGTTTATCTCTCTCCCTCCCCCCTCCCTGCTTCTCCCCCCAGTGTATCCAGGCCCTGGAGTTCCTCCATGCAAACCAGGTCATCCACAGAGATATTAAGAGTGACAACGTACTGCTGGGAATGGACGGCTCTGTCAAACTCAGTAAGGGAACACGCACGCCAACACACACACACACGTGAACAAAGTCAAACACACATACAATACAGTCTGTTAGCACAGTTAATTAATTATTCCGCCACTGCCAGTGTTTTTCAGTGAAGAGTCAAGACCCCCTCTCCTCTCTTTTAGGCCAACGGGTCCCGAGACGTGAACCGGATGTACACAAACGCTGTGTGGAGGAGCAGGCGATTGAAAATACATTTTGTAACCGCGATCATCGGTTCCTTAGTTATGGGCCGTTGAATAAAGCTTGTTTTGACCAAAAACGCAATCTGGGAAAATAATCTGGGATAAATGTATTTTGGTAAATCTGATAACGTGGAGGCGAACGGCTGGCGACATTTTCACTTGCGGTTAATTCAGGTTGTATCAGTTGCTTGGCAACCAGGAACCATTCATACATGGTATACACGAAGAAAGCGATCTATCATAAACCACTGAAAAGACCAAATGACGGAGATCTCCGTCATCAATGGTGAATGAAGCGTTGGATTAGACTTGGCGGAGATCTCTGTCGATGGCAGGGAATGTGTTTAAACTGAACCCCCACCCACCCTCTCTCTCTCTCTCCCCCCTCCAGCCGACTTTGGCTTCTGTGCCCAGATCACCCCAGAGCAGAGCAAACGCAGCACCATGGTGGGGACTCCATATTGGATGGCCCCTGAGGTGGTGACCAGGAAGGCCTATGGGCCTAAAGTGGACATCTGGTCCCTGGGCATAATGGCCATAGAGATGGTGGAGGGCGAGCCCCCGTATCTCAACGAGAATCCTCTCAGGGTGAGTGTTTTGGTGGACAGTTGGCTATTGTAATTATAATAATCGTATGTTAATTTAATTTTGTAAACAAGGCTGACCGTCTAAAAGCCTAGCTTCTACACCCAGCTGGAAACTGGCCACAAGGGTGATGCTAGAGGGAAAACCATTGGGTCTCTCAAATAGTTAGAGTTCATCTTCCATGGAGCAATGCATGAATGTACTCCGCAAGTTTCATGGCAATGAATCTGCCCACTTGATTTTAGTCTGCGCAGAAGCAACATTTGGCCTATAGGAGGTGCTAGATGAAAGGATTTGGGATCACTTAAATCAGTAGGGCGTATCCTTGCTGAACACAATTCGTTTTGTGGCATGTGCACTTAAGCCCCTCCAACTGATCCAAAATGCCGCAGCACGCTTGGTCTTCAACCAACCTAAATTCTCACACGTCTCCCCCCTTCTCCGCTCGCTCCATTGGCTCCCGGTCGCTGCCCGCACAGAATACAAAACTCTGATGCTGGCATTCAAAGCAACCAAAGGCATGGCCCCCCCATATCTCACAAGTATGATCGTACCCTACAAACCCTCCCGCTCACTCAGATCAGCCAACGCAGGGAAGCTGGAGGTACCTTCACTAAAAACGCCGGGACAACGCTCCACACGTCCCAAACTCTTCTCCCTTCTGGCTCCAAAACTATGGAATGCACTTCCCATTGCAGTCAGAACTGCAGCCTCACTCCCAATCTTCCGCCGTAGTCTGAAAACCCACCTCTTCAGACTCCACCATGGCCCGTAGCACTTGCCCTAGCCTAGCCCCTTAGATAGCACATTATGTAGACTTAGATAGTATTTTAAACAGACTTATAGCTTGTTATGTAGACAGCTCTAGAATTGCACTTTATGTAGTCATAGCACTTTATAGTACACATGTATAATATATTATATAGTATAGTATGTATAGTTTACATAGATACTCCACTGTTACGTTCTTAGTTTACGCATGATTCATGATAACTACTTTTTATACATGTGATGTATGCCATGCTTTTTGTTATTGCTTAATGTAAGTCGCTCTGGATTAAGAGCGTCTGCTAAATGCCTAAATTGTAAATTGTAAATTGTAATCTGCCCATTAGATTAAGCGATGATATGTGTGCAACTGGATATTTTGGCCTATGGATGGCACCATGGCAATCCAAGCAGTAGTTTTCAAGATAATGGTGTTTGCAGTGAACAGGCTGACTAAGCATTGGCACCTGTTCTTGTATAAATCCATGCTTGGAGATTGTCCTAAATACATCTCGTCTTTTCTGAAATGGAAAACTCACAACCGATAATTTCCCCAAATTCAAGGTACCAAAAGTTAACTCTGAACTTGATAGATCTGCTTTTAGCTTATGTGGCCCTAATACATGGAATGGCCTGCAAATTAAATTAAAATTGACCACATTGATACCCTTGTGCGGTTTTAAAACCTTGGTGAGCATACAGACCCCCACGATATGTAACTGGTTTTAGATCGTTTTGAAATTTGTCTTAGCTTTTTATTTGTAAAACTATGTAATTCACATGTATATCTATCTTCTTTTTTTTTTTATATATATATATTGTGATGTTTTTCTATATGATATTGTGTTACTCAACGACACTGAAAATGAGTTCAATTACTCTGTAATTTCGAGAATCAATAAAACTTGAATGAATTAATGAATAATCAACCTAGCAGTCCTTAGAGTCCCAACATTACTCGCCCTAAAAAATCTAAATATTATGGACCTTTTATGTAGAAACTGATAGTTTGTCATTTTGACAGTGGTTATAAACAGGAAGTTCACAATTGTTGGAATGTTCAGGACACTATTGTTATCGTTTACACTGGATGAAGCTGTCTGTAACTCCTTATTCAAATATTTGTCCAGAATGTTCATAAAAATGTACATGCAAAGTTCCACTTTTTACAGCGGTCTTTGCATCACTGCTGGAACAATGCTGTATAATTAATAACACCATCACAGATTTTCAAGATTCAACTTCTTTTGCTTGCTCTCTTCTTAGCAGACAATGGGACATTTAGCGACAACCGCGAATTTGTGACACACACTCGCTTCACACGGGTGTGATTTTTTTTATACACCAAATCTCTTCACCAAAAACAAGCTACAAGCTCACAATGTGTCTATTTTTGAGGGGTGCTAGCCCCTTCTATACACAGGTTTAATGTTTGTCTTTATTTCAATGTTTGTTTTGTAAACGTATTGACAATGAAGGGAACATTTGCGTCATGTGTCATTTCCGTCATATGTCTCTTTATTGTTAATGGCGTTTAAATCAGTGAAGACCCCCTCTCGCCCGTTTGTTTTAGATCACCTAATCAACATGAGTTAGACTTTAATATATTAGCGCCCCTCACTTCACACGGGTGTGATTTTTTAGAGAATGTTCCTCTCGGAATAGCAATGCTGGGGTTCAAGTAGTTAACCACTTTCACTTTTGAATTTTTATTTTAAATAGCTTAGATCTACAAGCCCATGAGGCGTTGTGAGCTTGTAGATCTGATACTTTCACTACTACTTTTGCGTGACAACAAGTAGGGCATTAAAACTGATGCAATGTTTCTGCACAACAGCGACGATAAAGATTGCTATATCATCGCATCTCATCTTGCTCCGTTTCTCTTACCACACTGATGTGTGCGTTGTCGTGCAGGCTCTGTATCTGATTGCCACCAATGGGACTCCTGAGCTGCAGAGTCCAGAGAAGCTGTCCCCCGTCTTCAGGTCCTTCCTGTCCCGCTGTCTGGAGATGGACGTGGAGAAACGAGGAAGTGGCAAAGAGCTGCTGCAGGTAAGAAGACCAGTGGTGGGGAAAAAGTACTCAGATGTTTTGCTTAAGTGAAAGTATCAAAGTACTAGGTAAAGGTCTGGGATTCAATATTTACTTTAACAAAAGTATTGGTATGTACCAATAGTAGAAAGTACTCATTATGCAGAATGTCCCATTTCAACTTTTCAAATGTATGAAAATCTTTTGAAAATAGATTGGCTATTTTCAAATGGCAAAAAGTATAAAGGGTTGAAGTGGTTAATGTCTGTTTTGTAATAATAATCAATCTACAAAGTAACTAAAGTTTTCAAATTAATGTGTTGGTGTAAAAGTACAATATTTGCCTCTGAAGATTTACTGGAGTAGAAGTAAAAGTATTGGAAATACTCAAGTAAAGTACAAATGCCTCAAAATAGTACTTAAGCAGAGGTACTTAAGTAAGTGCACTTAGTTACTTTACACCACTGGGTAAGACACACTCTTGTCATGTACAGTACTATACTAGTCTGTGTCAAGTCAAAGGCATCTTTATGTATAGAGCACATTTAATTACATAAGCCTGAATAATCCTTCATCGTATGTTGGTGTCGCAATGTGAGCTTGTGGATCGTCTATTTCCCCCTGTGTCTTTAACTTTGTTGTATCTAATGTGAACTTTCTCTTTTTCTGCGTGTCCCTGCAGCACCCATTCCTAAAAATGGCCAAGCCTTTGTCCAGCCTCACACCCTTAATCTTGGCAGCTAAGGAGGCAATGAGGAGCAACCGCTAAGCAGCAATGCCAGTGGATACTGTGCTAACTCCCATCCTCTACTGTTCTATTTATGATAATGAGGGCAGGAATGTAACTGTATTTTTTTCTTTCATTTCACTTTTTTTTCTTTTTTTTCCACCAACCACTTTGACTATTTTACCGACCAGGAGAACCTTCAAATAATGATTGCCTCTTGCAAGCCAAAGTGGCTGGTGGATACGACATACTGTAACACCAGCCAAAGACCACGACTACTTGGTATTTCTTAGCTGAAGGCTGGAGTTAATTTTCTAGGCTGAAAATGCCCTGCTGCCGTGCTTGCGGTTAGGGTAAGGTTAATGTTTGACATAGGTTGTCGGTTTAATGACACTCGGACCAGTAGTATGTCGGAACTAAAGCCTGCACCCAATTTTCTACCCCGATTGCTGATCATTTTTCTAATCTTCAAATGACTTTGCACAATCTCCAGGGTTTCTCAGCTAATACTAGATTTTGATTTTGATTTGGTGGCCAATGTGCCCTTTCTGCCAATGTGCCTTTTTTAGCCTGTGTGCCTTTGTGCCGTGTTCCATAGACTCATGCAGCCACCTCTCTACTCCACATTTTATCTACAATACAGAGGCAGGGATTTGGTTCAAATCAACAGACTTCATTCTTTCCTTCTGTCAAACACGCATGAATAGTGTACGGAAATAAATTTGAACACAGCGGTTGTTGTCATGTGGAAGTGTTGCTCAGCTGTAACTGACTGCCATTGTTGGAGAATCTGCATTTTCCTCCATGTTTGTAAAATATGTATTTTGTTGTTTCCTCTACATGCCATGCCTTGATGTTAGTTTAAATGCAACACATATATTATGTTGTATACCAGTGTCCCTTTGGTCACCCTTGAATGCCAATATTGTTGTTTTTATACAGAACTGGATGACTATTTTGCATTGTTTTGTATATTATGTACTTGCATTGGCTGATGTCCAATCTTCATCTGAAAAGGTTTTTTAAAAGTTTGTCTATCAATGTGTTATATTTACAACTAATATGATAAATGGCCATTATTATGAACCACATTATTTTTTTCACATTTGTTTTTCACATCAATTCCATCTCACTGTGCATTCATTAACTTACAATGAACAGGATTGAGACAAGGGTAGAGCAAATTCTTTGTGTTTGTATTTGAACCTGCTTAGAGTAACCGGTGGGTGGGATATACCGCAGTGGATAAACACTTTTTATCCCAACTGCCCTGGTGCAGCAAACCCCAGTTACTGTGTCTAGTACCCTACACAGGGCCATAGAATCTCTCAGAAATACCATTTGATTAAGTTTTCACAGCACTCCTCTTAGCCACAAGCGTTTTGAAGAACCCACCCGAGGTCATGGAGAGGAATATTACACTATTAAGTAAAGTGACAGGATTGCAGCTCAGAGCAGAGAGCACACATTCCAGTTACAAAGTTAGCAATACTGTATGTTTTAAATTATAAAGTCAATGACTCCTCCTTGTGAATCAAAGCCTTGTGAAATTCCAGCATGTAAGTTATTATTAAAGATGAACTTGGAATGGACTATTGTTTTTGTTTTTTTGTTTTTTTTTCAAGGAAAATTCAAAGATCATTATTGCTGGGAGTTACATTTCCGGACAGTGGACACCAGATGGCACTATTGAACTGATACACTAAAAAGACTAATTCAGCTGGATACAGGCAGGATGCAGTGAGTCAATCAGACACTGTCTGAAGACTTTCCTCTCATTTGTCATCTAATCTCTGTTCTGGTGGAAGGACTGCTGAACTGGAAGTTATTCCTTTGCTAAATTAAATAAATTTCATCTCAACATGAATTTACTTGCCAACTATGAACTAATGAAGAACCTACTGAGTGATTGTTTCATCGTGTTTCAAGTGTTCCTCATTTAGCTGGGGACCCGCTTAGATCCTTAAGGACTCCTGAAAACCACTGCTCTGACAATTACTAAAATCTGTACAATTTAAGAAAACGGATGAACCAATTATTATTGGTGAATGTAATTATATCTTCGTGAAAACGGCTTAAGTGGGTCTTAAGAAGAAATGGTTGGTGAACGAGTGCAGAGGTCATGTTTTTTGGGGTGTCCATAGCTCTCCTATGAGACGCAGACCAAGAAGAAGAAATGGTACCATTTAATGTTTTCTTAAAGCGAACATTAAAAGTCCATAGCCAGACAAATCATATCTCCTCTCCTTCTATTGAGTATTGCTTTCCATGCCTACCCATTCTGCAAACTGTTAATACATACTTAAATCAAAACTCTGACAATAGCTTAATCAAAAACAGGCACTCTCTGAAAAGGTCTTCTCCATCTTTCAGATCTTTCCTGTTCTGGCATGCATCTCTCCCTCCATCAACCATGCTAATAGTGCTAAGTAAATGGCCTTGTGTGGCCTAATTTGTATCCTTATTGTAGTTCACTGGTTCCCAGCATTGGGTCCAGGGCCTAATGGACCCTTAGGCCTACAGGACTGTAACTGTTGAGTCTCTAAAAGTTAAATGAACCCCTGGCATCCATATTCTGGGATTTTTTTAACTGAAAATACCAGACCTACAAGCTTTATTATAGGCATGTAGATTGGCTAAAGTATCTAGTATAGAGGCCAAGATTGTGGTGCTGGAACTGAAATCTCTTAAAATAGGTTTGCATGAGATTTGTAAACATTACATTTGCTTCTACAATTGTTAATTAAGACTCTTCAGCCCAGATTGACCATTAAACATGTATTGCAAAGCTATTTCTTTTAGTATGGCGGTGTGGCTCCGCTCATGTGATATCTCAGATTACCTGTGCACCGAGACACATCTCTGATATCAACAACAACCTCCAGACTCCAGAGCAGAGCATAAGATAAAGACATTACATCAACATAACTTTCAATGCATTCCATATACCACATACTGTAGATACATATCACACAATCATAATACAATCCATAAAACACATTATAATCACAGATACCCATAACAGAACTAGATACCACATATCCATCGATCACATTATAATGACAGAATCACCCATTACAGAACTAAATGCCACAGGGAGGAGGCCGGAGAGTTGGAGGGAATTTGAACACTCACATCTGAACAATCACTGAGTCAGCTTGGCATGTAGAGTGAACACAGAGTAGTGACTGCTTAAAAGGACCACCTGATTGAATTGTGGGCATGAGTGAGTTAGCTTGCAGCGATTGAGAGTGAAGGGAGTTGACGTAGAGAGACAGCTGATTTAAAGTAGCAGAAGGAATTACTGTTAGAGAATGAATAAAGGGGGTCTGGGGAATTATATAAACCTTTTGACTTCCATGTCTCAATGAACTATCGCTGCGCTGGATGTGTCACAACACAACAATCAGAAAAGTAGGAATATTGGCACAAAATAAGTTTCAAAGAAAATCAAAGCTAATTTTAACTGGAAACACACAATACCTTATTATGCATTTGCGGTTGAAATCTGCTGCTGAGCCAATCAAATTAAGTTGGAAAAACTGAACCAGAAAAGGAAACGGGAACAGTTACACACACAACCTATTGAAAGTATGCAAACTATTGCACTCTCTAGTGAGAGTGCAATAGTTTGCATGCTTTCAAGTAATGTGGGTGACATTACTTGAAAGCACCCACCCACATTACTCACTCTATCGTGGACACAGTCTAACAATCAGAACAGTGTTTGAGAAGCAGGTAATGCAGGTACAGTAAACAAAACTGTCAAAGAACAAATAAGGCACTGGTGTGTGTGTGTGTGTGTGTGTGTGTGTGTGTGTGTGTGTGTGTGTGTGTGTGTGTATATGCGAGTGCTCAGGGGTCAGGGGTCAGGTCCCCTGAGGGGTCAGGTCCTTGCTTCCTTGCTTCCTCCAACTTAGCAAGAAACCACTTTGCTATCTCTGGAGTTTGGAAATGAATAATCTTGCCAAATCCATCCTCTTTGCGACGGATGACATCCTTATGATATTTGTCTCTCTCTGCACTGTCTACAGCCTCGATGCGAAGGCATTGACCCTCGATTAAATGAGGGTCCTTGGTGAACTCATTGAACAGATACTGCCACATACAGGTCATTTGGCCATATGGATGCTTCGTCACAAATAAGATACCACTCATGGTAATGATGAGGAAGTTGTTGTCATTGATCTTGGCATGAGCAAAGTATCTACACTTTGCAAAACGTCCGTTCTCAATTGCCTGAAGAATCTGTCTGCCAATAACCTCCATACCCTTATATGGTTGTATGACCCCATTCTCGTGGATGAAGCGAGGAAGGCGCAGAGGCTCAAGGTCCTGTGAAGTCTCTACCGCCTTCTTGATCCCTTGGAATGCACTTCTGAAAACATCAATAACGCCTACTGTAGGTTTGGCCACCAATCCCACTAGACCCTTCACACAACCCTTACAGAAGCCTGTCACACCACCTTTCTGAGCACCTTCTATGGGTTTGGTGATAACACCTGTGATTCCACCGAGAACACTTGACATCAGTGCGTCTCCGGTTCTGGATATCTGCTCTGCCCGGCTAATACGCTGTAGATCGTTGATGTTCTCTTGTCTCTCCTGCTGGTACTCATCATCCATCGTTATGGCAACAATACTCTTTGCCGCAACATCGGTGATCCTGGAGGCTGGCTTGGTGAAGGCCTCAACAATGTGGCGCAGCAGACCTTTTGTTCCAAGTTCCAAGCCTTCCCCAAGTTCCCCCTGAATGGCTCCCACATAGGGCTCATAGAAGAAGGTCTTCACTCCTTCAGCCACCCCCCTGATCAACCCCCAAGGATTTCCCAGCACATCAAGACCGAACACCAACACATATATTTGTTTAATGGCCTGCTTGGCATAATGATTTGTAACTTCTATCTGGAGCTGTTGAGTTGTGTACAACTGGGAGGTAAACTCAAAGATGGCCAGGTCAAAGACAACGTCCTGTATGTCAGTGAGTGTGGCTCCTATACTCATCAGAAGCAGTTTGAGGGACTCGATGGGGATGAGTTCTGTATTTCTCTTATCCTTCTGACCATCCTCTCCACCCACACTAAGAGTGAAACTCAGGTGCACCTTTATGTCTGAGATGCGGAAGTACTCATAGAGGCTGACAGGAGAGGTGTCGGTAGCCGAGATGTGGTCAAGTTCTGCCAATGTATAGTGAATGTCATTGTCAAACTGCTGCACCTCCTGTTCTGAGGATGTTATACTGGCGTTCTCGGGTGTGAACAGAACTATGATGGCATTGAGGAACCCCAGGTCCAGCTTCAAACACATCTCCTGAATCAACACCTCGAAGAACTTGAAGCGATGTCCTGCCGCTCTGGTAACAATGTAGATATCTGCCAGGGGTTTGGGTGTAGAATGCCCTGTGATGGACTTGGGCAGTTTGATGGGATAGAACACATAGGGGAAGATGGCTCCTATCAGCTGATTCTGGATTTGTACACGGTTGATTTGGATGCGGTATGAGCTCTGTTGTGGGGAGGCACTGTACTGCACCTTCACCCCAGGCAAGAATTTCCTTCTGAGCTGAGCCTTGAATGGTTTAAGCACCATCATATTGTGGCCATTGGGAGTCAGAGAAACCTTGTATCTCTTCCCCAAAGCAAATATTGTGTTATCTATGGGCTCACGCTCTATATACTCTCTGAAGGTGTTTTCCAGTAACTCGGCTGTTTTGCCAGTCAGTGACTTCCATCTGGGCTTCGTCTTCATCTTGAACTCCCACACCACATCAGAACTTGTAATCCCGATTAAACAGACCTCCTGGCTGGTAGTGTTGTTTACCAGAGACACGCCTACATCTTGGAGGGACATAATTATTTTTGTCTCAGCCAGCTGAGCTTTCTCGGTCTTGCATAGTAACGTGTACTGACGCTCTCCTGTAAAGAGCAACACCCGTTGGAGGCCTTCATAGAAGGAGATCACAAAAAGTTTACCCTCATCTTTCATATTCTTACGTAGATCTCCCTCACTCTTCAGAGTATCATGGTACTGGCCACATATCCAGTGTAGCTCTCTAGACCCAGTGGGCTCTGTCCACGTGTAATACACAGCTTTACCTGGCTCCAACTCTTCCTTCTGCCTCTCCTCCAGTGAGCTCTGGTAGAACTGTAGAACCTGGTCCTTGGTATGGTTGATGATGAGGAAGGGAGCAGCACCATCATGGTAGTCAGAGAAACAAATCGCAGTTGAGTGCTCTGATAGGTTCACGTCGACTGTGATCCCACCCAGTGTCTTGTCCAGATGCAGCAATAAGGAGTTCTCTGGTTGTGTGAAGTCAATGGTCCGAGGAGGAGATTCACAACCTTCAACTTTGATCTTAAGGGTCTTGCTGTCTCTCTCAGGCCAGAATGGAATGGCTGACTGTTCAGGTTGTACCTGGGTCCACTTATCCTGTCCCTGCTCACTGATGCAGACAGTGTGTTTGGTTCTGTTGATCAGCAGGTAGTATGGCATGATGGTCACGATGCATGTCAAACTGAAGCTACTGGTGTCAATCTTCACCCCAAGATGGTAATCTTTGTTTGTGCCTTTACATTTTATGTCTCCATAGCTACCGACAGTATCCAGAGAGAATTCCTTTGAATAATCACTGTCTGAGATCATCACACACACCTTTTTGTTTTGCAGGAACATTCGTGGCTTGAAAGAGAAGAGCAGTGGTGTGCCATAGTCCAGTGGGTGTTTTAAAATGATGTCGCCAGCCTCGTACTGCAGCAGCTGGCCTGTCTTGTTCTCCATCCAGTAAGGTGAATAGATGGACACTATGGTTTGTTTTGGGTCATATTTGACATGCATCGCTATGTTGAGTTCACTCTTGTCATCCCCCTTGAACACAGTATAGGTGATCTCTTCCTGTTCATTGAGGAGACTGTACTCAGCAGACCAATCCTGAGCCAAGTAGTTGAGGAGGCAGAGATTGAGAATTGACTGGTTGATAACAGCGGTCTGCAGCTGTGCAGAGTGGCCTGGTTTCAGAGTGGCCTCAGGGGCGATATTTCCCCTGTCCTGTAGTTTGTAAGTGATCATGTATGGCAGCAGATTACGCAGCAAGATGGATGGCCACAGGTGGAGGATGTAGGGCTCATCATAATTATCCTCGATGCTTCCTGTGTGTTTGGATGTTGTCACTGTGTCCTTCAGCGGTATAATATTGACAATCAGCATGCCAGCCTTTTCTCCACAGTGGTAACAGGTCTGCTGAAGACGTGTGTCAGGTTCCTGTCTAATGACTTCCTTGTAGTTGAAACCCTCTGAGCACTCAAACTCCTCTGTCTGACCGCTTTCGCCTGCCTCTATTACTGGCTGCAGACTCAGCTCAGACCTGTAGTAGTCCAGAGGCACACAGAATTCCTCATTGGGGAGAGACATACCCAAACATTGTTGATGTGTTGATCCTTCAAACACGTTGAACGGGATAGAAAAGTGATTGATGATCTGGACAGGAGAGCGGATTTGTATGTACTTGTTGCCCTTCACAGTGTAGATCTGACACACTAGGAAGCGAGTGAGCCCTGAGGCAATATGTTTCACACTGTACATCCCTTGGCCCACCTTGACAAGCGGCATGACATTGGACGACATGTGGCCCACTGGAGTGGACCTTATGTAGTAATTATTTTCACTTAGGGGGATTATAGTGGAGAATTCATCAGGGTCTGTGGTGGTACTTGAGTAGTCCATATTGAGGCTCTCTCCATCCTGCAACTCCACTGTACGGTTGTCACGCTGTCCATCGGTGGGGCTGAACATCTCACTGTAGAGGACAGACACCAGCAGGCCTAGACAGTTCTTCACTACAAATGGATGCTTTTGGAAGTACTCGTTTGTCTGCTCGCCTTCCTCTGCAAATGTCGTTTGTAATTTACTGAGAATGCCCAGTCCACATTTTGAGAGGGTGATGTTGAGATGGTCTTTGCTGCTTATGCGAATAACTGTCTGATATGGGGTTTTTCCTGTATATTCTGTGTTTCTCCCTGTATATTCCTTCTTCATCTTCAGGTCTAGAGCCCAGGGTCTTTCAGCCTGTAATGGTTCCTCTAATGGTTCCAGAAATGGCTCCCACACTTCCATCATCTCATTGTAGTAGTGCATTTCCAGACTAAGCTGACCTTGGAAGTTAGTTAACGTTTTCCAGTTCTTGACATCTGCATGGAAGGAGGACTTGGTCAGAAGCATGGGGACAGTGTCATGCCCAATCCCTCCCTCCACAGTCAGGCAGATAGAGTTGATGGTTACCTGTAGTGACTCTCCCTGTGGTATCAGTGGGGCCAGTGACTCTGAATTGGCATCCACTTTATCTTCCAGGAACCACAACTTTAGCTCCTTCCAGCTCTGTCGCTCCCATAACTTGGGGGGTATGGAGCTGCCTAGCTCCTGTGGAGCTTCTGCAGCAGCCTTTGGCACAGACTGGATGATGGTGCTCACTGTGTTAATGACTATGGGAGATACCGTCATTGAGAGAGCGCTGATGCTGAACTCCATAGCTTCAGGGGAGGTGGGCATCTGGGTGCTTTTGAAGGAGACCTCACAGGGCTGTAGCACCATGGTTATGTTTCTCCTATTTCCCCTCAGGAAGGGGCATGCCACAACCTTGAGGTCCTTGATGATTGCAGTCTTCAGTGATTCTTCTGCATCATTCTTCATCACCAGGTCACACTGCATGACTTGCATCACCAGGGTGGGAGCGTCAGCACGTGTTAAGTCTGCCACAAAGACAATCTCTGGGTTCTTCAACAGAATGTTGTACTTGATTGTACTCGTTGGAGCCGGAGCCTGAGCCGGAGCTGGAGCTAGAGCTGGAGCCTGAGCCTGAGCCGGAGCTGGAGCTGGAGCCGGAGCCGGAGCCGGAGCTGCAGTTGGACCAGGATCATTAACGGCTTCGGCTTCCTGGCTGCCCTTGAGGAAGATGTTTGCAACATTGAGCAGGAACTCCACGTTGGCACACAGGTAGAAGTCCATATCTATGTCCATAGTGGTGAAATCGCGGCCCTCACAATAGGCCACTTCCCTCATGAGGTTCAGCTCAGCAATCCGCATCATCCTGGGATGACAAGAACTGGGGTTCTTGTCATCCAGCAGGCAGTTAAGTTTAACTAAAGTCTTCATGGACGAGTCAGAGTACTGGAGGTGAGAGGTGGTGATAGTTCCCAGGGTAAACTCTGCCAGTTTCTGCTCCTCTTCCTGCACTTCATTCCCACTAGGGTTGTACAGGACCAGAGTGATAGAGTCAAACTTTACATCCAGTTTGAGTGTGTTGGTCACATTTGAGGGGGGAGAGGGGGGTGGCACGACTTCAGCTACCTCCTCAGCTCCGATGTTCAGATTCACCACATCTTCAAACTTAGATTCCTTTGAAGTCTGTCTCTTGGCAATCACAGGTTCCACCTTCTTATTCCTCATGCTATCGTCCTCCTCCTGCCCTCTCTCATTTGACTTAGTAGGAGGAATGAGGTTGTTGAAGAAGTTCATGACATTGAGGAGAGCCTTGGTGTAGAGGTGCATGTCTAGTGATGAGAGGCTCACTTTGATTACCTGTTCTGTATTTTGGTGTTGAGACTTGAACTCAGGACCATACCTATCAGCCGAAATGTACTCCAGAGTGAGAAATACATCACCCTTCTTGTTGTCTAGAGTGGTGATGAGATGAACCTCCTTCTCCTCAGAATCAATATACTCAGGGCACTTGAGGCAGATGTTGTGGATTGAAATAGACGATGACATGTCAAATGTGCACAGTTTGAGCTTAGTTGTCAGTCCTTTCATGTCCAGTTGAAGGATGGTGACCTCCTGACTCCCTAATTGTACGGACACCTTAATTATTTTAAGGTTTATAAGGAAATCGGTCATGTTCTTTTGATGAGGTTTCTTGGTGGGTTCTGTATTTGTGGGTGTGTGGGAAGCAGTGCTTTGTGGGCCAGGTCTGCTCTTAGGCAGGGGGATGCTGTCTATCAGCTCCAGAATGCCACGAATATTCTTGTCAGAGATCCGAAGGGATAGCAAAGATATATACCCAGACATTTTAAACTTGACCATGCGTGAGTCTGTGGCAACCATGGCCCTGCTGAACTTCACTTTCAGATCCACCGGCTCTAGAATGTGCAGCGCCGACTGTTTCCGTTTATGAGCCTTCTTCCAGTCCCCATCTGGTTTGCTGAAGAGAAACTGCAGTCCGTTGAGCTGTATGTTAAAGATGTCGTACGCTCTGGACATGATGTCCTCAATGGTGCTGCTGCCCACTGACAGCTGGGGAAGGTCCTTCCTGCTCTGACTCGTCACCTTCAAGTCTCCCAGGTCCAGCACCACAATGTTCTGAGTAGATTCATAGAATCCGGTCTGGGGAATGATGACATAGGACGCCAACAGGTTCACTTGCAGGTCTAGAGTGGTCTGTGTCTCAATTACATACATCAGACCCGAGGATGTACGGTCCCTGAACTGCTCCAGTTTCATCAGGGTAACATTAGTCAGCTGGTCTAACTGCTGGTTGTCAGGGGGCCTGAAGAACTCTAACATGCTGTTCACTGTTACAGCATCATAGATGATTTCCAGGTGTTGTGACATAACGTGAAGCTTCTGGTCAGCGGTCTCATCCAGTGGGTTGGTCTCAAACGTAATGCTTAGAAGCAGAGTTCCTTTTTCCATGGCAGCGTCCTTGGACACTAGGGTGGGGGCGACCCGGTCACCGGCCAGGCCCGTGACTTCAAACATATTGAGCTTAGCGATAAGTTTGATGGCTTTTGCTCTTGGTCTCTGTGTAAGAATGGCTCTGAGCTCTCCAACTGTAATCTTGATAATCTCATTCTGATCTGGGGTGTTGTCTTTGAAGGACACAGAGAGCTTCTCCATGTGGAAATCAACCCTCATATCCTCAAAGGCCTTTGGCATGTTGTCATTGACAGCAACCTCACTGTATCCAATGGCAGTGTACAGCTTGGCTTTCTCAGCAGGGGTCAAAACATCATTAAAAGCTTCAGTTGTGACATCTTTATCCTGGCTATCAGGCTCACCTGTGTTGTTAAACGCCCATCCAAACCAACCCTTGGACCCTTTTCCCGTCTTCACTCCAGGACGGTTGACATTGCTCGCCTCCATCTCAGCCTGCTGCCGGGCCAATGTGATGTTAAATATATCCAGCATCCTCTCAGTCTCATCCAGCTCATTGGGTAGTTTATTGCCGGTGATCTTATCCTTGTAGAGCTCCCGGTAGCGTTTCACCGTCTCCCGGTGTTGGCGGATGTGTTGCCACGACCACATGTGGACACAGGGCTTCACCTCCACCTCCAGTATGCCCGTGATCACATACCGCCACCATATGGGGGCATTGGTGTGAACGTGGACCTCTGGTCTGTATTTTCTATACGGCAGGTTCAGTGTCATCATAGACACAGAGTCCATCAGCTCCTGAATGCTGATATACTGTGGTCTATTGAGCTCAATGGCCACCACGGCTGGGAGCTTGACTTTCAGGTTCACTTTAGGAGAGGAGAAGTCCACATCCGACCTTGGATTCATCTGGAGTTTAGCATCCACTGTCATCAGACGAAATAAGTACAAGTTGTTGATCTCCATGTCAGCCTCTAGATATTGCAAAACGTTATCTGGATTGTAATTAGAATATATCTTGGATTTAACATTCCAGTAGGCAAACAGGTTCTTAATCTGCACAAGCTTAAAGAAAAGCTTGGCATTCTCATCCAGAATGCAGGGTTCCCAATTCTCATCAGCAGGGTGGAAGCTAAGGTCTTTCAACGTCACACCAAATGACAAAGGACAGTGGGGATTCGTCACGTCATCCTCATAGCGAACATGGATGTTAGAAATTGTGACCTGTAGGTTCTTGATGATCTGAGTGATCGTCTTCTCCATAAAGGTGTCCTGCTTCTCTATCTCAGGGTTATTTTGTTCAGCGGCCTTCTGCCTGTTCTCCTCCATCCTCTTCAGCTCGCTCTGGCGATCCTCTTGCAATTGTTTTTCTTCCTTCTCGGCATCATACTTTATACGGGCTGTCGGGACTATGAGCAGACTGACACCGCTCAGTGTTACCTCCACTGACTGGGTGGAGAGTTGGGACCATGGGATCCTCAGCTCTAGATGTCCTATCTCTCCCGCTATAACTTTAAAAGGAATGTCAAGTTGACACAATGCATTTTCCTTGATTTTAAGCTTTCGGAAAACAGCATCACCTCCCCATATACCAAGCTGAACTTCTGAGCTGTCGAGCTGAACGTAATCCCCTAAAAATCTATTCAAAAGGTGTACAACCAGTGCTTCTAACACCATGTTGCTGGATATAACATGTTGACTGTCTCTCTTTTCGTCTCTTTCCACTACTGAAAGAGCTTATAAGCCTCTGGTCTGATGTTGTACACAGGTCATACCTTTGATACTAACAAGGTCAATTTGCGCAGGTGTAAGTTGTAAGTCATTCATGAGTTTCCTGACATTCTTTGCACATGACTTGCTCACCGGCACTATTGGAAAAATCGTCTGAAATGAGGGGTGTCTTCCTTTGCTTTTGTATGTCACAAATGAAGAGTTTCATGTAATCCTCCCTCCCTCTACTCTCCTTAAAAGGTAAGGAAATACGAGGGGAAAAGATCACACACGTGTGAAATGAGGGGCGCTCTTGTCATCGTACATCAATTTATGTTAGCGGACATTTGACATTGCTACATAAGGTACATAAGGTGGTCCCTTATTGGCCAAGCGCTCCCACCAACATGTGATTGGTTACGGCCGGGCTCCACCGGGCGCGTCAGCGTCGCGTCTCCGTCACCGTCAGGGAATGTTCCCTTTTTAATCAATGAAGGGTGGCTCCACTGCCCGCGTTGACGGAGACGCGACGCGTGCATTAAAATTGAACCGGTGCGTTTTTTGACGCGACGCAGACGCAACGCAACGCGTCCGGTGGAGCCCTGGCGTTAGCCGATTTGCTCGTTTACATATGACGTAAGTGTCATGTCAATGGCGTTTAATGTTTTGATGTTTAATTTACGTCATATTTAGCGGAATTATCAACTCTTATCATCATACATCATCATGTATCATCTCATGCTGGCCAATCAGAATGCCTGTTGCCTGTGATTGGTTAGCTGATTTACTCGTTTACATATGACGTAAATTTTCCCTTCAATGTCAATGGCATTTAATGTTTTGATGTTTAATTTACGTCATATTTAGCGGAATTCTGACGTCATTTCTCCGTTCATTGTCAATGGCAAATATTGAAACGTGTGGGGACAAGATTTAGCGGACATTTGACCTGAAATTCCCTTTCATTGTCAATGGCAAATCTTGAGACGTTTGAGACATTTCAAGGTTGGTTAAGACACATCCTGCAACTTTTTCTTTTTGCCAGGTGCTTGAAAAGTGCCTGGACTACATTTGCTAGTACCTCTAGTAGCGATTGTAGTGACTATCATACGTAGTGGACACGTTTTCATTATTGGCTGCCTCTAAGCCAATGGGAGACATGGCCACTCAGACTGGCCTCACAGCTCACTGAGCCTGCCTTCCTCCACTCATCTGTAGTGAGGGTCAGGGTATTGTGACCCGCTAATGCCCCCCACCTTCCAGGCCAGAGTCCAGGTGGAGGGGAAACCCCTGTTGGCCAGACACACCCACCATGCAGTGTGGCACTGCCCTGCTCCATCTCCACTCTGGAGGGAGGGAGAACAGTCAGGGTGGGCCACACCAAACCCACTGGAGGTAAGAGAGAAATAGAAGAGGAATGTATCCACGTTTTCCCCGCCAACGTACTGGGGCTCCTTGTGTGTGTGCTTTGCTTCCTTCAGGCCGTGTTGCCATGTCTGCTTATTATAAGCAACATTTGACTTGTTTTTTCTGTAAAGTCATTTGCAAATAAATTATTGGTAGTTGCTAGTTGATGTTTTTTTTGGGCTTGATTCTACAGTGTACAGTAGTTGCTTATTTGGGCGTGCTTCCTAATGTTGTTTGGTTTCCACATTTCTTGACATCAAGGAACCCCAGATTAATATGTAATTGTCCACAGACATCCATCTGAAAATATGTTCGATTTATTCTCAATGTGTTTTTAAATAACAGATGTACAACCTTTTTTATGTATTGGAAGCTAGGTGAATGATGCAGTACACTATATAAACTACAGTGTAAATGAAGGCTCATTCAGTGGTCAAACTGGTCATACAAAAACCTCTCTTATACAACTCAAACAATCTCCAAAAATCTGTTTTGAGATTACAATGCAGCTAAACGAATGTAAATTACCATATTGTTTTTGTTATTTGATATTATTGAATAAAACCTAAAATCAATTTTATTTAAGAATATGAGATATCAGGCAAAGAGATACATTTATACATGTATTGTATTTTAATTGAAAATCACACCCGTGTGAACTGGAGTGGTGCAACTCCGTGTGGGGTCCCCGGGACTTCCAGACCCACAGGAATGCAGCCAGGGTGCCGTCCCGGTTCCGGCGGGCCGCCCAGTGTCCGAAACGGTCGAGAAATGACAGAGTTACATGTGTGGGGGAATCTCTCTCTCTCTCTCTGTCTCCAGTATGCAGCCCCAGCAAACCTCAAACACATCTTGGTGGGTTGTAGGGTGCCAGGATTTGAAAAAAGGTAAAAATCGCGGAAAAGCAACAGGCTATAGTCCATGGTGTCGGAGGGCATACTATAGTATGTCGTTTTTTACGATTTCGGAGGATTTGAAAAAAGGTGAAAATCGCGGAAAAGCGAAAGGCTATAGTCCATGGTCACGGACCGCATACTGGTCAAGGTAATTTATACTGGTCAAGGTCAATTATACTAGTCAAGGTCAAGGTCATTTATACTGGTCAAGGTCATTTCCCCCCCGAAATTGCAGCAACCAACCTGCGTCCAGACCTGGTCCTCTGGTCCAAATCCTGTCGGCGTGTCTTCATCGTTGAGCTAACAGTCCCATGGGAGGATGCCATCGATGAGGCATTCGGCTGGAACGTGAAGGTGTGGCCTGTGGAGGTGGGCTGCAGAGGCTTTGTAGCCAGTTCCAACACAAGGCTCCTGAAGGAAGTAGGGATCAGAGGTCAGGCCCAACGGAAGGTAATCAAAGAACTTTCCACTGCGGCAGAACGGAGCAGTCACTGGCTGTGGCTGAAACGTAGGGACGCAAGATGGGCTTCCAGATGACGTGGTGCCACCATGCGACACACACCCAGGTCTGATCAGCATGTGGTGGGCCAACCTCGGCAGAGGGTGTCTTGTGATAAGTGGCCGAAACATCCAATGAGGTCAGGGCATACAACTGAAGATGTGTCATACTGGTGGCACCACGGGATCATTGACAATTCCACCCCACCCAAGAGGTCATCTCCAATCCATTCAATTGTTGTGCTGAATATTTAGGGATCTTTAACAACCAGTCCTATTACGAATCCATTGAATTAAATGCCCAGTAACTGTCCCTGCAGTATTCCCCATCATTTGTGTTCCTCATAATGTTCAGTGTGTTGCATTGTCAGCTGATTCTGAGGTTTATATGTCCTTAGAGCTGTCACTCAAACCACAGCAACCATGACTCTCATGACCATCCTCATCTGTACACTGGTCTGCTCTGCTGCTGTTTCACAGGTCAATACATGTACAGAATGTGCATCAATAGTTAATGTATTTTTCTCTATTTCATATGTATTTTATTCATATTTATTTCTAAGATTGAATTCATATTTGGTTTCTTTTTGCAGCATACAGCAGTGACTCAGCCTCCATTTATGACTCCAGGATCTGCTGTTACTCTGACCTATAAAACTAACAAAGCTACATGCATGTCTATAATGGAAATAAACTATATTGGTATCAACAGAAATCTGGAGAGCCCCTTAAGCTTCTAATAAAATTAACAAATCAGCGTGAATCACAAACACCAGCTCTGTTTAGTGTCAGTGGAAGCAGCACTGACATAATTTTGACCATCAGTGCGAGTTCAGACTGAAGACCTTGCAGCAGTTTATTACTGTCAGAGTTTTCATTAAATAAACCGTGTCCATATGTTCACACAATGATTTAGTCGTACAAAAACCTCCTGCATACAGACTGCATAGACACTGAGCTTTCAGCAAGAACCTATTGCAGCTGTCATTTTGATTCAGTGTTACGGACATGAGTGGTAATATAACACATTTTTGCATGGTTACAGTGATTACACTCTTCTCAGAAGAAACAATCTGTCCTCGTGCTGATAAATTACTCCTCTGGCATACGTATCTGTACAAGTGCAGTTCTTAGCATGCACTGTGCAGCAGATTAACTGACTAGTTAACACTAGTGCACGCACAAGTGTGTAGTACATGCATGTACTGTAGCTGCATTGATTGACACTGAGTGTCCCAGATGCACTCTCTCTACCCATTGTCCATGATAGGGATTAAAGGTTATTGGATTGGCTATGGGTGACGTACACAGCCATTGTCTGGCAGGACAGTGAAGCTTTGACCTTTTCCCTGCCTGACATAGATGCTTTGATGTCAGCAAACCCACATAAACTACAGAATTAACCTGGATGATAGCAACACTGGTAAATGGTTGTACACATTCTGCAGCTATGCCCATGAATTGTACAAGTACACCCCCAGGACATGACACTAGTATGTTGCAGGGATTTACCACAATCCAACCCCTTGCTGCTGAGTAGAGCGCAAAGCAGGGAGGCACGTACTGGGTCCCATTTTTCAGTCTTTGGTATTACCCAGGCCGGCCGGGGATTGAACCCGACCTCCCAGTCTCTCAGGGCGGACACTCTAACCACAAGGCCACTGAGCTGGTCATGTCAGGTCATGTACCTTGAGAACCGGCCGACTAATTGACAAACTTGGCACGTGTATCACTGAGGATCTGAGGGAGTGCTGTGTCCAGTGTGAAGTCAGTTTGATTGACGATAGGCAGTTGTCTTGTCAAGAAAAGCAAATCCAACCGATATGCTATATGGGCATGGAGATCTTACAGACAGGTTTTCTTATTAAAGTAAGATGCATCAGTGACAGCACAATGAAAAGATACATGTATGCATTCAAGATGCAATGTATCTACGACTATCACATACTGTATTACTATTTATACATTAGCCTACATACTGAGTAAGTGACCAAGCTCATGAAATATATATGTACTTCATGACATCTCTTGACCATGAAAGCAGGTGTTTTATGAATGGAGTGACCTGAGAGGCAGGTAGTAATAACTTGCAGTATAATGCCATATGATTGAAGTAACTAAATCAGTGTTGTTGTCTTGACTTAAAACCCTTTAAGCTTGCGTGGCTGTCACTGGCTGAAGCTCTGAATATGCCCAGAGTAGCTAATCCTGTTAGAGACTGATGTACAGGGGAACGTTTAGTCAACACTTCCTCTCCATCAGACTAGATGAGCTGTTCATTGTGAGAACTTTTACCTGTTCAGACAATAAAAACCTGTCCACCACTGGGAATACGCACACATTCACCTCATTTCACAGATAGACCACTGTCACTGGTCACCTACATTGTCGCTGGAGTACTGACTGGACCAAGATCACAATGGAGATGTTAAAGACTGTATTTAATAGTGTTGTTCCAGTAAAAGTTCAGGAGTATGTGAAGGACTATTGCAAGAAGAACGGCCTGCTGACGCTCTCAGTCTTTGCCGTGGTTACAGGCTGTGTGCTTGGATTTCTCCTTAGGACAATGAACCTGTCCACACAGGTACGGATGGATGGAATATTATGCATGGAATGATGGAATAATGGTCAACAATATCAACATATGGGCTGTGGATCTTTATGAGGCTATGAAGAGAAATTGTGCAAAGAGAAAGGTTTTAGAGTCCCATGTGACAGAACAGTATTTTGTGCTCTGGAGTGTTTAATGGTAAAGTGGCAAGGATTCAAAATAGAAACTGAGGTTCTTCCCAGCTGGGGTATTTGCTCTTGAGTTTAGGCTTACTACAGGGGAACACTTTGCTCTTGAGTTTAGGCTTACTACAGGGGAACACTTTGCTCTTGAGTTTAGGCTTACTACAGGGGAACACTTTGTGTTTAGGCTTACTACAGGGGAACACTTTGTGTTTAGGCGTACTACAGGGGAACACTTTGTGTTTAGGCTTACTACAGGGGAACACTTTGCTCTTGAGTTTAGGCTTACTACAGGGGAACACTTTGCTCTTGAGTTTAGGCTTACTACAGGGGAACACTTTGTGTTTGGAGGGGGGAGACAACGCCATTTTCCCCAGTGGTGTTAGGAGTTGATTGTGCTTGTAATGTCCTGCTTACTAGCCTCGTACTAAGTGCAAGAGGTCTTTTGTCCTTTGGCTGTCTGACTCTGGCATCAACTTACATGGTATAGTATCTGGGGGAAATACATCTGACGGATGTTCCTGTCCGACGCTTCCGGCTATGCACTCTCTGCCCTCTGCCTGTCCGACGCTTCCGGCTATGCACTCTCTGCCCTCTGCCTGTCCGACGCTTCCGGCTATGCACTCTCTGCCCTCTGCCTTGTGACCTGGCTTTTCTCTTCACAGATGAGTAAGGCTGGGAATGAGGCTAAGCGGCACCCGCCCCTCTAGATTAGAAATCACACTGGCTGGGCCAGGCTAGTGGATGGGCTCCAGGTGTGACCAATGCCAATTTAGTAGAACCTGGATAGGGTAGTACCTACCTCTATCACCTCCCCAAGTCTGAGCTTGACTGACAGCTAGTTTCCCCTCGTTTGCCACAATATACAGTCATAGCTCCCATTTGCAGATCACTAAGGCTGCCTAAAAAAACCTTATCCAGGCCTATTCAACTCAAGACTTTTTTTGTTTTCTTGTTATTTTATGGTCAGTGAAGAGAGACAGGAAACAGGGAGAGAGCAGGGGAAACAGCCTACTATATAAAATGAGGAAACCTCTATTTATTTTCATAAATTTTTCTCCTTGTGGGTTGACCAGTCACACACAGGCATTGATCATTGGCATAATTATGAAGAGAGTGACTAATACAATACAATACAATACAATACAATACAATACAATACAATACAATACAATACAATACAATATAATATAATAAGCAAATATTTAACTTTTCCCAAATGTTTCCCAAATTTAAGCTGTTTATTTGTGTTTTTGTGAATTGTCCTCGCAGGCTATAGCATCTGTAGTCTTGGTTGTGGTCCCATTATATAACCCGGATGAATGGTGGGTGCAAATGGCGAGCATGGACTAGTGTAGCAATTTGTCCGCCTGGCGAGGGAATTGAACGGGGGACTCTTTGTCGGTTTTTATTTATTATCTAACTGCATGTAAAAATAGTCTATTCCCATTAGTTTAAGAAGACTTTCCTACTATGCTCATACACTTCTCCAATAGGCCAAGATCTACTTCTCTTTCCCTGGAGAGCTGCTGATGAGGATGCTTAAGATGTTGATTCTACCTCTCATCACCTCTAGGTAAAACACTGACATACTATAGAGGGTATATGAGCATGACATCAGCATCATACCCGGAAGTTATATGCGGGAACGCCTACTGAGTGGCAAAAAAATAATACTTTCTGGCCTTGATAGCACATACATCCAAACAAAAAAGTCCTATCTAATTGCATTAAAAAATGCTAAACTCACTTTGCCACTTTATGCATGCGCATACCCTCTATGTCTATAGCAATGCTAGGCTAATGTTAATGCTAGGCTAATGTTAGAAGATACCTGCGGCTGAATCATAGGCCAGTTGTGGTTCTCAAGTCTCAACCTCTTCTGGATCAGGGCCTAGCTCCTTGAAAGTGGCAGCGGTCTAAGCGGCACCCAAACTGCCACCGTATGTGTTTATTTTAATGATCGATCAATCGATTGGGTTCTGGCTTGGACCAATGGAAGTATACTTTAACCTGTTTTGACCTGAGATCAGATTCTAAAAATGTCTTCTACATCCTGACAGTTTTCTGAAAAAGCTATGTTTCTATGTCAGTCGTTCTTGGATTTTTCAAAAATAGCAGACCTACAAGCTCGTAGCGAGCTTGTAGGTCTGCTATCTTTGAAAAGATCCTACGAGCTTATAGATCTGCTATTTTTCTATAGCTAAAGCCTAACATAATGCTAACACCAAAAGGGGTTCCCGCACAGAATGGGTTAAGTTCCTATTTATCGCTTATCGGTGTCATAATGAAAACCTTTTTTGAAAGAAAAATACCATGACTTTTTATTTTTGCCTTTTTTTTAACCAATTATTTGGAGGCCGGTTGAGATCCACTGATTCTCCATGTGTGGTCCAGGGATAGTCAGCGGTTCTTGATCGGGTTCCAGGGGGTAGTCCTGTAGATACGTAAGGTTCCAGGGGGTAGTCCTGTAGATACGTAAGGTTCCAGGGGGTAGTCCTGTAGATACGTAAGCACCCGTCCTAACTAACCTGTCCTTTTTGCCCTGCAGTCTTATGTCCGGTCTGTCAGCCATGGACACGAAGGCTAGTGGTCGGCTAGGGGTCCTGACCATCACCTACTACCTGTGGACCACGTTCATAGCTGTCATTGTGGGTATCGTGCTGGTGCTAGTCATTCACCCAGGCACGGGACACGAGAAGGATGGTCACCATGCAGGATCAGAGCCTGTCATGACCTCTGCTGATGCACTTTTAGATCTAATCAGGTACAGATTGTCTCACACGCATGCACACACATACGCATGCACACACATGGATCCATGTTTGTGTATAGTGATTTGCACAGAGCTAGGAATCGAACCTCAGTCTCCCACCGATGCACAACCTGCCAATAGAGCTGCATGAGTCCGATTCCCAGAGTTGTTGTGGCCGGATCTTTCCTGCATGCAAATACGCAAATACAGCAAACTCCTCCGTTTCTCAAATACTCAGACATGTTTCATACATGTGTGATGATAATTTTTCAATCTTTCAAAATTAAATTGTAAGACTTTATTTTTAACATTGACTTCCATGGACATAGACGTTACTTCAAATCCAATGCACAGACCGCCATTGACATACGTCATAGTTCGAGCATTCTAAATACACTATTTGGGGATTTAGCAGTGGGGAAGGGGCGTTCCCGCACTAAAGTGACTATTTTGGTCACCTGTCTAAATCCCTAACACCTCCGCTACCCGTTACATTATGCATAGGTGTGGTTTGGGGCGTTAATAATTAAACCAATCACCGTGCCACATGCCATTGCCTTTAAGAGATCCCTTATCCATTGCCCGTTATGCCCAGTTCTATATTGCTTCATAGCCATACGGTCTATAGCCCATGGAAGAGTGATGCGTTGCTGTGCCCCCCCCTGTGCCGTTTTTCTTTTCTTTTTTTTCAGCGCACAGAGCCAAGAACACTCATCTTTTCATTGAGTCACAACTCACTCAGATCTCGCTTTTAACATTTCAAAGAGCTGTGTGAGCTACGAAATTGGAGCGTTCATTTGGTATACTGTATAGATCGTGTGTGTAGACCGTCTCTACGAAACGGTATCAAGCAAAAATGAAATGTCGGGAAATATCGGATTAAACCCCACTTGCTACGCTGTGATGAAACTGAACAAGCAAATGGAATCGCATAATGCTGGCACAAGTCAAATAACTTCTTTGACTAGACAATTATATAAACACAATGGACACAAGGAAGTGACAGGTCACAGCAGGCACTCACTTCTGCTGATTATAGGAAAATTACA
The DNA here is from genome assembly GCF_951216825.1 of Electrona antarctica. Classification (NCBI taxonomy): domain Eukaryota; kingdom Metazoa; phylum Chordata; class Actinopteri; order Myctophiformes; family Myctophidae; genus Electrona; species Electrona antarctica. The sequence continues at coordinate 24,783,956 of NC_136799.1, forward strand.
AAGAGATGCGTAGGAGAATAAGGAGAGATGAAGCAGCCTGACTCCACGGACATCTCCATTGCAGGCGTGCTCTATACCAAACTAATTTGGCATACGGCTTAGTGCGGGTGCTTTTAAACTCCACTATCGCCTTCCCAAATGTGTGTGACCAAAATGAAAATTTAGGGGAAAGTGTGCCAACACGCCCATGACCACACCTCTAGGCACAAATACCGGTGTCCGCAAAATAGATAGCGGTAACGCTGGACCAAAATACCATTAAGGGACAGAGCAAGCTCCTATACTCGTAATTTTCGGGCAGCGGCTGACTTGCGGGCCGCGTCGCGTGTAACGTCGGCGACGAAAATCGAGCCCATAGTCTTGTGAAGAAGAGGACACCCGGAAAAAACGTGAAAACAAATCCAAGGCGGTTTAGTATAATGCTATAGAATTTATAAAAAATATATTCTTTGCATTCTGTTCCCAGACAGCGTTTTTGGTAACAAAAACAGAACATACAGAATTTCCCCTGGTATCTTTCTTTTTAGATATTTGGTGTTCACATTTTTCTGTGATCAAGATCATTCAGCAGTCTTCATTGATTCTTGGTTTTGCAGCTTATCTTTTTTGGCATGAGGATTTGCCCTGTAATTCCGTGTAAAACCATTCCAGACCTATTAAAGCCAGTACAGTTCCAACAAACCCCCAGTGTCCTCTCTAGATTACTCCTTTGAGGAAGCTGAGCTCCTACTTTAACCACAAACTCTTAAGTGACTTAGATTGTGAGTGCTAGAGCCAACCACAGGAATAAATGTATAGAACCGACATTTTCATTAATTGGAATAGGCCTACTGGAACATTGGGGCCCTGTGTGTGGAGATCACTGGGCCCTTGCATTAATCTGCCTGTGCACAGGGCCATATGGAATGCCCTCCGTAGGCCGTAGCTTCACACAACTAAGCGTTGGCCAGTGGTCTAAGCATTTCATGTTGAAGGAGGAAAAGGTGATGTTCAATAGTTGCAGCGGCACTCCTGCATCGGCGACTGGCCTAAGAATAGACAGCCATTATATAACTCCTGCTTTCACAGATTAAGAGAAGGACCCTGTGTGCTTTTCACTTCACTGCACAGGGCCTGCGACGTGGTAGATGTAAACAGGCTTACAACACCGTCATCCATGTCAGAGATCTAATTAGAGCCTATTAGATTATATTTAGAGCTGTGTGGTCAGAGCTTGGTGGTCAAAAGCCAGGTATGTGTTTCAGTGTTTGTGACCTGTATACGTTTGATGAGCTTAATGTCAGAGGTCAGTGCTCCATACATCTGCCTTACTATCCACATGAACCTTAACGACCTTATTCTGGGGTGAACATTCTGTGGTGCCGTGTTGTGACTTGTGAGCTTGTAGGTGAAAAATCACACCCGTGTGAAATGAGTGGTGCAACTCCGTGTGGGGGTTCCGGGGGGGGGGGGGGGGTCCAAACCCACAGGAACGCACCCAGGGTGCCGGCCCGGTTCCGACGTGCCGCCCTGTGTCCGAAACGGTTGAGAAATGACAGAGTTACTGTGTGCCGGTCCCTCTACTGTACCCTCCACTGTACTGTACTTGCACACCCAAAATCATCATATATACAGTTAATATGTGCATGTGTGTTTGTGTGTGTGTTAGGTTGCGCACAGGTGGTGAAAAACAACCATGCTGTTTTCATGCTCATACCTACCCAGCCAGCCAGGCAGTTTAGTTTCATGCTCATACCTACCCAGCCAGCCAGGCAGTTTCATGCTCATACCTACCCAGGCAGGCACCCACACCATAGAGTATATAAAAGGATAGAGACTGAACTGGCGCGAAGCTCCGCCCCCCCAGCTATTCATGTCAGTGGAAGTTGCTCAGTGGCGTTTTGAAGCACCCGGAAGACTGCCGGAAGTACCGTCTCAGAACGTCTACTTCCGCATTTGACCACCAAATGTTGGTGGTCAAATGCGGAAGTGCAACCGAGCGCTCAATGTTAAAGCCCAGCTGCACGGGGTTTCCCGGTCATGAATCCACGGGTCCGCCTGTAGTCCCTCCTCCTACCACTAGGGCCCAGAGCTTCAACGTTGAATAGCCTCACTGGCCCCTTGACCCACACACATAAGTCCGTAAGGGAGTGGCTTGCACCACTCAAAAAGGAGGGGACCAAGTGAACCATGGGGGAGCCTGGGAACTATGTATATAGGGTTTAAGTTGTTAAGATTTTTAAGATTTATTTATTTAACAAAAAACAAAACATAAAACAAGTGAAATTTGGAGATACAATTAAGTGACTATAATATGCAAGTACAAAATCACCCACACATTAACTCTCCTGTGACTTCACACCGATGAAGCTGGCTTTTTGATAAATTAGATGTTATACAATACAAATATTATTTATATATATCAGATAAATATCTCTATCTTTTACAGGAACATGATCCCTTCCAATCTGGTTGAAGCCACTTTCCAACAGGTGAGTGGATAAGGACACACAAATGTAAGTTCTCCTTACGAGACATGCAACCTACATGCATGTATGATGTCGATGCTGTTGGGTGGAAACATTGTAAAACTGTTTCTTTTACACAATTTTCCTATTGTTTTTAAACATTTAAAAATAGATCAAGCTCAAGCTTGTAGATCTATTCTATTTATAAATGGCTGATCTACAAGCTCGTAATGTGAGATTTTGTGATGTGTTGTGAGCTTACACCTGCTATTTGAAAAAAGAAAATACTTTTTTGGAAAATATTTGGAGAAAAGAGAAAAGGACTAAAAAAGAACATGTATACTCAACTGGTTGAGACTAAGTTTGCTCTGCCATTCTCAATCAACCTGCTTGCCTTTCTCTCTTCTACACCACAGTACAAAACAGAACTGGTGCCCATTGTACAGAATTCAAATGTGAAAGAGTCTCAGGCCAACTTTGTGTACGTGATGCCCGACTACAACAACCCTTCCCTAGGGCACCCAGTGTTTCTGGAGATCACCCCTGCTCCTGACATTAAGTACAGGGTCATCCCAGGTAGCAGCAAGGGCATGAACGTGCTGGGCATTGTCATCTTCTCCACCACCATGGGTAAGGTGCACAGATGTGTAGGCCTATTGTTGTATATGGTTGTTGTCCAAAACAGGAAATGGAGAAAAAAAAAACTGTGTTCCAATAGGATACAATTGTTATTATTACTCACAAACTCCTGTTGTACTTTTGAACATTCAAAATGTTTCCAAAATGGCAAAAATAGCAGATTTACATTTTAAGTACCTGCCCACCATCATGGAGTCTAAGGGTTCAAATCCACCCCCTGTACGAGTATACGAACACAATTGGCTGCGTTTTAGGGAGGGAAGCCTGACAGCAGGAAATGTTTAATGGGAGGAGCAAGGACTGTCTAAAGAGGACGAGACGCGAAGACCGTACGGGCGACGCCATGTTGCTTATGGTGCTCCATGGAAGGAAAGAAACATGCGCAGTTGAGACCAAGGAAGCTGAACGCGGAAGTGTTGGCTGCATATAGCCCATTGCGCATGTTTCTTTCCTTCCATGGAGCACTATAAGCAACATGGCGTCGGCCGTACGTACGGTCTTCGCGTCTCATCCTCTTTAGACAGTCCTTGGGGAGGAGTAGGATGGAGACACTACCTGTACATCCTCCTAGTGGGGGCTCCTCACTGGCAGTGAGGCGAGGATGGAGACACTACCTGTACATCCTCCTAGTGGGGGCTCCTCACTGGCAGTGAGGCGAGCCTGTAGGGTACAACAGCAGTGGCAACAACTAACGACTAAATTGTGGAGAAAGGAGAAATAGATGTGTGTGTGTTATTGTCACACTCTCAGTTACAAATTGATACATTACATTTTACTGTGCAAGTCAGACAGACATACAGAAACACAATTCACCATTTTCACACGGCAGTCATTTAGTTATTAAGTTTAATGCCACCCCAGGTCTTTCCAACCCTGAAAATGGCCGCAGTGTGAATAAAGTGTGTTTATTACATTAAATTAAATAGCTCTTGTGTTAAATTCAGAGCTACATTTACGCTCTGGATTTTAATACAAACACATGCGCTTATGCATGCACCCACACAAGCACAAAAACTAACAAACTGAATATTTGACATTGTTTTATATTGTACTGTGTGTGCAGGCCTGCTGCTGGGGAAGATGGGGGAGCGTGGTGCGCCACTGGTCAATGTTTGCCAATGCATCAATGAGTGTGTCATGCAGATCATCAACGCAGCCATGTGGTACGACCCTAGATCTCTGTGTTTCTCAAGTACATCCCTCTGTCTTGTGTACAAACAGAAACACTTGTGCCCGACAGTCCGAGTAGGTGAGATTATGTCTCAAAATAAGCACTATTAACAGGAATCTGCCTGGCAGAGACACAGTTTAGGTCTTCTGAACAGTCCTTTATATTCTGTGGCAGCAGATGCTAGTGACCAGTGGCTTGCTTCACAATTAATCCCCTGAATTGAATCAGAAGAACAAAGGTATACAATGGTCTAAAGAAAAACAAAAGACATCTTGACCTTGCAGACGAGAGAAGGGAAAAAACACCACCTTAAAGAAACGAGAGACTAAGAACAAAGATGAGAGGTAAAGGATAAACAGGTAGTGTGAAGTCGTACAACAATATAGAATACATGAAATGGCTCACTAGTGAGTACATTATAAATGCATTAATTCATGGTGATTATGGGAGAGAATGAGATAAAAACAGAAAGAGAAAAGAAAGGGAGTGGGTCTTCTCTTCCTGTGAGAAAGTAAAAATCTCATCATTTAATCACAGTTCAAGATGTGACATCCAAGCGAATGAAGGGTGAGTACTTCCTAAAGCAGCTTTAGGTCTTAGGGTCAAGTGAACAACATGTGAACACTGAGCACTGAGCCAGGCGTAAGACAACTGTGTCGTGTGGGTCACACTTACACGACAGCGGGTATGCACATTGATGAAAACATGACAACTTAATGTCATGCCACGTGTAGGATAATTTAGCCCCCCTGTGAAAGTTCCTTTCACTTTGAACTGCATTGATTGTGCTATAATGTATTGCATTTCATTCTAATCTAGTTCATTTAATTAGCTAGTAGTGTTATATTCCGAAGGATACTTTGTCAAATAACAACCTTCGTCTTTCTCTCTCTCTCTTTCTCCTCCTCCCAAATTTCTGTGCAGGTATTTTCCATTTGGCATTGTGTTCCTGGTGGCAGGGAGGATTCTGGACATGCATGACCCAGCCCACCTCGGAGAGAAACTGGGCATGTACTTCATCACAGTGCTTGCAGGCCTGTTTGTCCACGGCCTCATTCTCCTCCCTCTCTTCTTCTACCTGCTGACACATAAGAATCCATTCACCTACATCAGAGGCCTGCTGCAGGCCCTGGTCATCGCACTTGCCACCTCCTCCAGGTAACAGGAGACAGGTCTTGTGCAGGGGTCATCAATATGTGAGTACACGGACAGAGGTGTCCGTGGCATATTGTTTAATTTAGATTTTACACACCATTTTAATGTTCTCATTTTGATCATAAGATCCAATTACTGAATGTCAGTCTTCAGGTTTTCCTCAGAATGTATGGCACATCAGTGGTTCTCAAACTTTTATTTTCAAGAGCCCCCATACAATTAATTCCATTTGTACACTCAGAGTTTTGTCTATACTCATTTTGTATGTCTGTGGCAAAAATATAATTTTGACAAAAAAGTCCACCACAAGCCAGCATGACGATGACCCCTGGTGTTGTTACCTTTTATAATACTATTATTTTATGTGTATTTTCTCCACCTCTCAGACTTTTTTGTTACAGATTAGTCCTATTTTACAGTAGATTTGGCGATACAGTAGATTTGGCAGTCAACCCTTGCAGACACAATGATATTGTAGAAGGAAAAAAAAGCTAAACAAAGCATATTTATTAAACGTAGTATATCATCCATTTTTCTTTTCACAGAATCAAAGATTTTATGGTCCTGAATTACCAGGATCCTGAATGGCTTGATTCTATGCTTCAAATAATTGATATAAATAACGTTTGTAAATCTCTATGGGAAAAATGAATGGCAGATTTTTCAGTGGTGCCAGTAAACCACGCTCACTGCTATGCCCTATAGAGAACGGACAGCCTATATAGAGAACGGACAGCCTATATAATAAGACGACAGTGGACACACCACGCGGGGTGGTCACCGTGGTCCCTCGTTTAGTAACATGCATGAGTCATGACAGTACTTTTCAAGGGTTTTAGCTTGACATGCAAGCTGGTATAATATATAATGTATATATTCTTGTTTGTTAGGGATTAAATTATTCCTTTTTTGCCACCCTTTAAATATTTCTGAAATAACACCTCCGGTTAACATTAAGGATCATGGGAAAGGCAAAAGATCATGAGGCAAGTTCCTTTTCAGGGTAACTTCTATCACCTCTAGCTTATTCCCATTCGTACTGTCTCTGCAGTTCAGCCACTCTGCCTATCACCATGAAGTGTCTTTTGGAGAACTGTGGGGTTGACAGGCAGATTGCTCGCTTTGTTCTGCCAGTGGGAGCTACTATCAACATGGATGGCACGGCCCTGTATGAAGCTGTGGCGGCCATCTTCATTGCTCAGGTCAACGATTATGAGCTGGACTTTGGCCAGTTGGTCACTATCAGGTGAGGATGGACATAACTTTGCTAACTTTTGTTACTTTTACTCCCTGTCTTTTCAGTCTGTCTCTCTCTCTCCCCTGAACATGACTAGTTTGTTGTGTGATATATCATAGACATCACATCCCTAATATCCTGATTCTTTCTCATCAGTATCACGGCAACCGCGGCCAGCATAGGGGCAGCTGGAATTCCTCAGGCCGGCCTGGTTACCATGGTGATTGTCCTGACCTCAGTAGGGTTGCCCCCTGCCGACATCTCACTGATTGTGGCTATCGATTGGGTCCTGTGAGTATCACTAATGATAGAAAGATAGATGTCTTTATTTCTCTGTCATGCACCAAAGGTGCCCAGCCCACATGGACTTACAATTACAAGACACAACATAATAAATCAATAAAATAAAAACTCTGTTTTTCAAACTCCATTGCAAACATACAGAACATTCTATCTTTTTTCCCCAAGCCTTCCATATGAAATTCACTAAAAATAAAATACACAGTCTTTCATAATCATCTAACAAAAAAGATAACAAAAATAGATGACATTTTACCTAATAGTAAATGTCTTAATTCATTATAATGGACAAATAAAATATATTTAATTTTCAATTTCTTCCTAATCACATAAAAAACTAATTATATCCTCCTTAGGAGTACCAATGAATATAACCGCTTCCCACCTTCTGAAAATCAATGAAACAGTGTTGATTTGTTTTCTTGAAGTGTTTTCTCGAACAATAGTAGTTACTGAGTAAATATGGTCAATACAAGATCTTGTTTTATGGAAACTGTTCTGTTCGTCAACAAGTAAGCCTGACCTTTCAAAATGATCTGTAAGTCTATTATTTAAAAATGAGGAATATCATTTTATACATTACTAATAAGACTTATGCCTTCTAACTAAGTGCCAGTAAGCGGTAGTTTTCAAGACTAGGTTTGTACCACTGAGAAGGAACAATACCACTATCGAAACAGGATTTAAACAAAATTTGTAACAACTTCGGTGATTTCAATACCTCATATGAAATGTCATCAGTTCCAGTAGCCTTTCTTAATTTATTTTTTCAACCAACCTCTTTACTTCCTCAATAGTGAAATTAATATTTAAATAAAATGTTAAATATAAGTACCTGCACACGTTTCATTTCCATTATTTTCTTTAGACTGCTCACTTCTTTCAAGAAAGCCTCATTAAATAAAGAATGATTACACCGGGAAACAATTTCTGGGGGTTATGAGTTTGTAGTTGCTCAATTATGTAAGGATGTTCCTTGTTTAAACATACACTTCACTGCACATAACCTCTTTAAATTCATTTCTCAATTTCACTCCCAATTCTTTACTTTACTTTAGGAATGTATTTTCTGCTGCTCTTAAATAGTCTTGATACCAATAATTGGGTTCACGTATTCTTCTTGAACATTTGGAGTATTGTTTTTAACACATTTATCCAAGTCTGTATATAAACACTCAAAAGATGTGTCATACCAAGCATCCATATGAACTTGATTATTCTTACATATTTAACTTAAACTGATCAGTAAGCTCCAATAAGATACATACGAGATTACATACTTTTGTTTCCAAAAATAGGGAGTCTACTTGCACCTCTTTAAAAGTATATCTAGTCTGGAACGATAACGTCAATCAGGCATTTTACATCTGTCTCCCAATAAAGAAATTCTAACCCTAAACTCTCCAATAACTCATTTGGGGTCCAAACAATACAACAATATAACAAATAATGAACAATAACATGCTATAATAGCCATTAATCAGGGGAATATATTTAATATCATCTTTTACAAGGCAGCTGGGGAGGGTAGTACTGAGCATAGAGAACATGATTTTCTTCTGACTGGTTCACAGGGATCGCTTCCGTACGATGATCAATGTCCTTGGGGATGGCTTTGCTGCTGGGATAATGGCACATGTATGCAAGGAAGACTTTGAGAGGGCAGCTGCTGCTGCCACTCCCACCAATGGCATACGAACTGAACGGGTAAGGAGGAGTTACAGTCTCTGACAGTGGGAATGAGAAAGAGAGCCCAATAGCTGACGTGATCCAGCAACAGCATCAACTAATTGCTTCAAGTGTCCCAGCTAAGCATCTTGTATATGGCCTCTTTCCCCACAGAGCGACACAGTAATCTCCTTTGGCAATCAGTCTGAGTCTGATGCTCCCCTGATGGCACATCGCTGTGATTATGTGTTCGAGGTGGCGGGGGGCAATGTAACAGAGAAACCTGTGGCTTGCTACAACCTCTGTCAGATCTGAGGCAACACAAAATTGACTGGAAAAGTGGAAATGTTTCGCGACCACCTCCCAGGACAACCAAGAAACCACCAGAGTCCAAGAAGTTACATTTTAAACTTCAGCTGGAGAGCATGGTTCACATGAATCTAAAGGTTATGACCTGAATTCAGGTCATTCTACTTAAAGAGGGGGAAAGAGGGGGCTTGGTTGGCAATGTTTGCCTTGGCAATGATGCCTAAATGTGTGTTATATGATTGAAATTCTATTAATCACATCTGTGCCACAAAGGAAGAAAAACGTTCTTCTAATTTCTTTTATATAACTTTATAGTGAGGCTGCTTTTAAAAATTTCAATTAATATTAGGTTATTTTTCTGGCTTTTCTGGGAATTTATTGATAGTGGCTGTGGAGTGTGGAGACAGGAAACAGGGAGACATGCACCAAATGTTCGCTCTGCCCAGGAATTGATCTGGGGACTCGCAGTCAGGCATTAGAGCCCATGATGTTGCACCCAACCCAACCACTCTTTCCCAGGTACCAGGTGAAGTGTGAATGTCACATTTTGGAAATTGTATACACTTTACAGTACATCATTTGTATGAAATCATCTGTGGACAATAATGGTTCACTGGTGATTGTTTGATATTTTACAACATGTAGTACTGTCTGATATTAGACATTAATTCATGTTAACCAGTCACTGGTAACAATGTAGACACTGAAGGTAGAGTTGCATACCATAATATAAAGCAATTCTATATACATTTATATTTTTACCTTTGAATGAGGTTTTGGAGTTGCCTGAGGCTGTGGCACAGCACTGGACCGTAGCTACCTTAACATATTCCCTGACACTTGATGAGAATCTCAAAATCTTAGAATACATGTCATCTTTCTGTTGACAAAGAAAGAAAAGGATTTCTGTGATGTTTTTTTATGTGAATGACTTTGATGTCAATGTCTTAGACATTATGACGTTTTTATAAAAAGGTTTTAATTGGTGTACAATGTTGCTCTTTTCTATTAAATTAATTCATTGTTTCCAGAGTTTGTGTGGGTTTTCAAACTAAAACATTTGCATACATACATTATATAAAAATATATGGGTATGTCTCCCCCATCTGGTCGAGACAGTTACTGGAACCTAGACAACCTACACATATCCATAGTACCATACAGCTCCATCTCAATGAATTAGAATATTTTGTAAAAGTTCATTTTCTTCTGTAATATAATTCAAAAAGTGAAACTTTCACATATTCTCAATTCATTGTGCATAAAGTGAAGTATTTTAAACCTTTTTTGTTTTATTCTTGATGATTATGGCGTACAGCTCATGAAAATCAAAAAATCCTATCAATAAATGGTAAATGGTGCATTTATATAGCGCCTTTATCCAAGGTGCTTTACATAGATTGTGCATTACATTCACCCATTCACACACACATTCATACACCGATTGCGGCGGAAGCCATGCAAGGTATCAACCAGCACATCGGGAGCAATTTGGGGTTCAGTGTCTTGCCCAAGGACACTTCGACATGTCGACAGGAGCTGGGTTTCGAACCGCCGACCCATGGATCATTGGACGACCTGCTCTACCTCTTGAGCCACAGTCGCCCCACAGCCCCACAGCCAATGAATTAGAATATTTAGAGAGACCACTAAAAATATATATTTTTTAAACGAGAAATGTTGACCATCTGAAAGGTATATTAATGTATGCAGTCAATACTTGGTCTGGGCTACTTTTGAATAAATAATTTCATCATTGGGGAGTGGCATGGAGGTGATGAGCCTGTGGCACTGTTGAGGTGTTATGGAAGCCCAGCTTTGTTTGATAACAGCCGTAAATTAATTTGAATTGTTCAGTCTTATGTCTCAAACCTTCCTCTTGACAATACAACCAGATTCTCTGTGGGGTTCAGGTCAGGCCAGTTGGCTGGTCAGTTAAGCACAGTAATACTATGGTCAGTGCACCAATTACTAGTAGTTTTGGCTCTGTGGGCAGGTGCCAAATCGAGCTGGAAATTAGCAGCTCCATGAAGCTTGTCAAGATACTGAAGCACAATGTACTCTAAAAAGATGGCTGTGGACCAACACCATGCAGATAACATGGCCTAAATCATCACTGTGTAGTTTTGGCTCTGTGAGCAGGTGCCAAGTGCTGCTGGAAAAGGAAAATCATGTACGGAGGCATACAGTGCTGTAAAATATCATAATAGACGGTTGTGTTGAGACTGGTGTTAATCCACTGACAGTGAAAACTTAATTGTTTCAACACAGCCATCTTTTTAGAGTACATTGTGTATGTTGACAAGCTTCATGGAGATGCTAATTTTCCTTTTCAGCTCGATTTGGCACCTGTCCAGAGCCAAAACTACTAGTAACTGGTGTACTGACCATGGTATTACTGTGCTTAACTGACCATCCAACTGGCCTGACCTGAACTCCAGAGAATCTAGGTTGTATTGTCAAGAGGAAGGTGTGAGACATGAGACTGAACAATACAAATCAATTTACGGCTGTTATCAAAGAAAACCTGGGCTTCCATAACACTTCAACAGTGCCACAGGCTGATCACCTCCATGCCACACCCCATTGATGAAATAATTTGTTCAAAAGTAGCCCAGACCAAGTATTATAACTGCATACATTAATATACTTTTCAGATGGTCGACATCACGTTTAAAAAATCTTTTTATTAGTGGTCTCGTAAAATATTCTAATTCATCTTATTAGAATATTAGGATAGGATTCCGTAATTATATTACGGAAGAAAATGAACTTTTACAAAATATTCTAATTCATTGAGATGGAGCTGTATATGGAGACAGTACTGTTCAATATCACCATCAAGGGGAATTCTATACTGTACAGGAGATGGAGAATGCATAAACCCAACAGGAAAGCACATGGCCATGGTATAAAAATCCTATATAGCAGGTTCAAGGCAATACAACCCCTCAGAGGTCACCTAAAGTATCCTTCCATTTTCTCTTATTTAGAGAAGAGTACTACAATCCACTCCAATTATTGCTTCCAGTTTTTTATTGTTTTTGTTTGTTTGTTTGTCAGGTTACAGGGGACAATAATGTTTACCATTGTTATTAAAAAAAAAGTTCTCTCCCGTCCACAATTTTGGAACTCACCAGCCGCCAGTAAACTGAAATGAACAGGTATTAATAAATACAAAATGAAATTAGTACATTTAAATGAGTATGAATTAAAGGATAGCACAATAACGGCACACATCAAATACAATTAGGCGACTAGTGAATAGTCACATGAACATATTTCGGTAAATATATATATAATTAAATAGTCCCATTTTTGGCATGTAGAAATGTTGTAACCATTATGAAAACCAATAAATAAACCCAGTTTAAATCTCAAAGACCTCATAGAATATGGGGCATTTAGAAGTGCTTGTGTGCACCATTGGGCCGTCCATCTTGTTTTATAGTGATCCTTCAAAGTTCAAACAAAACTACACTGAATAAAACATTGTTTTTCTCAACTCTGAAACAATTTAAACTACATTTTTCAAATGTTAAAAACTGTTGCCTTGAGGTGTCAAAAGTTAAAATCAATAACCCATGTTGTAAAAACTTTCAGAGGAACAAACACTCAAATATAATGCGTACGTGTATATATAAGTATCACGGTAAAAAATAAATTATGCTATGCTTGCTGCCGTCAAGTACTCAGAGCCTTTCCAACACTAAGGCAAAATAATAATAAAAAAACTGAAATGTACCTTGGATACCAAGACCCCACCCGGCCTTAAAACAAACGTTGCCTTCTTTTATGATACTTCTGAGAAAGTTCTAACGCATCACATTAAGAACTGATCTCAGAATAACAAATAAAACGGGTAATGGCCAAGACAAATCGATTTGAACCTGCTCCGAGCAAGCTCACATAGTATTGCACAAAGATATGTGGTGTGAAAATGATCCATTATATTCATTTCAAACTAATAGTAATTTGAAATCCTCTGCTTTAAGGTTACCGGTACATTACATGAAGACTAAACTTCAGGGGCTACAGATTGACCACAGCAGAGAAAATGAATTACTATAAGACAGATATTTAAATACCATTAATCTTAAATTGCTTAGGGTTGTCCTTTAATGACCACATATCTCCTCAGTATTTTACCGAGAACATGCTTAAAACAAGGGCATACGTAAAAGTGCCGATAGTATTCATAGAAATACTGTTGAACTGTGGGTCTAAAGGAAACAAGAGTGAAAATACCTTCAACACGGCGCTTCGGAGAAATAACATGAAAGAAACATGTTTTACTACTGTGACTAGTTGAGGCTTATTTTTAGCATCGATCTGACCTTAGGCTTACCTCAACTCTCCAAAGCCCGTTTCCTCCCTCTCTAGTTAAGTATTTCAACATACACTTGTATTCAGATGTCAGGACAGCTAAGTCACTTTGCAGGCTTGGCTGTTGGTTGGAATGGTTAACAGCAGCAACCATTATCCATACTGAAACATAAATTCTCCCCCCTGCTCATTTATGTACCAATTACTACTCACTGGCCTGACCACAAAGGGATGTTGACACTCTCCCCATCTTAACTACAGGGGAGGACACCATCTTTCCCCCGCTTACATCATAAAGTTCTCTAGCCATTCAGTGCCGACAGCATAAAACCTTTCCTCGACTTAGGCTGGGTGTTTTGAAGAGAACAAAGGCGCAACCTATTAGGATACTGATCACCTACTGAATCCAAATCATTGACTCAGAGACCCACTTCGGCAACAACAGCATGATGGGTAGTGTCCATAAAAATGCATAGTGCATCAGTCACTACAGTTAAACAAAAATGCAAATGAACTCTATAAGTAAATTAAAAAACAAAAAAACAAAAAAAACAAACCAAACAAAACTTTCAGCAAAACAAAATAAAATTTAATGGTTGTATTTTCAAAGTGAAACAATCAAAACAGAAGAAAATAAAGCAAACCTAACAGAAAGAAAAATAAATGTTAAAGGCCATTAATTCTCCTTGAACTTGAGATGAGCAGTTTTTAACTTAAATGATTAGAATTCTACACCTGCAGAAAAAGGTTGGGGAAAAAAAACAAAAGAAAGTTTCAAACTAAAATAAGTTTTCAAAAAGAAAGTAAGAAAGAGCCACAGTCGTCATGTTCTTAGCGGTACATTTTAGTAACTGTTAAAAGGGGGGGGGGGGATCTCAAAAAGGGGTAAATTTAGCTTCTCAAAATGTTCACGGTCTGACACATCCAGGCAGAAAATATTTTTTTTCCCATGTCTTTGGTCCATCTTCCGTAATATTTAACTTGGGGTGTGCTTTGTCACAGGACTCATTTTTGAGATACGGTTCATATATACTGTATTTAAAAAAAGACCCCTCCACATTGATTACGAAACAACAAAAACACATTTCCCCTCATAAGCTGGCCATGTTTAAAATTCTGCGCCACCAGGCGAGGGAGGCAACAACATAAGATAACATTGAAAAAGACTGATATTCTTAATAGCCTAAAACAGATTGGTTAAAAGTGCTTTTGCTAGTTGGATTGACATGAGCCATTGTGAGCAGGGTGGTGGGTTTTTCTGATAAATTAAGGCATCTATTTCTACATAGGGTCCAGAGTCCAGGACACAGCACTGTAATCTCAAATTAAAAGAACAAAAGGAAATATTGACCAATGCCTCCAAGCAAAACACTCGTCTCTTGTGATATTTTTTTCAGTAAACAGACACATCACAAAGAAACTATGAAATGTCTGGCAAGTGGGAAGAGGTGTGCAACGCTTTCCCATCTAGTAACTTATTGTCCACTTCCAGCACACTGGCCAAAGCCTATCTCAGGGCACGTACAGGCCTTCATCCCACATCTGGTCCCTATAATGACTATTTCAAATGCAGCACATAAGGACAATATTCTACAGCTTTACAGGAAAATTCGTTCTTAAAGTATGAAATTGGTCACCCCGCCCCATAATTACAACTATATTCAGAGCATTCCCAAGTATGAGTAGTAAGAAAAAGACAAGAAAATAAATGAAAATGAGAAGAAAAAAAACTGCACCTACAAACGCACAAGTACAAAGATGCAAAGAGTTAATTCCGCTTTGAGTGAGAATACACTAAAAACCAATTTGCTATGCCAAACTTTGCCAACGTATACCTCTATTGTCTGCAATGAAAGTCGGCGCATGGTTGTCATTGTGTCCATCTCTCTCCTGCTCATCCAAAGTTGTCCAACTCTATCTCTCTCTCTATTTGTGACCCTTGGTGGTCTTGAAGGACACTTGCAGGATCTTGTCTCCAAGTCGGTAGCCGTTGAGGCTGGCGATGGCCATGGCCGCCTCTTCGTAGTTTGTCATGGTAACGAAGCCAAAGCCCTTGCACTTGTTGGTGTTGAAGTCTCGGATCACCTTGACATTGGTGACTGCACCAAAGGGCCCAAACATCTGCCAGAGTATGCCCTCGTCAGCATCCTGGCCCAGGTTGTAGATGAAGATGCACCAGCCTGAGGTGGAGTTTCCTGGCACACTCACCCCACCCATGCCACCCATGTGATCAACACTCATGGGGGAAAATCTGGAAATAAGGAGACATGGGCAAGATTGCAGATATTATAGCATCTGAATATTACAAACAATGTCTATGTAAATCAACTAGTTGAACAATTTTAAAATGTTTTTCAAAATGATAAAAAAGGGGGCAAAGCAGTTTAGGGATAAGGCACTGACAAAAATAGGGCTCTTAGGCTCTAGTGCAGAAAGGCTGTCTGATCCAAGATGATGTCATCTTATAATGCTCTATGCAGTCTTTGCACACGTGTCATAATGTTCCTTACCGGAACCTCTGTTGCTGGTGGTGCAAAGGTCCTCCAAAGCGGCGAGACTGGTTGTGGTACAGTTGGGAGATGATTTGAGTGCTCTTTGCCTGGTTTGGGTTAGCGGCAAATTTAACTGTAATAGGCTCAGAAGCTCCAGGAGGCTTCTGACCATTCAGGTCTTTGATGGCATCTTCTGCTTCGGCTCGCTTGTCGAAGCGGATAAATGCCACCCCACGGGACAGACCTGAGTGAGAGGAGGCAATATGTGATGGAAGGGATGCTGCCTATTCAACTACAAGCTCTTTAATGTTTTAGCCTTCAAAAAGTTTGGATATGCAGTGATGACACAATAAATCTAGCGGTGAACAGTTATACATCGTTTTATATTATGGACTAATATTGACAACAGTAATAGTAGCACACAAGTTTGACTCAAAAATTGCACAAGGGCAATATATTTTCTAAATCATGTGAAATCAAATATAAGTTCCTAAACATTCCACAAATAGTCAAACCAGGCAGGCAGACAAAAGTAAGACAGAAGAGACATTTCATAGACGAGTTGGTATCCGAGTGGAACCCTTTTTTCTACATTGAGAAATGATCTGACAGTACGGTGCATATAAGACAGCAATACCTTCTTCATTCTCCGGCCCTGCTGTCTTACCCGAAGCCTGGTCGACAAGCACGCGGGAGTTTATTATACGTCCGTAGCGGGCAAACATGTCTTCAACATCTTTCTGGGTCATGGACTTGGGCAGGCCACTGATATACAGGTTGGCGTCCTTTATTGTGTCCGAGCTGGGCCGTGCATAGGACACCTGGCAACAGGAAGCAACAAAAGCCTCAGTACACCACTTAATTACACGCACAACAAGGAAAACAGCTTATTGTTATGACTTACATTTATCACAAGCCCCGAAATCACTTTATTATTATTTTATTTTTTAATAAAACTGGTCTAAGTTTGTTGTTGCTTAGCATTTATGTTACTATCATGTTACTATCATCCAGTGGATAGTTTTTGTTAACAGCAAGCATTTTTTAATACTTTTAATCCTACATAAATGTGATGATAAAAAGGAGAAAAAAAACAAAAGGCAGATCCGTCTGTGAATCCCTGATTGAGCTGGTCTAGATGCCAGGGGATGGTCTGTGCAAAATGAGTATGCTCAAAAGTACATAGGAAAATCATAGAAAACAAATTCATAATGAATAAAATGAATTCTGAAAGAATGAAACAGCATCAAAACAAAATTGAAATAAAATGTAAAAGTAAAATTCTGTAGACTTTGTTATTGTTAAATAAGGCAGTAGGAGAGCTATCAAAGCAGTACCATTTCCTTGGGTTGACATGTACTAGCTAGGTAGCGCACGGCACAGGAGCCACAGGAGTTACATGACATGACATCGTTGGGTTGACAATAGAACACCTTATTGCACGTTACCTTGATAGTTTTGGACTGTAGCCTTAGTCCATTCAGTGTATTGATAGCTCTGTCTGCATCACTAGGGTTAAGATAGTTAACAAATCCGTACCCTAAACTGTGGCCTAGAGAAAAAAAAGGAAAACAATAAAATAACAAAAAAAAGTTGTATAGTTAAAACAAAAAACAAAATAAAAACAAAAAACTGCATACTGAATAAATAAATAATTGAAACAAAGCAAATCTACACATTTCATGCTAGTCGGTACAAACAAAACAAAGGAGGACTTCAATTAAAGAAGATCGTATTTGTTGGAATAAATACAACAGCAGCCCGTGGGGGTGGTGAATGCAATAAGAGTTTTGACAAACAAATAACCCAAAAATGAAAATAAATGTGGCATTTACAATGAAGACACTATGGCTGCAGGAGCCAGAAAGAGAGCTGGCCTGTATATATATCATGACAATTTAAGCCAACATTGAACATGTGTAGCCAAAACAATTAAGAAAATTACAACTGATGATGCCAAACGCAACGTGTCAATATTATTAGGTAACAGTGGACCAGATACAAAGTCCACTAGTAACAGAACGAAGGTTTTCAGAGGTTGGGCACAGTGTTGCCCCCCCCAACTGTGTTGTAGCCATGGTGTCTGATCTTAAGTCCCCTGACATTCAAAACCTACTGTGATAATGAACACCTGTCTGAGTATGTCTGAGTTCTAAGCTTGAACTGTGCAGCAAAGCATACCATGGGATGTTGAGTAAGCAATACCTGCAACTTTGTCCCGAATGAGCTTGGCCGATTCCACCTCACCAATGCTACTGAAGAGACTCCGCAGCTCATCCTGTGTCATGCTCTGAGGCAAGTAGTTCACTATCAAGTTGGTCTTGGCATCTTTCCCCTCGTCCCCTCCTCCCATGTGGTCTTCGTAACCGTTAGACATGTCATACACCTCCTGCACATGGACGAGTGGGAACACAGTTAGTGGTAGTCATTTCAACTGTTCACTAGTTGGGTGCAGAATTTGCTCAGTGTTCATGAGAACATTAGAATAATCATAAATGATTATGATAAGAACATTAGAATAATCTAAAATGATTATAATCATCCCAGAAAGTGGCCTCCTAGATTACACACATTTACTACTAGCACCAATGATACAAAAACACTGCAAACTTAACTCAGTCAAAAGGTGGCTGGACTCAAAATCCCCTCAGTTTAATACATTACTTGCCAACAATCTCAACCCAGCCAAATTTTAATTGCAGCTGTCTACAGTACACTATGATCAACTCAAGAAGAACACATTGCTGCACTTCATAGCCCGTCTACACGTTGCAGACCTCGTTGTCCTAGTCAGTCACCTCAGCTAACCCTTTAACACTACTTTAAAGGACAGCGCTGAATATGGAAACCAAAGCATAAGTGCATTAACATAGCAGGCTTGTCCCTGTGGGCAAACATGAACTACATTCAAAATGTTTTCTTCATTCCACCAATAGTACAAAGTAACATACTTTGCTATTCTCAGAGCAGTGAGCAAGCACATCAGTACAAAAACGACAATCCCCAAGTTATACTATGCATACCATGGGAGTACAAGTGAGAACCTAATTTGCAGATTGAAACATACAGTAGTTGACTATTTTAGGCTGGATTTCTTTGTAGTGATTTGCATAAAGCCAATCTGATACTCAAAAGACATTTTCGTCATTAGTGTAACACTAACGGCGATGCCAAACAATTGTCCCATAAATGTCAATAGAGCACAGCCGTTTGTCTTAATAAAAACACTGAAATAATAAATATAATCTAGGTCATATTTCAATGTGCTTATGTACACTAGTCTGAAAGGGCCTCGGATGTATCACTCAGTCTTATGATAGCTTTTTCTTGATTGTATCCTCTGTGTGTTCTAGTGGACATGGTTGCCGGTGGCTGAAATGGGATCAGGACTGAATGGGGAACTAGTCGTGTGGTGAACCTGACAGAACTCCATTCATGCAATGGAATGGCTGTGATTGGGTATTCCGGTGGGGTAAGACAGATGGGCCTAAGAGGATGAATGAGTCCTGTATTAAAAACAAGTAAACATGGGCCATGTTGGTGGGGAAAAGTCTGTGGGAGGGGATCTCTGATCACCCTCAATGCCTTCCTTTGGAGAAAATGTATATTAAATCAATTCAGAAAATTCATTATCACTGAGAATCAGTCTGTACCCTGTAAATCTATGATCTGAATAGTCAGTCGAACCTCAGTCGATGGAGATTGTTTTATTAGTTAGTTTAGTAGTTCATTATGGTCACCCTCTTCCTGGAAATAAAAACGTCTGAGGCTTTCCGAGGCTATGGTCACCCTGCCTTGATAAACAAGAATTAAATATTTAGATAGTATAAATATTAAAGCTTCCTGTAGGTAGTCAAGTAATTCTGTCTAGTCTCTACTGTTGATTGATTTTGATTGTTTATTTATTTCCGTGTCCTGCACACAATGTGCCCAACCCTCATGGGTTTATAAGACACCATTTCTCAATTGCATTTACAGCATGTTTACATTACATAATTCACGCATTTACAGAATGTTTACATTACATAATTAATTATATTACAACTCAGATTTATACAGAATGTCTTCTTTCCCAAGCTTGACAAATAAAATCTGCCACAACAAAAGTCCCTTTGGCAAAACATATCTACATTTTTACATAGTCATTTAAATCTACTCATTTCACAACTGCATTTCCTGATTTGCTTGCGCTTTGCGTTTCAATATTTGCGTTGTTTCTCTCAATGTTATTTGCTTAATTACATATGCTTTTGAAGTGCAATCAATCAAGTCTGAAGAAGACCTTGCTAGTTCTAAACGTTGGTTTCTTCTTTTTAAATATGTTTTGCATCGTGGCTACGAGGGTGCTGCCTTTTTTCCTTAACTTCAATCACAGAACTAAACCTGGATGGATCAAATCTATTCAGTAATCAATATGGACACAAGATAAAGTTCTCAAACTCTGCCCGAACTCGACCAGGCCCGACCCAACGTTTTCGGGCCAGGACGGGCCTAAAATATATGCTCATCAGTAGGGCCGGCCCGCAGGACCTTGGAGGAAAAAAAATATATAGCATTTTTTTTAAATAATAAAAATAATAGTTCTGTCCGTTTGTGTATTTATTATGAAGATGGTGCTGACTGGAGTTTCACTTTTACTCTGTGTAGATTTTTCAAATTCTGCCCAAACCCGACCCAACGCTTTAGGGCCGGGCTGAGCCTAAAATCTATGCTAATTAGTAGGGCCGGGCCTGATCAGTTAGGGCCCAGTTAGTGCCGGGTGTTAATTTGCAGGCCCGTTAAGAACTCAAATACAAGACACCATATCTTAAAAAGACCATGTAACGTTGTTTATTGTAACAGGGATCTGATCTGTGATACTCACTTTCAAGTACCTAATGTGTCCTCTCCGAACTGCCATGAAGACACTTCACTGCTCCTGAGGCTGAAGGGCGATAAGCATAATTAAATAAATAAAAATGCAGGCCTGCAGGGCACTTGTGAACAAATGAGCAAGGTTGCTTCTTCAAGGTTTAATAACAATGGACAATTTCACAAGCATTTGACAGAACACTCATGCCATGAATGTAATAATGTAATGCGAAAAATAAAAACAGCAATCAAAATGGGGCCATTCAATCTAATGGGTTGAAAAAGAGACTCAAGATGATTGTTCTTCTGAGAGAAATATCCAATTCATGTACAGAAATGTAATAGAAAATGATAAGGACCTATATTCAGTGTTAAGACTTTTTCACTTTTTGGACATGTTTTTGTCCTGCTGCAGCTACAACATCTATTGATTGCAATGTTCCATTCGCGTTCTCTATAGGCGTGTAGAACAGCTGTTTTACCAAATGTCTCCTGGGGGCGTTGACTTCCCTAGACTGTGGTAATTGTATCATTTGTAATTCAGTATGTACACAATAGAATGTAACCAAATGGACGCTTATTTGGTTACATAAACCAATTAACCCAATCAATGAACACTCACGATTGTAATGTACACTGCAGTGTGATAGCTGGCCGGCCATCACTGAGGGGCCTACACAACGAGCATTGGCCTATATTACCTGGCAAGCCAACTGCACGATTATTCGACATTCCAACTGCAAACGTCACACACCCACACAGTCACACACACACACCCCCCGACGTAGAACAACAAACTTACGGTAAACAATAATTCCCGAAATCTTAAGTTTAAACAGACTGCCTCTGCGGTGTCTAGTGTCCCAGTGCAGTCATTCACTGAACGCAAGTAATGCTTCTTTTCGTCTTTTGAAAGTGAACGCACCCCATTTTAGAGAACGGCGCTCTCCGTGCAGTTCCTCCCACGCACGCACCACGTAACGTTACATTCAAACTGGTGACCTTATCAACTCAAAACAAGAGTGCTCGTCGGAACCACTGTCGAAATGTCCAAACGGCCAAGAGCGTGACAGTAATTTTCATAACTTTCAATAACAATAATCAATTGGTTTGATCTGTCGTCTTTTTAAATCTACAAGGCGGCATACACCCGTGGAACAAACAGCGGTCTGTTTTGGTAGTCACAGGATTCGACGTGCCACACATTACTTTGTAACGCGACAACGGTAATGGCTGTGCTGTGAAGGCCTTAGCGGCTAACATTAGCCAGTTAGCCTGCCTATCCTACCAAGGCCTCAAAAACAGCATGGCATGAATGTGGCTCATTCGAACGCAGGTGATTAAAAAAACGACTCATGATGTCGCTAATATATGACGTTTGTTTACGTTCCAATGCTTACCAGCTTTAAATGTTGGCGTTTCTTCTCGTCTTGTATTTTCTTCTTCTTGGCGGCGGCTACGACATTCACTACTCTCGTGATAAAAAAAAAAAAAAAAAACGTAGGGCTGATGAAAGACGCCACGCCTACTTCTATTCTGCACTGCAGCGCCTCTGCAGGGTTGATAACACACGCACGCGCGCGTACACACACACACACACACACACACACACACATAGTTACAAGTGACAAGGTAACTACACTAACACAACCCAGACTTATATACGCCTTATATACCAAAGTGTCCTTGTCACTGTGCTATCCTGCTTTGTTGCTTAAAACAGCACTGCCTAAACATTAAAACAGTATGTGGCCCTAGGGGACAGAAAAGCTCTGCGATAACATTATTATTCATATTAATTTCATTCATATATATATATATATATGCTTAACATGACTATCACAAAAGTTTTAAGTTTATTATCTTTTCTTTTCTTGTCTTTTTTTACACTCAAATGTAAACACATGTAGGCCTACAGCAAAACAGAAAAACGTGGACTAAAAGGATAAGGATAAAATGTCCTGGGGACTTGTTTAAGTTGTTTCCATTGTGGTCCATCCAGTGCATTAAATTCATCAACAGCATAGATTAACAAAGACTTAAAGCGCAAATAACATGCATTTCAGAACTGCTTTTAATATTTAATATCATATTGTCTATGTCCCTCAAAGTTATTTCTAATGGTTTGAGCCTCAATCACCACTCTGATATAACCAGTCCTTGTCATTTCTTTCTGGACTTTGAAAGCAGTTTTAGCTGCAGTACCACAATGTCCTGAGGTGGTGGGGGTGCTGATATGCAGATTATTTAATATTTGAGTCATTATAATACTGACGCTAGATAAACCCAGGCTTGTTTCCATTCCATGCCAGCTTGGAAAATCAACAATGGTGACATTGTAAACAAAGTGGAAATGCAAATTTGGACCTGCAGACTGAAGAAGAGGAGGAATTGAAAAGTAGGGTGACATTGATGACATCACGATGAGGACAAAATCAGTTGATCTGTTCCTGAGAGCAATTTCCATTAAAGCACCTATATTATATGAAAGCCTGATTGTTCAAAATTGGTTATTTGTGGGGATAGAAAACACATATGGGAGCCCCAAAAACAAAACAAAATAAATTGAAAAAGTTGAATTTTATGTTATAGGTCCTTTAATATATAAATGTCATGTAATGTTACAGTAGCGCAGGGGCTCTGTGACCCTATAGGGGTCCTCTGAGTTACTATAAATCTTTGTGTGATAGGAATGTTTTTTTTTGTCATGTCTGAAAATACCAGTGGTGGAAAGTAGCTAAGTACATTTACTTGAAGTACTGTACTTAAGTACACGTATTTCCACATTTTACGAAAATAGCAGATCTACAAGCTCACAATGCGTCACGATGCAACACATTGTGAGCATGTAGATTGGCTATTTTCAGAATATTTTGTATACATTTTGAACTTGTGAAGTGGGACATTCTGCAATATGAGTCCTTTTACTTTGGTACTTTTTGTTGCAGATAGTTTTGTACTTTTACTCAAGTACATTTTGAATGAACTGCAGTACTTCTACTTGTAACAGAGTATACGTTGCTGTAGTAAGTAAAATAGTCAAGAAAAACACCAAACCTGTGTGGCAAGATGTGTGATCTAGTTATTTTATATCAAGTTACCTTAATTGTTTAAAAAAACATGCATGAAACATTTGAGACAAAAGGCTGATCTCTGAACAAGAAGAGGTTGTTTTAGCGATGTAACTAGGCCTACACAAGAAACATAAGGGAGTCTTTAGGCTATATTTAATTTTAAGTGGTGCTGTACTGTACTGTACTGTACTGTACTGTACTGTACTGTACTGTACTGTACTGTACTGTACTGTACTGTACAAGCCCTCCTCCCTGGCCTGTGTGTGTCTTTGTAGGCTGTGCAACAGTGACACTTGGTGGTGAACAAACGCTATTTCCGTGCTCGGACACAGGGACACAGGGACAGACCCAGCCACACACATAGGTGACTATAGGAGTGGTTGTACCACTCTGTGGCTCTGTGCTCAATAATTGGTTCTGGGTGTCCCCTTGTGGCGAAATTGACAAAATAGTGTTTAGAAGTGGAATTGTAAGTGATGTAAGTGAAGATATGAGCAGACAAAATTGGAACTGGAACACTATAAAGATTAAGCTCATAAATAGCTGATTGGCTGAAATGTTGTCACCTACCTGAAAATGTATTTTTTGTTCAAGAGCTGGAGAGACATGGAGACCTCTGTTATTGAACAAACACTATAGCAACGATTACTATCAGAATATAGTGATTTAACCTTCTAAAAAATCTTTTTGTTTTAGCCAAAACATATCACTCTACCTTGAATTGAACACAATGTTCTTTAACCCCCCCAAACAACACAACAACAAGGTCAAAATTACAATAAGGGTCAGACTTTATTTGCCAAAATAGTACCGGCATGTAAGACCAATAATATTTGTATTAGGCTACAAAACTGACAAGATATGCTTTAACATTCCAAAACGGAAAGTCACTTCCAGAACATTTTCAAAATAAAAAGTATTAGTATTAGTAGTAGTATTAGTAGTATTAGTAGTATTAGTAGTCATTTTGTATACTTGTATAGTATAGTGACTATATAAAATGTTCCAGATGGAATCACATAATGGAATTTCCAATTGAGAAACTCCAAAGTATAATGCTTTTATGTCACTATAATCTCTAACAAACAAAAGAACATTGTGGATTGTGATGTAAAAGCCTGTAGAGAATAGAGATAGGCCATTATTAACAGTTAACTATACTATACATGTGGGTTAAAGTGGGTCAGGTCTAGTGGCCACTGCCCAGATGGTTTTGGTGCCCAGTTTCTAAATGTATAGGTGTCTGGTGAAGTATGTGTATAGGCCTAATATGTGTGTAGTGGGTTGAGCTTCACTGGTCGCCCCTAGCAACATAACGCCCTCATCACCAGGCTAACTAGAATGCACTCTGTCGAGCTGCCAACTTGCGCTTTGCACACATAAGTAGGCCATGTATGGCCTTTTGCGCAAGCAGAGCGTGCAGACCACTGCTGGTAGTCCTGTCTGGGTACGACAGCAGCAGAGAGCTATTGACCCTATACCAATTTTGAAATGTACTTTAGTTACGTCATCGAGAACAGTGTTCCCTCATTGGCCGGTGGAATATACCGACATACAGCCGATCGCTGTTCTTGGTCCCTGATTCGCCGATAGAATACACCGACACCGACATACATACGCAGCCGATCGCAGTACTTGCGCACTCTGCTTGCGCAAGTAATTAATAGGGAGCCGTCTAAATACATGTTTTAATTTTCTAACATGGCCTTCTTGCAGTGAAGTCTTCATTATATATATTATTTTACTCTGCCTTGAATTAAATAAAACAATTATTTTTAAATTGAAAACGCACGTCCCTGCTCTCTTTATTCAATCCTGTAGCTGGGTATTCAAGTGTATTGTGCATTATATGATATATTCATGGGTGAAACTAGTGGTAGCAAAGTAAGAGATAGACCATAGCCTAATTCAGGTCCAAATGTGCACGGGTCCTTGAAATGAAAATGGTTGAAAATCACTGCTAAAACCGTGAAAATCTTCTCTTATGGTTATGGGGGTCCTCTTTTCAAATGGGGGTCCGCGGGCTAGTGAGTGTCAATTTGGGGGTCCTTCACAAGAAAAAGTTTGGGAACCACTGCCCTAAAAAGCATCCCCCTGCTATAACAAGATTCAGTTTGTCATTAAACGTTAATATACAAGCTGTTGTTGGACTATATGGGTACCTATAAGTAGCGGGTATGAATATTATCATATTTAAGAAATGATATGTTCAATTATGTTACTGTACTTAAATTAATAATACTATTCATCCTCCTAAAACAGGCTATGATCATACTATCATGTATGCTTAATAGCCAATCACGGCACGACTGGCTGTTCCGACGAGCTATGGGAATCAGAGCCATTTGGCCCAAATAGGAATCAAGCACGGCCAGCTGATTGGTCTCTTAAAGTAGCCTATTCTCAACTCCTCCCAAACCAGAAGGCGACTCGGCGGCCAGCATCGCTTTCGGGCAACTTTATCTAAAGGTTTTGGAAATAATCTGTTTTATGCAAATCTACAGTTTATGCAAAGCTACACACACACATTGCATGTTGTGGGACTTTTATCTTCATAAAACATTTGTTTTTTAAGTACACGCAGCAGGTTCGACGAGACCCGAAGATGTTGAATCAAGTGAAAGACCGTTACGACGCCTTTCTGAATGAGAAAAACTTCGTGACAGATCTGTTAACAACGCTGGAACAGAAAACTGGAGTTCAGAAACAATACATTGCATCGGGTGAGTTAATTCTAAGCTAGCAAAGCGCGGATACAATATGTTTCATTTACTTTTACATATAGGACTTTTTACTTGTCTCTGACATGAGTTGTCATAGCCTTGGATTAGACGACACTGTCACGACTCACGACAGTCTTGTAACAAGGCTATAGAGTTGTCATAGTCCAGCCAGCCACGTTATGCAATATTCTGGATAGCCAGTAGTTCAGCACATTCTCCCCCCCACCAAGCTACAGTGGGTTATCTTGATTCTTGTTTACCATGTACAGTATGATTATGATAATTGTTCTTGCACACTAATTGTGGCAAATAAGTATAGTTGCAACAGAAGTAGGCTACTTTAGCAGACTCGCAGACTCCCGTTCTCTGTTGGTTTTATAACTGCCACTTTGCTGGCTCATTTTTATGACCCCATTGCTACTAATGTCAAAGTTCATAAGGATAGGCTATGCAGAAGACTGCAGTCACCTGCTGCTATATACTTTGACTATGCAGTGCACATCAGAATATTATGGATGATATAACTAGTTTGAGTTCCCTGTGCCAACAGCTGGTCTGTCTGCAGTGCATGGGTATATTTTTAACATGTCCTGAAATATATAGTGCAAAGCTCAAATGGAGGAAGATTCTAGAATGACTGGTGTGTGTGTCCCTTTCAGTGTAGTGCTTTTCATTGCTCTGTTAATATACATGACATGTGTATTACAGGCACAGCCAAGCTTCTTTTCTCAATGCCTTCTCATTATTTTCTTCAAGACTTGCTGGACTTGCTTCAACAGGCATTGGTGGCCTTCAAAACCATTGTTCTGGGATCATAATTTACCCACAATGTTGTGTTGCAATGTTGCCCACACCAGCACTGTTACCAATCTGTTTTCTTTTTCTTTTTTTTATTCAAATTTATGTGGAAGTTAAACACCAACTGTGATATTCTGTGGAATACCAGACGACTCGCCCCTTTACCAACTCGCCCCCGCGAAATGTGTTAATGTAGTTAACAGTTAATTTAGTATTTCCCTCCCTCTCTGAAATCTGAAATGATCTTGTATACAGATTTATTTGATTGTATAGTAGTCGATCTCTATAGTTCATTTAGGACCTTCTAGCAGTTAATTTTGTTTTTATTAAAC
Organism: Electrona antarctica; assembly: GCF_951216825.1. Classification (NCBI taxonomy): domain Eukaryota; kingdom Metazoa; phylum Chordata; class Actinopteri; order Myctophiformes; family Myctophidae; genus Electrona; species Electrona antarctica. The sequence continues at coordinate 24,811,478 of NC_136799.1, forward strand.
ACATTTCTTCCATGTAGCCCATGTTTTGTAATGGCATCATCATGCTATTATGCCCATGGATATACAGAGTGAACTTAACAATGATACATTAATATGATAATACCTTTTATATAATCACCAACATGAATTATGCTTGTTATTTACAGCTAGAGTAGTGGGGCGAGATGGAAAAGGGGCGTACCTGTTACCATTCTGTGATGTGTGTCCAGCTACATTGATCGTATCAGAAGATATTGAAAAATAATGCTTAACTTATGTGATTCCATCTGGAACATTTTTATAGTGTCATAGTCACTATATACTATACAAGTATACACAAAGACTATATAATACTAATTCTGGAAGTGACTTTCCGTTTCTGAATGGTTGATTTGTTGCTTTATTTGTCTTTGTACATGCTGGTATATATGTATTGTACATATTGTACTTCGATAGATTTAGCAAAAATACGATTGATATAATACCAAACCGTTTTGGTCACTTAATGTGAGGAGAAAGGGAGGCACTTTTCAAAGTCTGATTCAATAGCTTGTTAAGAATGGAAGAAGGTGTCTATTTCAGGGGTTTTCAACAGGTGGTCTGTGAAGGTACGTATTGTGGTCCCTGGCCATGCATTTAGTAATGTAGAAAAGTGAAGATTTTGTATTTTCTTCCACGGAACAGTGCACTAAACTTTTGTGTGCTGTTCCGTGGAAGTGTGTCAATGTTGTCAGTTACTGACAAGGGGTCAGTAACTGGGGGTCGGTAGTGCTGTCGCTTCACAGCTAGAAGGTCCTGGGTTGGATTCCCGCTGGGGACGCTGTGGGCGCTGGGGGCGTGTTCCCTCCTCTGCGTCATCAGTGCCCATACCCGAGGCGGGGTTGGCGAAAGGGCCTTTCTGTGTGGAGTTTGCATGTTCTCCCCGTAATGCTGGTCTCTAAACTACCTCCCCCTGGCCAGCTGGGGCGCCTGATGGAGGGGAAAGGAACTGGTCGGAATAACGTGTTCCTTCCACGCGCTACGTCCGGTCGGGGAAACTCTCCCCTGTCAGGTGAAAAGAAGCAGCTTGGACTCCTCATGCATAGAAGAAAGCATGAGGTCAGTCCGCTGCCCCCCAGGTTAGCAGAGGAAGTGTAGCGCCCAGGATTACATTAGATAATTGACACTGGGTGAAAAAATGGGTTACAAAATCGTGGGATAAAAATTTAGGAAAAAAAAAATGTTGTCAGTTACTGGGAAGTTAAGAAATTCCACGGAAAAGGTAGTTAGATAGAATCTCAAGAAGGGTAAGTGTACCAGCTTGCCTGATTGAGTCATTTTAGGGAAATGTGCCCAACTGCCCATATAATCACCACTGATAGAGCAGACATGACATGACATGATTAAATCATGTTATGTGTCTATCAGTACTGTGTATATCAGTTAACCGGCTGAGTTTAATGGATAAAGTAAGAAAGAAATAAGGGTAACCGTGTGTTACAGTCTACAGCCCTATTATGATTATTATTCAGTTCTGATTATTGTATTTGGTTTGATATGATATTTTGAGAGGCTATAATATTTTTTATTGTATTATGCTGCGTTGTATTTCTATTTAGTTGGAGCCCCATTGTCAACATGGGAGATAGTTTGAGTGTGGGATAGGATTAGTTAAATAATGCCTGGACTTGATATTGCAAATAGTATCGTGATCTAATTTCAATATTTGTATTAGGTATTAATTCAAATATCTTCTTAACATTTGGACTTTTGAAGAATCTCCGATCTGACCGATACAGCATGGGCATGTGGATATCCTGTTGTTCAGAACCACCGATCCAACAAATATGCCCATATATGGGAATGCCTATAGTATACAGAGTCATATTCTTGGGCATACTAGGGACACAGGTAAACAGTGGGCATAAAAAGAACATCACACTCGTGTGAAGTGAGGGGCGCTCTTATCATCATACACAGTGTTGGGCCGTAACAAGTTACTATTCATATATTACTGTAATATTATTGCTTTATCCAGTAAAGAGTAGTGTATTACTCTGCCAAAACATACTAATACCATGTTACTTTGTAAAAATCACACCCGTGAAGTGAGGGGCGCTAATATATTAACCCATTTTGGGCAGGAACCCATTTTGGTGTTAGCATTATGTTATGCTTTAGCTATTGAAAAATAGCAGATCTACAAGCTCATAGCGCACAACCGAGTGGCGCGCTACGAGCTTTTAGGTCTGCTATTTTTGAAAAATCGAAGAACCACTGACATAGAAACATAGCTTTTTCAGAAAACTGTCAGGATGTAGAAGACATTTTTAGAATCTGATCTCAGGTCAAAATGGGTTAAAGTCTAACTCATGTTGATTAGGTGATGTAATGGTGATCTAAAACAAACGGTGCCAACACAAACATTAAACGCCATTAACAAGAGACAATATGACGTAAACGACACATTATGACGTAAATCTTCCCTTTATAGTGCGTTGCAGTCCCGCCCCCTTTCATGACGACGCCAGGCCCAGGAAATTAATCCCAATTTTTCCCATAGACATTTCAAAAAGTATTTATTTAAAGACCTTTTAAGCGCCGTACGAAGTCAACTCGAGTCGTGACAAATCATGACAACAAACACTATTTTGGACCAAACAAATAATTACAAAGAAGAAAAACAACAAAAATGTGTTGTAACCTGCCGTTTTTTTCTACTTTCTAATTCTTTGTTTGGCCCAAAACATTGTGTTTATTGTCATGATTTGTCACGACAAGAGTTTGCTTTGTCCGCGGCGTAAACGTCTTTAAATAAATACTAAGTCTATGAGGAAAATGAACGGGGATTTCTTTTCCGGGTCTCTCGAGGGGGCGGGCGGGACTGCGACGCTCTATTGTCAATGCGTTTACTAAACAAACTTTGAACTAAAGACAAACATTAAACCTGTGTAAAAGAAGCTGACTAAACAGATTGTGTTGTTGTACATCCCTTTTTTGCGGGGATTTCTTATCCGGGTCTCTCGAGGGGGCGGGCGGGACTGCGACGCTCTATTGTCAATGCGTTTACTAAACAAACTTTGAACTAAAGACAAACATTAAACCTGTGTAAAAGAAGCTGACTAAACAGATTGTGTTGTTGTACATCCCTTTTTTGCGGGTGGGTGGAGGTGGTGGGTCAAAAGCAATATGTAAGATATTAGTATTTTTTAAGGAGTAATATGTAATAAGTAACATATTACACTCTTGAGTAATATTGCCCAACACAGATCGATTCACTCAGCCTGTGTCTTGGGAAAGGCCATGTATATTCATGGAGCATTGACCCAGATTGGACGAACTAATGACATCTACAAGTTGGACACCACAACAATGGTCTGGGCTTTAATTAACACCAGAGGAACTCCACCACCTGCTACATCGCATCACTCTGCTCTGCCACCATCATCGGGACAAAGATGTTTGCATTTGGGGGATGGTACTACAACACCATCAGAGTGTTTGACACAGAGACCAATCACTGGCTGAACACACCGTCTACACAGCTTCTTCCAGAACGCTCATTTCATTCAGCCTTTACCTACAATGGCTGTACATAATTGGTTGCTGGAAACCTATCCAGTGCTTCAATGTGGAGATTCAGTCCAGAGACCACCTCCTGGAAGAAGGTTGAGTACAAGGGGAAAGGCCCGTTTTCAAGAATGCTGTTGCATGGTGGGAGATCGTATAGGCTAGTCCTCTTTGGAGGAGACGACACATCGATCACCTGTATTTCTTAGACTTCAGTCCTATAGACTCAAGACATTATGCAATCTAGCAGTTATTCAGTACGGTCTGGAGCAGTCAGAACTCCCACACAACATCAGGTTGGAACTGGCAGCCATGACTAGCAACGGCAAATGAAGGAAAAAAACAGTAGGTTACTTATCAAGATCATGCAATGGAGCAAGTAGGCTCTACTGGAGCCTGGCTGCGATTAGGAATCGCGGAAGTGAAATTATGGTGCAGAAGCGAAAACATTGTGAAACTGACTTAAGTGGCCGGTTAAGACTTAGGAGACTTACGTGGCTGGTTAAGACTGAGGTTAGAGTTAGGGTTAGTAATAGTAATAGTCGGACAACGCTACCAACAGTCGGACAATGGCGGACAACAACATCTCCGCTCCAGTAGAGCCTACTGGCTCCATTAAATGGGCTTGATGAGTAACCTACTGGATGATATGGGTTGATAACACTCGAATCCACTACTAGCCTTATTGCCTCTGTCCTCAGCCCATCACTAGGCCTTATTGCCTATGTCCTCAGCCCTACTAGCCTTATTGCCTATGTCCTCAGCCCATCACTAGGCCTTATTGCCTATGTCCTCAGCCCATCACTAGGCCTTATTGCCTATGTCCTCAGCCCATCACTAGGCCGTATTGCCTATGTCCTCAGCCCATCACTAGGCCTTATTGCCTATGTCCTCAGCCCTACTAGCCTTATTGCCTATGTCATCAGCCCATCACTAGGCCTTATTGCCTATGTCCTCAGCCCATCACTAGCCTTATTGCCTATGTCCTCAGCCCTACTAGCCTTATTGCCTATGTCCTCAGCCCATCACTAGGCCTTATTGCCTATGTCCTCAGCCCATCACTAGGCCTTATTGCCTATGTCCTCAGCCCATCACTAGGCCGTATTGCCTATGTCCTCAGCCCATCACTAGGCCTTATTGCCTATGTCCTCAGCCCTACTAGCCTTATTGCCTATGTCATCAGCCCATCACTAGGCCTTATTGCCTATGTCCTCAGCCCATCACTAGCCTTATTGCCTATGTCCTCAGCCCATCACTAGCCTTATTGCCTATGTCCTCAGCCCATCACTAGCCTTATTGCCTATGTCCTCAGCCCATCACTAGCCTTATTGCCTATGTCCTCAGCCCATCACTAGGCCTTATTGCCTATGTCCTCAGCCCATCACTAGGCCTTATTGCCTATGTCCTCAGCCCATCACCTTATTGCCTATGTCCTCAGCCTACTAGCCTTATTGCCTATGTCCTCAGCCCATCACTAGGCCTAATACAGCCTTATTGCCTATGTCCTCAGCCCATCAATAGGCCTAATACAGCCTTATTGCCTATGTCCTCAGCCCATCACTAGGCCTAATACAGCCTTATTGCCTATGTCCTCAGCCCATCACTAGGGCCTTATTGCCTATGTCCTCAGCCCATCACTAGGCCTAATACAGCCTTATTGCCTATGTCCTCAGCCCATCACTAGGGCCTTATTGCCTATGTCCTCAGCCCATCACTAGGGCCTTATTGCCTATGTCCTCAGCCCATCACTAGGCCTTATTGCCTATGTCCTCAGCCCATCACTAGGCCTTATTGCCTATGTCCTCAGCCCATCACTAGGCCTAATACAGCCTTATTGCCTATGTCCTTATTGCCTATGTCCTCAGCCCATCACTAGGGCCTTATTGCCTATGTCCTCAGCCCTACTAGCCTTATTGCCTATGTCCTCAGCCCATCACTAGGCCTTATTGCCTATGTCCTCAGCCCATCACTAGGCCTTATTGCCTATGTCCTCAGCCCATCACTAGGCCTAATACAGCCTTATTGCCTATGTCCTTATTGCCTATGTCCTTATTGCCTATGTCCTCAGCCCATCACTAGGCCTAATACATTTTTGCACCGGTACCTAGTATGACAGTTACTGTATGAAAGGTGTAAGGTCAACAACAATGGAAACTTGTATTGTTGATTGATTTTACCATGCAATTAAATATATCCAATAGTGGCAAACATGTCAATATTGTGCATCCCATTCCCTACTGTAAGTGTACATTTCAGTGACCTGATTTTCAATGTTCATATATTCTCAGTTGGGCTTGCTTGTACTGTTTCAAAAAGTGAATCTTTTATCAGTTTTCTCCTGTCCTAGGTTACTAACTCTCAAATGTATGCTGATATCATGTGATAGTAGTCATGGTGATTCACATTTTATGAAGCCAAGGCCTGCGTTACATTAAGTACCTAGGGTATACTACTATACTCAAAAGTAACCCATGTGATAATTGTTCCACTACTACCATACTCTTTATGTCTTTATACTGTTTATGTCCTGGGAACCGTTGTTTTGAAGTCCAATTGTGTCATAGCTGGAGAATGTTTTGAGAGGGTATAGCCAGAATGGCTAGTACATGTTGAGATGTGTGCCTTTCATTTGATAGGTTGTTAAAAAGGGTTGTATTTAAAAAGCCTCAGATGATGATTTCCCTATGCAAACAGTTTCCCTTCAGTGTCAGGTTCTGTCGACAGCTGTTTGTGTATGCCCACATCCTGTCCTACCAGTTCCTCTGTCACCATTGGTGAACGATTTCACATAATAATTTGAATATGAAAGCAGATGAGATTGAAAGGGCCATGTTAGATACTTGCTGCATGAGTGCTGCGCAGCTGTATTTTACTTTTGTGCTTTTGTGTGTAAATAGTGTGAAATAGCTGGAAGACTTTGGTCATGCAGACTTTTTCAAAATCTCTGCATATTACCATTGTTTTAATGTTACCCCCTCTCCCGTTTCACCTACAGTATATCTCCCGTTCATAACAGAAGTGGATTTTTAATGAAAATTAAATGAATAAGACATCTGGTTAGGCTGTTTTCAAGGAACTGGCAAGTAGCGCTAATATTGTTAGACTCTATACCTGACCTGTAGGTGTATTATCAAGGTTTGGAATGGATGGATCTGTGGCCGTAGCCATAGGTGACCATATGGTAACCATAGGTTCTGTTGGACTCAGTAACCATAGGTTCTGTTGGACTCAGTAACCACAGGTTCTGTTGGACTCAGTAACCACAGGTTCTGTTGGACTCAGTAACCACAGGGTCTTATAGCCATACTGTAGGTTCTGTTGTGGGGTAGCCATAGGCTGGACCTTTACTCTCTTGCCTCCCTCAAGGTTTATGCTGAATAGCCAATATGTGGAATGTTTCACTTACTTGATGTCTACGCAAGAATATTTCACATGACCACACTATACAGTAGCTATAGGAATTTCCATGCAGCATATACACAGGGAATTCTTTTAACAATTTAAGTTAAATTACCACAATGATGTTAAATAAGGCTATCTCGGAAGAATGTATGCCGTTAATCACCTCCAGCCAATGAATTTGAATATCAGTGTATGAGTTTGTCTTGTAGTTCACCTCCTTATGCTCCTAACTTACTCTGTAACCTGACATCCTGTTCTCTGACATGCTCTAATGCAGTAGATCTCGACTGATTGATTGATGATTGATTGATTGATAGTAGTTCTTTATTGACAAATATCAAATTATTACATACATAAAATATGTCTGTGTGCAGCCTCACTAAATAGTCAAAAGGATAAATGCACTTGTGGTACTTTGAGATTGTGTGTGTGCATCGTGCGTATTAGTGAATCCATGAGCACATGCCTAAATTCATATCTGTGTGTGCATGTGCATTATGTGTGGTTGGGGGTGATAGTAGCTGGAGAAAGCAGAAGTAACATACAACTGTTAAGCTTACCCTGTTGATCAAGATCAACCAAGCTATTAATTAACAACTAAAGCAAACACAATGGGATTTTAGAGCTCTTGTGTCAGGGAGTACTGTTTTTATTTTAACCTTGTAGTCAGAGACTACAGCTGGGAATTTGTGGGAAACCAATAGTGTTAACTGCCAAGTAGTCTGACACAAACTATGTTTCAGTCAGAACAACTCATGAATGGATTAAATATATATTTATTGAATATAAAATTAGCAATATATTTATTATGGTTTGGCGATGAATTGGATCTGCTTTTTAGGTACTCTGATCAAGCGCATCAGTCCCAAACATAGGGACTCCGAATCCCCCGTACCTAAACAGCTGATCCAAAACGACAGGTGGTAGCTGGGGTGGAGGAGGTTGAGCAGCAAAGGTTTAAGCAGTATGTATCAGTGTGCAGCAGCAAGCAAGCAAGCAGGATGAGCAGTGCAAACTTCCAGTTTAAATAGCCGGTATGAAGATGGAATCACTGTGTGATTGGATGAAGTGAATCATGTGAATGAGAATGTGATGCTGAGGTGGCCCAATAAACGGCCGGCAGCAACTGCACTAAGTTTCCTGACTGAATTTGCTTTGCGCATGTCTGTGACAGGCACGACGCTCATATGTCAAATATGGAGAATGAATGCCATTGTTCCTCCCTCTCTTTTGACACTGACATGGTTCCTCTTTTTGATTTTTTCCTTTCTGTTTCTAGCTATTGTGACTCTCATTGGGCTGTATCTTCTCTTTGGGTATGGAGCGTCACTCCTCTGCAACCTAATTGGCTTCGTCTATCCAGCCTACTACTCGTATGTATAAATTATTTTTATATTTGGTTTGATAAAAGCGTCTTTTCTTTTGATTTAGCAGCAATGTTTTTATTTGCAAGGTCAAAATAAGTAAGTTGCACTTGCAAAGATGACAAATTCACAGATTGTGGACTGTTTGAACACAATCACAACAGCCAGTGATGGGACTACACAGCTGTGGCTAAAATAAAACGTTTTTTGAGGGGCCGCTAGCCCCTCCTATGCACAGCTTTGCCTGTTTGTGTGAACACAAACACGATGATTTGATTGGCTGATCACCCCATAGCAATGATTTGATTGGCTGAGCAAAGTACATATTGAGGATAAAAAGTAAGGGCAGAAAAGTGAAGATGCCAAAAGTGATTGGCCGGAATGACATTTGTGATGATTTGATTGGCTGAGCACGGAATGTGATGTAGCTGCCCCTCCAGGGACGAATAGTTTTCATAATCCTCATGGGGGCCCGTTCCGCCCCCACAGACTCTACGTCACTGTGCCCCTCACTTCACACAAGTGTGATTTCTTTCATATCACAATTTCTGTTGTATAACACCATATGTTGAGTCTTTTCATGAAACATTTAGTGCTACTATTTAAAAATGTATAGTGTTGCTTTCTCTCTAGAATAGATGGATGGTTGACACCATCCACTGTCTTACACCTTCCGTCTTTGCAGTCGCGGAAATAAATTGTCTACTGTAAATCAAATTTATCAAAGCATATAAAGCTTACTGCCTAGCGGGAATTTAAATGTCAAAACAGCGATTTTAAAGATATTTTAAAACATATCTTGGAGAATAGAAATGACAAACGATGACAGCTTCCTTTGTACCACTTGTCTGGCTTGAGAAACTAATTATTGCTAGTCTGCTGCTGTAGCACTGCTGCAACACTAGATGGCAGTGTTGAGCATATATTTAAAATGTTTCTCTCACATTCACTTTGTGAAACAGAAGTAACATTGATGATGAGTCATGACTAAGTAAGTGAAGGTTTACATTGAAAATTGCTTTGCAAATTAAGCACTAAACAATCTATTAACAATTGGCACCGGAAACACAAAGGAGGACATGAAGTGATACTAGTAGAAAAACACAATCATCCACCACAAGTTACATTTTTGAAGAGGCACACAGCCTTCTGTGTACAGTGACCTACAGCGTTGCTACGGCGACAGCTTGACAGAAGTATAATTGAGGCTGATCTCTTGTACACTCAGCATCAAGGCCATTGAGAGCATCAAGAAGGAGGATGACACACAGTGGTTGACATACTGGGTGGTGTATGGCGTCTTCAGCATCGTGGAACACTTTTCTGACATCTTCCTCTCCTGGTGCCCCTTCTACTATGCTGGCAAGGTACAGTACATCTTCCTCTCCTGGTGCCCCTTCTACTCAAGCCCCCAGAAGGGCTGGCCAATGTTGAAGCTGCCACGACCTACTGGCCAAAAGTGGAACTGAAGCACATTCATGGAGGTGGACGGACGTTCAGTGACGTCATGTGCCTAACGTGCGTCAATCCTGACCTCAAATTTGAGACCGCTCTCGACTTGAATGGTACTTCCGGCAGTCTTCCGGGTGCTTCAAAACGCCACTGAGCAACTTCCATTGTAAATGAATAGCAGGGGGCGGGGCTGTCGCTCCCGGTCCTCAGTCTAGACTTTATAACTCTATGCTTCTACTATATGCTGGCAAGGTACAGTTCACGGAGGAAAGAACCAGGTTTGTTGTTGTTCAGTTCCAGTGGTGGAAAAAATACTCAATTGTTTTACTTAAGTAAAAGTATCAATACTGCAACGTAGAACTACTCCAGTAAAAGTCCGGAATGTACTTGAGTAAAAGTACAAGTAAAAGTATTGGCATCAAAATGTACCTAAAGTATCAACAGTGTTGTCCCATTTCAAGTTTTCAAACGTATACAAATATTGTGACAAAATAGCAGATCTACAAGCTCACAATGCGTCGTAGATCGGCTATTTTCAAATGCATTTTTTGATGGAGGGGGTCAGGGCATTCCACGCTTGGGTGTCAAAAATTGTACTTAAGGACAGTACTTAAGTAAATGTTACTTTCCACCACTGTTCAGTAGTGTTCAGCTCCCTTTCCAACTTTATTGAATTTCGTTCCCCCTCCGTCTTCTCAGTGTATGTTCCTGCTGTGGTGCATGGCTCCAGTGTCATGGAATGGCTCGGCCATTATATACGCACGTGTGGTGAGACCTTTCTTCCTGAAGCACCAGGCCACCATGGATAGCGTGGTGCATGATTTGGCTGGGAAGGCCAAGGGCATCGCAGAGAATGTCACCAAAGAGGGTGAGACACTGAGACACACACACACTCACACACACACAAAACCAAACATATTTATATACCGGATAATGGATATATATCTCTTTTACCCAGTGCTTAATTTGTAAATGATTAGGTGCCGGAGTGCATGTGCGTGCGTGCTTCACGCGCATGTGCACGCGCAAAATTCGTTTTTTTGAGGGCCGCTAGCCCTTCCTATATTCAGCTATTAGTGTAGATTTTCGTCTTACACAAACATTAAATTCTCATTGACAATGAATGGAGAATTTACGTCATATATGGACGAGCAAATCGGCTATTTTCATCCTACACAAAGACAATGAATGGAGAATTTACGTCTGAGCAAATCGACTTAGTGTCTATTTTTGCCCTACACAAACATTAAATTCCCATTGACAATGAATGGAGAATTTTACGTCATAGTGTCTGAGCAAATAGGCATAGTGCCCCTCACTTCACACAGGTGTGATTTCTTTGTATTATTATTATCTTTTTGACCTAAATTTAACACAACCAACAGCCAGTGACGGATTGGCTGTTGGAACACAATAGAGTACAGGCATAGCATTTGCAGCAGCAGTTTGCACACTGCACAGGCCATAAGAACACACTACACTAGTATAGGCATCTATTTCTTTATTTGGCCACACCAAAGCAATCAGATATAGATTGATATTGATATGTCTGAGCCATGCTGTAAAGTCGAGTTTCATGCTGTAAAGTCGGTCAGCAATTTCATGATGGCAATGTTGAACAGTCAGTTCTGTTCATAACTCACCATTTGATTTGTTTTGAAAACAAAACGGGAAAGCGCATGCTGTCCCCAAAGGCTAAACTCCAAGTAGCAGTTAAACTATTGCTTCATCTAAGACTTAGAACATATACTTAGATTCTAAGTATATGTTCCATTCCTTCCATATGCAACGACAAAGTCGACAAGAGAGATTAACTTGTTTTGCTTGTGTTATGCACCGTCATAACACAGGCTTGAGGATGTGTCAAGGGGGGGGGGGGGGTCCCATAGCACCCCTATTTCCTCTGAAAGTGGGCGCGCATTTCAAAATAAGGGTGTTTTTTTGTTTGTACTTGCTATGACCAGGAAGAAGCCTAGTTGACTTGAAAATGAAACTAAAAATAATAATACCGACATATTGTATATTGTATGTGCATTTGGGGTGGCGGTACGCCCCCTAGAGGTACCGGAGTCCATCTATAGGTAGCAGAGCGCAGGAGGGAGACAAGCTCCGGCACAAATTAAGCACTGCTATTTGTATTATGACCTTCATACTGCTTTCTGATAATAACGGTCTTCCGTCCTTGTTTTTGTTCCCTGTCAAGCTGCCAATCTGGCTTTCAACCACGACAAGAACCAGTGATGGACAGATGGAGGTTATGTGTGAGTGTTTGTCACCTGTGTGTCTGATATTTTGCATACTGTTGTACGTATGAGTGTTTACTGTTTACGTAGTGTTTGTATGTTGCATAATGTATGTGTATGTGTCAACGATGATCAGCCCTGTCATGTTATTAAACTAACTAAACATGATAAATATTATCTCTACGTCAGACACTGGCAGGGTCACTGTCACTGCAACAGTGTTCTGTGTAATACGATCTCATCTCATTGAATGTGTTCACTTTAATCTGAGCCATTTTGTCTACCATCCCCCCTACACTCCAATTCTCACCATCATTTGCACTAACTGACAAAAACTGCTTAAAAGCATGTTGGGAGAAACGCTGATTGTGCACCTTTTTTATTTAAAATGTTCAGCAAGACTGGGGATAGTGGAATGAGTGGTCAGGCAAGCATTCAAATTAACAAAACGTATTTCTGAACCATTTTTACCAGTTCTAGCGTAACTGTTGAATTGATAGAAACAAGAAATGAATTACAGGTTGTCTTAACACTCAAACCCAAGAGTTAACCATGCCTTTTGTTTAGTGGGTGAGCTCATGTGCCACAGGTTTCTTTGCCCCACTGTGCTCTTACACAGATTTCAGGTTTTTGTTTTTGTACAGTCTTAATTTTCATCTTCATTCATTTTCATTTTTTCATTTTTTCATTTTCATTCATTTTTGATGAATTGAACATTGTGGACCCTATTGGAAACAAGTGTAATGCTTAATTGGGTCGTCCACTCACAGTTAACAGCCTTTGTATTGAGTTTGTGCTTGAAATGTACTGTAATTCTGCAAACTGTTAATACATTTTTCAATCAATCAATCAATCTCATATAGTTGTGAAGGAATAAAACTTGCAATCTGGATTAATATAAGGACTGATGCCTTTTTGCTTTACCTTTGTTGTCTATATATTTTGCTTCCTACAGTAAACAGTACAATCCTCATTGTAACAATTGAGTTTGTAAATGGAACTGAATGGACCTGTAATGTATAGTAATCGTCCATAATTGTATGGTGCTGCACTGCCACAAGTGTCAATCTTCACAATGAGGGAAATGTGATTTTTATTGGGTCTAACTTACTGTATATGTACCAGTGGTCCCCCAATTCTTTCCATAGCTGTTGCAGGAAGGGACATGATTAATGCAGATGGACAACCGACAACCCCATTGTTGTCACAAAGGCCAAATTAACTTTTGATGAAATTTCTGTATTTTTGCGGCAATATTAATGTATGCCTAAATCAAATCACCTTTGTAAAATGAATAAATTATCACTCACCCTAGCCCATACAGAAGTTGCACATGCAATCATTAAGAAATGTGCTTCACTTGTTTTTTGTTCCATCATTTGTTTTAGATATATTTTGTAGGCCTAGCTAGCCTATACTACCTTTCTTTTTAAGTGTCATTTTTTCATAGGATGGATATAGTTCATACATGAATTCATGTATTTTTCATATCACAAAAATCAATCAGTGGCTGTGCATCACAAATTCTAAATGAATGTCGTCCACCTCGACTAACGTACTCGACCTGTGTTCTATAGCCTATGTTGACTGGTATTCAGAGAGCTGTGTTCTATAGCCTACGTTGACTGGTATTCAGAGACCTGTGTTCTATAGCCTACGTTGACTGGTATTCAGAGAGCTTAACCACCCATGCTAGTATCAGCATTTAGCTCTGCGTTCACGCTTCAGGGGCTCTCAACTGGAGCCCTTTTATATCCGTGCACTGGATAATGTACGAGAAAATGGTGGATGGAGACAGGCGACGGTCACATACCGCCACGAGGGGAGGTAGGCACCCATCTGGAAATGGTTGGTGTGATGATCTGTCTGTTGAGCGTTTGTTTTGTCCCCTTCAGCTGCCGATGGAAGTCGAGAATCATTGATTCAACAGAAATGGGCCAGAGAAACCAATTATTGCTCTGTGTGTGTGTGTGTGTGTGTGTGTGTGTGTGTGTGTGTGTGTGTGTGTGCCGTGTGTGTGTGTGTGTGTGTGTGTGTGTGTGTGTGTGTGTGTGCCGTGTGTGTGTGTGTGTGTGTGTGTGTGTGTGTGTGTGTGTGTGTGCCGTGTGTGTGTGCCGTGTGTGTGTGTGTGTGTGTGTGTGTGTGTGTGTGTGTGTGTGTGTGTGTGTGTGTGTGCCGTGTGTGTGTGTGTGCCGTGTGTCCGTGCATGCCAAGGCCTTATAGGACAGTCTGAAATGGCTGCAGATGGCAAGGTTTTCAATTCAATTCAATTTTATTAGAGTGTCAAATCACAACAAGTTGTCTGAAGACACTTTACAACCAACAAAGACCCACCCAGAGCAAGCAATATAAGACAATGGTAACGAAAAACTCCCCTTTAGGAAGAAACGTCAGGCAGAACCCGACTCTAGGGTGGGCGGCCATCTGCCTCGACCGTGTCGGGGGAGAGGGGGGGGGGGGGGGGGGGGGGTAGAGGGGAAACAAAGAGCTGCATAGTGTGGCCCCTGCAGAGGAACATCGAGGATGAGGACGGAGCAAAATTAAGACACACACTGGGTCATATTATAGGCAATAGAAAACCTTCATCCACCCCAGCCTTATATGCAGTTGTAAGTAGGCTATGCACATGCAGGCTATATATACAGTATACCCCATATCAGTGATGCCTCCAGCCTGCCTGGATTTATTTGCATAATTGCAAGATTGCAAATTCTTCTCTGGATTAATAGCCCTTAACTCATGCATGGGTCATCATGAACTCGAACATAATAGTGACCTTTAACCATGATGGTCAATATTTTGTCCACTTTCTCAGACTGAGACTTAATTATGATTTATGCAGGCGTATATTTTCTGCAAACCCAAAGAGCATTATTCAGGGTCAATGATCCCGATTTCTTATTTCCACTAGACAGAAGGGGGGGGGGGGGGGGGGGGGGGGGGGAATCAATACTACTTCTAATCATGCTGTCAGGTTGCCTAACCATCAGCACTGTTTGCAATTCTGCAGTTCTCCATCTCACAGACAGGGGAAGGCAACGCCAACGAGGATGGCTGGTGAGTCCAGACAGTGTTATATGTATACGGGTGAGTCATACCATGAATCCGTCATATATAGGCCTACAAACAAATAGGATAGGCTACGCCATTTTCAAGGTGGGTGGATACATAAACTATAGGCCTACTCAAAAGCACAGTGCACAGCGCACACACTGCAGCAGCTGCGCTTAAGTGAAATCAAAGGAGTCAGTTTAATTATTTCAGAGTGTAGAGTCTGTGTCTTGTCTCTTCTGCCCACCCTTCAAATCATTGATTTTTCCCTCCCCTCTAGCTGTTTCTCTCTGAATTGTAGATTCATTGATTTGACCCTGCCTGGAATGCTGTATAGCCGGGTAGCCCAATGGCTTCTATGGTTTGATTAGACGCTCTCCATGGTGCTGAATGTTAGCCTGCACTGCTGTCCGTGGACGGTGCTGATTTGGAGACCCAAAAGTGTTGGGTCAAAACACAAAAAAAACAACATTGGCAAGTGATTATTTGCAAGACCTGTTATTAAACGAATAATTGATATAGTCTTTAGTATTTTTATTTTTTACATTTAAGTGTGTATAGGCTAAATGTTGCCCTTCCTTGACGTGTTCATCATGCAGGCAAATCCCCAGGCGGGGGTGTGGTTAAAAGATCGACGAAATCCAGTGGAAATGAAAAGTGCTCTTAGGTTACATTTGTATTTCATTTGACCAGCCTTGTAGAATACCGTGTGTGATTTCTTCCTGAGATAATCAATATTTGCTTCCACTGTTCTTTCACATACGGCGCCACAAATCCTATTTCTGTTCGAGGCCTAAAGCAGGCTACCTGTGATGTAACACCATATAGTCCTATATGATAACATCATTATATAAACAAAACATATAATATTGTTGTAGGCTATGCTATAACCTATATAGGCCTACATTACGTCTGTCGATATAGGCTATAGGACTACGAGATTGGTTTTAATTATGTCCTGTTATTCTCAAAATAGATTACAGCCTAGCCTTGATATAAAATTCGGTATCCATTTTGGTAGACGTAGATTCGAGAGACGAATTAGCCTCTATAGCCTATAGTATAAACAATCCTACAGCTGCATTGACGCAGATAAATGGTGAAATAATAATTGATAAAAAGACATGTCGATAGAGCGGAAATAGCCTGCTGCTTACACTGCCATTCGACGCCTAACAGTATGAAGTGATGGAAAATCAAGTGTAGGACAGACTCAGAGGGAGAGGACATAGCACCTCCCACCTCCTATTGGTATCAAGGGGCTTCGACGAGAGAGAGAGAGAGAGAGAGAGAGAGAGAGAGAGAGAGAGAGAGATAGATAGAGAGAGTCTGCTGTGGTGGTGGAAATCGGACGACATGAGCTCTACATGAATCGTGCAAAATGCTCTAAGACGCTTCCGGCGTTTGTCTTTCAACCGTCTCTTCCGAAGACAAGCCTATAAAGCAAACTTATTCTTCACGGTCAGGTATGGAGATGCTATTCATCCACATCTAGAGATGTCGTTAGACGTTGGCATTCGCTAGCGTAACGGCTCACTGCCTTCTGCCACTGCTGGCTGTTGTGCGCAGGCGAATCCCGGTATGGCCAATATGGGAAAACGATTCGCTCCGATTCTAAATCCGTTGCGTTGGGAATAAGCCTAATTGTCCGCTATTTGTTTGTGTTCTATTATCTTCGATATCCTTGTCTTAATCGTGATGAATCATATATGTGTCTTACAGATTGCGCGGTACAGTCATATGGGCAGTCAGCGGGAGAGAGGGAAAAGATATGAGGGTGTAGCGATTATCATATTGCTTTGTGAGGGGTGTGTGCGTGTGTGTGTGTGTGTGTGTGTGTGTGTGTGTGTGTGTGTGTGTGTGGGGGGGGGGGTCGCTGCGACTGTGAAATGATGGCACCACAATGAGATGGCGATCCTCTGGTATTTATGAATGAAACAAGCGTTAATGGCGTTGCGCACCTTCTGCAGAGGGACAAGTCTGCCACCCCTTGACTTGAGGCAATGCTGTACCGTACGTCAACATGAGACTGTAGGCTACACCATAATGACGCCAGTATGACGCATAGACCCATACTTCTGTGGAAAATCTCATGGTTAATCCCCCCATAGCCTATCCTAGCTATAGTCTACACATCCTCCCATCTGGATGTGTCTGCCCTCTTCTATGCTCATAGCGTATTGTTTATTGTGGCTGCAGTTAGAATGGCACAATGCCACGCAATGTGTGAACTGTGTGAGACTTTTGCATGTAAGGTAATGCAATTCGTGTGTGTGTGTGTGTGTGTGTGTGTGTGTGTGTGTGTGTGTGTGTGTGTGTGTGTGTGTGTGTGTGTGTGTGTGTGTGTGCGTGCGGTGTGCATTTGAAATCTGCATGGGTGCGTGTGCTTCCACCAACTGCACAGTAAAATCCTCAGTATTAATTTAACCCTGAGCATATGTACAAACAAATGAACCCTTACATGTCAATTTGGTTACATTTGTACTATCTTAGACTCAGAGTTACGCTAAATTAAATGGATAAACTAACACTGGGGATTTGGGTTGGAGAAAAGCAGTGGCAGGAGAGCTGAGGAGAGGAGAGATGAGGAGAGCTGAGGAGAGGAGAGATGAGGAGAGATGAGGAGAGATGAGGAGAGGAGAGATGAGGAGAGATGAGGAGAGATGAGGAGAGGAGAGATGAGGAGAGGAGAGACGAGGAGAGATGAGGAGAGATGAGGAGAGGAGAGATGAGGAGAGCTGAGGAGAGGAGAGGAGAGATGAGGAGAGATGAGGAGAGGAGAGATGAGGAGAGATGAGGAGAGAGGAGGAGAGGAGAGATGAGGAGAGATGAGGAGAGGAGAGATGAGGAGAGATGAGGAGAGGAGAGCTGAGGAGAGCTGAGGAGAGATGAGGAGAGATGAGGAGAGGAGAGATGAGGAGAGATGAGGAGAGGAGAGATGAGGAGAGGAGAGATGAGGAGAGATGAGGAGAGATGAGGAGAGGAGAGATGAGGAGAGATGAGGAGAGATGAGGAGAGGAGAGATGAGGAGAGATGAGGAGAGATGAGGAGAGGAGAGCTGAGGAGAGATGAGGAGAGATGAGGAGAGATGAGGAGAGGAGAGGAGAGGAGAGGAGAGATGAGGAGAGCTGAGGAGAGGAGAGGAGAGATGAGGAGAGATGAGGAGAGGAGAGCTGAGGAGAGGAGAGCTGAGGAGAGGAGAGGAGAGGAGAGGAGAGGAGAGGAGAGGAGAGGAGAGGAGAGGAGAGGAGAGGAGAGGAGAGGAGAGGAGAGGAGAGATGAGGAGAGGAGAGGAGAGGAGAGGAGAGATGAGGAGAGATGAGGAGAGGAGAGATGAGGAGAGGAGAGGAGAGGAGAGGAGAGATGAGGAGAGATGAGGAGAGGAGAGCTGAGGAGAGGAGAGGAGAGATGAGGAGAGGAGAGGAGAGATGAGGAGAGATGAGGAGAGGAGAGCTGAGGAGAGGAGAGGAGAGATGAGGAGAGATGAGGAGAGGCGAGCTGAGGAGAGGAGAGGAGAGATGAGGAGATGAGGAGAGGAGAGGAGAGGAGAGGAGAGGAGAGGAGAGGAGAGGAGAGGAGAGGAGAGGAGAGGAGAGGAGAGGAGAGATGAGGAGAGGAGAGGAGAGGAGAGATGAGGAGAGATGAGGAGAGGAGAGATGAGGAGAGGAGAGGAGAGGAGAGGAGAGATGAGGAGAGATGAGGAGAGGAGAGGAGAGGAGAGGAGAGATGAGGAGAGATGAGGAGAGATGAGGAGAGGAGAGATGAGGAGAGGAGAGATGAGGAGAGGAGAGGAGAGGAGAGGAGAGGAGAGGAGAGGAGAGGAGAGGAGAGGAGAGGAGAGGAGAGGAGAGATGAGGAGAGGAGAGCTGAGGAGAGATGAGGAGAGATGAGGAGAGGAGAGATGAGGAGAGGAGAGATGAGGAGAGGAGAGGAGAGGAGAGGAGAGATGAGGAGAGGAGAGGAGAGGAGAGGAGAGATGAGGAGAGGAGAGATGCATGACAGTAATTCCAGTGATTAAGCTTTGAAGTGCGTTGCCGAGAGTAGTAAAGACAGATGGACTGATGCCAGCATGTGTGTGGTGGTGGAGGGGGTATGACTGGATCTGTGGGGGTGTCTGTCTGTCTGTCTGTCTGTCTGTCTGTCTGTCTGTCTGTCTGTCTGTCTGTCTGTCTGTCTGTCTGTCTGTCTGTCTGTCTGTCTGTCTTGAATACCCATGTTATTGTTGCATAACAACCGTTCACACCGCTAAGGTGTAGAAGACACAAATGGAATCTATTTATAGCAGGGCAGTTGAAGATGTTTATAATGTTGATAGTCGTGATAGCTGCCAAATTGGTGATGACAGTGATGATAGTGGTGGTGATGAAAACCTTGTGGTAGCAGTAGTGGTGAGGATGATGATGATGATGATGATGATGATGATGATGATGATGATGATGATGATGATGATGATGATGATGATGATAAGTCATTCACTGACAATGATATTCAATTGCATTTATAAAGAGGTCCAAACCAGAGGAACTAGTTTCTACCATAACAAGGTCACAGCAGCCAGGTGCTGAAATAGAAGTGTGAATATCACGGGGGGGGGTTTGTCTGCCTGCAGGCTCGGACACTGAAACTTGAATAATCTGAATGTAAGGTTTAGTTATCCACTGGAACATCAGCCAAGCCACACAGAACATAGGGCTCACCGACCCAACTTATATTAGGCACTCTGAGCAATTGTTCGTCTGGCCCTCCACAGGGCTTTAATGGACTAACACCGTGATGAAATGAGATGACAAGTACCAAGGAGTCATTTCTGCTATAATCTTTATATAAACTATTACCGTTGACCTTCAGCATAACAGTATTTTTTGACCACAAGCATCAAAAACACTGTAATAGAATATGAACCAACCTCCCTTTCGTTAAATGGACGAATTTTTAAAATAATAAAAATAGAACAGTGTGGCCTCCCTGTCCAATCTTTGGCCATCAATAGCAGGTTATACTAGGTGTGCAGTTCATGAATTAAGCAAATCACAATGAAGGAATCTGTGGCAAAGTCCCACTATAGATCTGGATGGTGTGGTGTGAGGTGTTAACATGTCATGGTCAGATGGAAATTGTGATCTTTATAAATACCTTTTTACATGGGTAGATTATCAACTATAATACAACTCAGCACGTGCTGTTTCTATTTTGTGACGTGCATGTAGTTAAGTGGCATGAGTCGATGAGTGCTGTGATTTGCTTGCTTTATATGTGCAAGTGCAAATATGAGTGGACAATTGGACATATTAAATAGCCTGGAATCCAGACCGATTCACAACGTTCGGTGGATATCTTTTTTCTCACTTTGCTATTCAGTCTGGCCAGGGTCCTATTTGACTCGTATTTCAAAACATCACCAATAATTACGTAGGCAAGTTAGGAAGTGACTAGAGTTTTACATTGGAAAACACTGGTCCCGCCTCCCTCACAGGCCAATCAGAAGCCCCTTGGAAATAGGAGGCTGGTCAGACTGAGAAGCAATGTAAGGAGAAAAAAAAACAACGTAGGAATGAGTCTGGATTCCAGGCTAAGACATACCGGTACATATAGGTTACATATAGGTACATATAGGTTACATATAGGTACATATAGGTTACATACTGTACATCCTTTTCCAGATCATTTTATTCCTATTTGTTTCAGTGCAATATTTAAAAATACCAACACATCTCAAAATGGCTTGACTGCAGATGGATCTTGATAACTCTGAATGATGCCATATGTTGGTTGGGGAATTCCCCTGTTGTCCCTGCTCTAACCATCTGTGTGCTTCTCAGACCTGGATTAAATAGTATTACAAAGAATACATGCCCGGTTTGAAAGCAATGAAACAATGAATGCATTACAAAAATGCACACTTTGTCACCATCTGTCACTGCAGGTAGGCTTTGATATTTGAGAGGAGTTAAAATAGTGCTTCTGTCAGGTCCGCGTCCATATTTTATAAGATCACTAAAGTATTGATTCAATGTAATTCTGAAAACATAAAAATGTAGAGTGACTATTGAAGCCATTTGAATGTTCTACTGGCTAAAGTAATCCTAATCATATGTCATTCTCAACCTGTTCAAACATTGGAAATCCTATTTTCATTTTCATCAGAGAGGCGTGGTCTTGGCCTTTCTATGCAAGTGCCTCTCTCCATGCCAGGTGGCAAGGCTATGGTATTAGCATGGCCTTATGGAGAGGCCAGACGGAGCAACCTAGGGGTTCTATAGATCAAGGCTATGGTATTAGCAGGGCCTTATGGAGAGGCCAGACGGAGCAACCTATGGGTTCTATAGATCAAGGCTATGGTATTAGCAGGGCCTTATGGAGAGGCCAGACGGAGCAACCTATGGGTTCTATAGATCAAGGCTATGGTATTAGCAGGGCCTTATGGAGAGGCCAGACGGAGCAACCAGTGCCTCTCTCCATGCCAGGCGGCAAGGCTATGGTATTAGCATGGCCTTATGGAGAGGCCAGACGGAGCAACCTAGGGGTTCTATAGATCAAGGCTATGGTATTAGCAGGGCCTTATGGAGAGGCCAGACGGAGCAACCTAGGGGTTCTATAGATCAAGGCTATGGTATTAGCAGGGCCTTATGGAGAGGCCAGACGGAGCAACCTAGGGGTTCTATAGATCAAGGCTATGGTATTAGCAGGGCCTTATGGAGAGGCCAGACGGAGCAACCAGTGCCTCTCTCCATGCCAGGCGGCAAGGCTATGGTATTAGCATGGCCTTATGGAGAGGCCAGACAGAGCAACCTAGGGGTTCTATAAGGCTATGGTATTAGCAGGGCCTTATGGAGAGGCCAGACGGAGCAACCTAGGGGTTCTATAGATCAAGGCTATGGTATTAGCAGGGCCTTATGGAGAGGCCAGACGGAGCAACCTATGGGTTCTATACAGTAGATCAAACTAATACTCCTCTGTTTTTCACTCTCCAAGACTGATTGGAGGGACACCTGAGGCTCACTCACTCATCTATCTAAATGACAGCTTCCGTTTTGGTTCGTTGGTGACGCATTGTGTTGGCTTTGATTATGATTAGAGAGGTTGATTTCTCTGTTGGAGGTTTACATCATATCACACACTGCAGACAGTGTTTGTTCACGATCAGGGAGGAACAAGCATGTACACAAACATCTTGAACCTGCCTTTCGCCATGCAGTCTTGTACTGTTAGCCCCTTAGTAGTCTCACTTCCAAGTCACAGACACAGTCAATGTCCTATATAGTCCCACTCCTATACACATAGTTTATAGATTATGTATGCTTTGAGGCCAACTTCAGAGGCTTTTGTTCATAATGAAGTGTACACAGTAGAATCCTCAGGGTTAACTCAAGACTTTAACTCAAAATATTGTACAAATTGAACTAAAGTAACTAAGTTAATTTACTTGAGTACTGTACTTTTGTAAAAACAATCTTTGGGTGTCTGTACTTTACTTAAGTATTTGTATTTTAGTATTTCTGTCACAATGAGTCGCGAAGAGACACAGCTTGTAGATAAGTATTGTAAAAGCATCTACTTTTGAATGCTTCTTTGAAAGTGAGTACTCCAGTAGGCTACTTGAGTTCAATTGCAAATTTAACTAATAAAGCAACTTTCACTGCAGTTGAGTAGGCCTAATATTTGACCAGGAATCTTCTGGCTCGGCTTAATGTGCAGACTTTAGAGGCTGCAAACCAGGGCACCAAGCTGGGGGGTGCACCACACGAACCAGGGCACCAAGCTGGGGGTGCACCACACGAACCAGGGCACCAAGCTGGGGGTGCACCAAACCAACCAGGGCACCAAGCTGGGGGGTGCACCAAACCAACCAGGGCACCAAGCTGGGGGGTGCACCAAACCAACCAGGGCACCAAGCTGGGGGGTGCACCAAACGAACCAGGGCACCAAGCTGGGGGGTGCACCAAACTAACCAGGGCACCAAGCTGGGGGGTGCACCAAACGAACCAGGGCACCAAGCTGGGGGGTGCACCAAACGAACCAGGGCACCAAGCTCGGGGGCGCACCAAACGAACCAGGGCACCAAGCTCGGGGGTGCACCAAACCAGGGCACCAAGCTCGGGGG
The DNA here is from genome assembly GCF_951216825.1 of Electrona antarctica. Classification (NCBI taxonomy): domain Eukaryota; kingdom Metazoa; phylum Chordata; class Actinopteri; order Myctophiformes; family Myctophidae; genus Electrona; species Electrona antarctica. Next base: position 24,834,619 of record NC_136799.1, read on the forward strand.
TGCACCAAACCAGGGCACCAAGCTCGGGGGTGTACCAAACGCCTGGCCCAAAAGAATGAAAGACAGGAGTATTACAAGTAAGAGCGCCAAAATACTGTTTGTGGGATGCATGCCGAAATGGCAATAAATCAGTGCCGGACTGCGTCGACAGCATCCGTCACCCCACTGATAAAGCGAAAATTTCATCCATCTTCTACACTTTGACTCAAGTACCTGAGTTGAGTAGGTTGTCCACCACTGGTGACTGTACAGCGATTGTAGTTCAAGGGTTGTACACAAACCATCAAAGTGTTTGTAGATGCATTAGGGGTTGCATGTAGTGTCTTAGGGAGACTGCTGGTAACTTAAGTCCTGGGAATTGGGTCAATGCAGAGCAGTCCAGAAGCACAGGGGAGGTTAAGCTCAATGATTAGCCACTAAGCCAAGACCACAGTACTGCAATCTCTTGCACATTCTGGAGGACACATGCACACACATTCACACATGAAGCATATGTAAACACGCATACTTGTAAGTGTTTATATGTACAGTTGTACACAAACACAAACACAAACACACATGAACGCACGCACGCACGCACACACGCACGCACGCACGCACGCACGCACGCACGCACGCACGCACGCACGCACGCACGCACGCACGCACGCACGCACGCACGCACACACACACACACACACACACACACACACACACACACACACACACACACAAATAAACATTACAGATACAGAGATGGACTGTGTAGAATGCAGATAATGTAGGAAAGATGACAGATAGTTGTGTGCATGGAGGTGAGGTAAGAAACCCTAGGCAGGCTTATAAGAGAACCTCACTGTTTACATTATTATACAAGTTTAATATTAAAAGTATGAGAAAATAAGACAACAAAACATAAAAGTTTGAAATAGTTATGTATCTCCCTTCCTCTCCTCCTCCTCTCTGCTCTCTTTTCCTCCTCTCTGCTCGTCTCAGTTTCTCTCCTCTTCTCTGCAGGGGATACGTAATGGATGCTGTGGAATCTGTGGATTATTCCTGCCTATGGTTTTAATCATTTATTATTATTATTTTCTTTTTTAAGATTTGTTTTTGGCTTTCATGCCTTTATTGATAGTTACAGTGAAGACGGACAGGAAAGAGGGAGGAAGAGAAGGGGAGAGACATGCAGAAAAGGTTGTCATGAACAGGACTCGAACATGCAACCCGCTGTCAGGCCAGAGCCTATATGTGGCATGCGCCTAGACCACTAGGCCAGTGGGCGCCTGCCTTTGGTTTTTATTAAGGTGCAAACACAGTAACAATATGTGATTGAGTCAAAACTCAAACTCAAACTAAAATAAACGTATTGCAAATATACTCATTGAAAGCCTGGATTTAATATATTCTCTTTATCCCTCCATTTATCTCTAAACTGAGATTAATGTAATGCACACGTGCGTACGCACGCACGCACAATCACATTTTCACCCCCTGTCTGAGATAACATCTGCCAGTCACTGCCAACAAGGACAGAGCTTGACTTATACTTTACTGTGTGTGCGTGCGTGCGTGCGTGCGTGCGTGCGTGCGTGAGTGTACTGTATATGCTATAGCTGGACGCTGGAGTGTCTGTCAGTCAGCGAGTGCCTTGGCCTCGGGACACATGGCCATTGAGCCTTTTATATTTGTGAGTCACAGAAATCTCCAGAATAAACCCTGAACATTCTCCCAGCTGAAAAAAGTAATTATTATTTCATGGAACAGGTTCACAGCACTATGGAACATTCATATATTTCCAGAATCCTGTGCCTGATTAAAAACAGCTCTGCAAGACTCCCAGGGCCTGCTTTGTGGGTGTCTGTTTGAGCATGCTCTTGATCCATTGAATGGCGTTGTATTTGATGTTGGTTAATGCGCCTCCTTTGTGCCACCTCTTAAGTGGCTCTCTTGAGGGAAATTATGTGCATAAATTCTGCAAAAGGTGACATTTCTTTGCTTGCTCTATAGAAAAGTGAGTGAAGGAAGTGGGTATTTCATGGGTTTGATGGGAGAGGAGAGGAGAGGAGAGGAGAGGAGAGGAGAGGAGAGGAGAGGAGAGGAGAGGAGAGGAGAGGATGCTTGATCTATGCCAAAACTATCTCCTAATGGAGTTTGGCTGGCCTGCCACAGATGCGTTTATAGTGTGCCAATAATTCATTAAGGACATGCAGTCCTCCCATTTAAAATTGAGAGGAGAGGAGAGGAGAGGAGAGGAGAGGAGAGGAGAGGAGAGGAGAGGAGAGGAGAGGAGAGGAGAGGAGGAGAGGAGAGGAGAGGAGAGGAGAGGAGAGGAGAGGAGGAGACAACCGCCTTTTAGGAGGAAAGTCATTAATCTCTGTGGCTTGGTGTCAAGGACGAATAGTGATGGGGTGTTCGCGCGTGCGTGCGTGTGCGCGCGTGTGTGTGTGTGTGTGTGTGTGTGTGTGTGCACGTGCTTGCATGTGTTTAAGTGTGGGCATGCATACTGCCCATGCACTTGCTCACACCTGCATACTGTGTGCGCAGCACCGGGATTTCGGTGATGCATGGTAGAGAGAGACGTAGGAGGAATAGGTCGGGTAGGAGGGAGAGGGGAGCTAATTTTAGTCCAGGTGGGAAGTGGGAGGGGGTATTGGATGGGCAGGACTCACTGTCACTGCATTGAAGTACAAAAAAGACAACAGAATCACTGACTGACTGGCTGACTGACTGACTCACTGACTGAGTGACTGAGTGACTGACTGACTGACTGACTGACTGACTGACTGACTGACTGACTGACTGACTGACTGACTGACTGACTGACTGACTATTCCCAGACAGTCTGGGCCATCGATCAAAACCACAGCACTCTTAGTTTATTGATTAAACAGCATGGAGACCTGGGAAGAAACCGGGGAGTAACAGCAAGGGACAAGAGACTGCAGGCTGAGCGAATATAGGTTCAGAGAGAGCCAAACGATAAGTAGGCCAGCAAAATACACAGATTGAACGCGGGAGAGAGAGATGCAGCAGGGAGGATAGAAAGAGAAAATCGTATTACAAAGTAGTCAGGGACAGACAGAGGACATGGACAGAGTGAATATGCACACATACATGTACGCATGCGCTCAATCGCACATGCATATACACGCACGCACGCACGCACGCACGCACGCACGCACGCACGCACGCACGCACGCACGCACGCACGCACACACACACACACACACACACACACACACACACACACACACATCCATGACCTGATATTGTGCAGAGCCATGCAGAGGTCATTCTGTCTAGTATATTTTAGCCTTTAGTTTCATCTCATACTGTAGCTCAGACTAAAGGCCATGATGCGTGTAAAGCAGTGACCAGCAGTATTGTCTATACATCTTTGGTGTTCTAGCCTACACTTGTTCTACCCCATCTGATAATGTCATCCATCCTTTACATAGCAATAATAAGTTACCCATAGCTTATGCCTATTTAAACCAAGGAATCTTGACGAGACAGAACATGTTAAGTTTGATATATTTCATATGATGGTGTTGCGCACAAACAATACCTTATCTACAAGCTCCCAAAGATTCACAGATGCAACACATTATAGATCAGAGCAAGTCGGAGGTTGTATAGATCTGTTTATTTGGAAGGGGCAGCACATACAGTATTAATGAATACCACATTGATTGATTGATTGATTGAAATATTTATTAACAGTTTTTGCAGAATTACAGTACATTTCAAGCACAACTCAATACAAAGACTGTTAACTGTGAGTGGACGCCCCAATAAAGCATTACACATGTTCAAATCATCAAAACATTTAGAGACGTACAAATAGATACTTCTATATAGCCAAAGAACAGAACAGGAATTCATCATAAAGGAGGTCAAAAAGGGAAAAGAAACATATACAGTGAGGGGAAAAATGGGTGGGTGGTGGGGGGAGGGGATTCAGATTCTATGGGGGCCAGTTTCGAATTGCAGCCGTCCGTAGGTGCCCTTTGAGAGCGGTTTTGTAGGAGTCAAGGGATTTGCATGTCTTAATGACTGTTGGTAGGGCGTTACACATTTTGGTGGCATAGGAGCGGAAATAATTTAGTCCCTTGTTTGTGCCGAATCTGGGTTGCACATGGTTTGTTGCACTCCCTCTGGTGTTGTGGGTGTGGACTTCGTTAACATTAAGGAAGTATTTGGATAGGTATACATGGGTACTGTACTCTGTCATCGACCCTAAGCCATTCCAGCCTGTCAAAGTGGGCAGGGGTGAGGTGGGTTCGGGGGGTGAGGCCAAGTAGGAGCCTGACCAGTTTGTTTTGGGAAGTCTGGAGCCTTGTTTTAACACACAATACAATGCTGTGTAAAAAATTAGCAAGAATACTCATTTCAATCCGTAGTCCAGATACAGAATACACGCAACATTACAAAAAAAGAGCACATGTTTGAAATGGTACAAACAGAATAGGAAAAACAAGAGTAAAAAAGGCCTAGTTTTGATTTAAAATACAAGACACTCAAGAAAAAAAACTAGCCTAGATAAGAAAAGGAATTTTGCGCTACTAGACTAGACTGCACCTCACAATCCCCTGGTGATGGCCCTTGTAATGATGCCTGCGTTGGGCTTCTTTAAAAAAAAATAGATATATAATTGTATAAATTCCTCCATAGGAGGCGGCCATAAACCATGTAAGGTTGTATACACTGCACAACACATGCCAGTTTAAAGAGCTTCCAGTTATCAAAGGTAAATTTGATAACTGAAATATTGAATTCAGGCCTTTTACTTGTATTGTATTTCTACAATGTGGTACTTGCTAAGCAAAACATCTTAGTACTTCTTCCACCACTGCACACAACAGCAGCCTCCATCAAACTATGGCCAGAGAGGACTGAGACATGCTCATTCATTTATTTTCATGACAGATATTAAATCTCCCTTAGATGTGACCCAGAATCGTTGCTGAACATAGGCAATAAAACTCACTGAAATCACATTAATTTTGAACTTCTTGACTGACATTATCTAGAATCTGGCAATGCAATTACAGGGCACTGTGCCAACGATAGTGGGCGCGAGTGTGACAGAAATCCACTTATTCCATCTAGTGCTGCTGTTGATTTACCTTTTCATTACAGTTTGTACTTAGAGAGTGCCACATGATCACAGTTGAAGTATAGTATCTTATTATGGACTGTAAAGTGTAATGGGGTTAGAGGACATGCAAACACAAACACATAATCAGTGTTATATTATATGAGTGTTACATACATGTATTATGTTACGTACTGTATGTGTGTAGGACATATTGAGTGCCACAGTCTTGCCCTTTTGCTTACTCAGCCTTATCTCTGATTGAGCTACACTGTTGTTTAATGGTCTGATACTTGGTTACATTAGAATGTTGTTTTAAATAATATGCTTATTTTTCTCCACTAGATTTGCACGCACGCACGCACGCACGCACGCACGCACGCACGCACGCACGCACGCACGCACGCACACACACACACACACACACACACACACACACACACACACACACACACACACACACACACACACACACACACACACACAAAACTATTGTCAGCACTCAGCAGTACTGATGAAAAATGGTGCAGAATGAATGAGGACTAATGCAATAGCTACCACTGTATGCCTGGGGGAAGCATCATGCTATGAGCTGCTAGTTCTTATACAGTCCATATTTATTTGAAATGCTGAAACCTGTGAGAATACTAAAGTCTAATTCATATGTTTTGCGGGAGCTTTGTCGCTTTGTCGCTTGCCGAATATAACATTTTTGCAAAGGAAATTTATATTTGGTGTCAGCAACATGGTTCAAGTAAAAAGGTGGGTGAAATTATTTTTTGTGCATAGTTCCCCGTGTCATTTCACAAACAACTGTTGGGTTTATTTTCAGGTTCTACAGCCATACAACCAAATGGTCTCTTTTTCACAAATAGATTTACGCATAGTACCTGAGATAATATACCTACCGGTATATATATACACCTGAGATATATATATATATATATATATATATATGCACAGGCAGCGAACACACACACACACACACACACACACACACACACACACACACACACACACACACACACACACACACACACACACACACACACACACACACACACACACACGTGGGTGTGGACTTCGTTAACATTAAGGACGTATTTAGATAGGTATACATGGGTATCTTGGTGGTGTAGCGAATCTTGTGGACCAGACTCATTGCAAGATGCTGTACTCTGTCATCGACCCTAAGCCATTCCAGCCTGTCAAAGTGGGCAGGGGTGAGGTGGGTTCGGGGGGTGAGGCCAAGTAGGAGCCTGACCAGTTTGTTTTGGGAAGTCTGGAGCCTTGTTTTAACACACAATACAATGCTGTGTAAATAAAATTAGCAAGAATACTAGAATAGTGGTTGTACTGTTGCTCTATAATTGATAATTGATTGGGGGCAGATGCCTTATCAGGTCATTTGTGCCCTGTCTCATAAGGCTGATTAAACCAATAGTATTACCACGGTCATACACTTTAGCTCATTCTCCCGTTCCTCTGCTGTCTCTCTCCCCTCCAAAGGTGCAGTAATTCTGTATTCAGCCTGAAGGGGGCAGAATGCCGGAGCAGAGTAACGACTATCGCGTTGTGGTGTTTGGAGCGGGCGGGGTGGGGAAGAGTTCCCTGGTGCTGCGCTTCGTGAAGGGCACGTTCAGGGACACCTACATCCCCACCGTGGAGGACACCTACCGCCAGGTGATCAGCTGTGACAAGAGCGTGTGCACGCTGCAGATCACGGACACCACGGGGAGCCACCAGTTCCCGGCCATGCAGCGCCTGTCCATCTCCAAAGGCCACGCCTTCATCCTGGTCTACTCCATCACTAGCAAACAGTCCCTGGAGGAGCTCAAACCCATCTACCAACAGGTGAGGCATTGATGGAACTCAGGTTTTTTACTAGGGCCTTGTTTAGCCCCACGACTTAAAGGGACAGTTCATCCCCCAAATTACCTTTTTTCTATAGTCACCCCATGGAGACTTGAATTCATGGAATTCTTTTTTTGTTTTTGTCACATTCCTAAGCCAATAAAGTCTCCTTTGTGTCTCCACACAATCTTATAGAGGGAGGGCTAATTTACACTTGTTAGACAATGTTAGACACTGCTCCATTGTCTAACATTGTTACTTTCTGCCCTATTGTCCTTCCCCCTGTGTAGGTCCTAGCCATAAAGGGCAACGTGGAGGCCATTCCCATCATGCTGGTGGGCAACAAGAGCGATGAGACCCAGCGGGAGGTGGAGACCAAGGACGGCGAGGCCCAGGCCAACCAGTGGAAGTGTGCTTTCATGGAGACATCCGCCAAGACCAACCACAACGTGACAGAGCTCTTCCAGGAGCTCCTCAACTTGGACAAGAAGAGGAACATGAGCCTCAACATTGACGGCAAGCGCTCAGGGAAGCAGTCCCGTGCAGAGAGACTGAAGGGTAAATGCAGTGTGATGTAGAGTGGGACTGAGGAGGAGGAGGAGGAGGAGGAGGAGGGGGAGGAGGGGGAGGAGGGGGAGGAGGAGGAGGGGGAGGAGGAGAGACCGGAGGTGGCACGAAGGGAGGAGTGGATCCGAGGAATTGTGGAAGAGAATGACGGGAGTTGAAGGGGTTTTATTTAATGACGGGAGTTGAAGGGGTTTTATTTGGAGTTGAAGGGGTTTTATTTGGAGTTGAAGGGGTTTTATTTGCTTTGATTGGCTGTAAACGCATGGCTCCCATAATAAAATCTCCAGAGCTGTTTGGCACCACCATGAAGAATATACAAATCACGAACCTACAGGAGCAGTCTCTGTCACTGAAACATATGAGTCAGATCCCATAGCAGTCAGTGTGTAATCCTGTGGGATCTGGGTGTTTAACTTCCAACTCTACATCTTTGTGAATACTACTGAATGAGAAAGAGAGAAGGAGGAATGCATTGCAGAAGAAGAACATTGACAGTCGACATTGACAAGGACTGCATGGAGTGTGTGTATGCACTGTATGTCACATACTGTATGTACTGTACTGCAATGGTGTGTGTGTGTGTGTGTGTGTGTGTGTGTGTGTGTGTGTGTGTGTGTGTGTGTGTGTGTGTGTGTGTGTGTGTGTGTGTGTGTGTGTGTGTGTGTGTGTGTGTGTGTGTGTGTGCGCGCGCTCAACTTTTCCATCAGCCAAGCAACTAACTGTAACTAACTGTAAAATTCAGCTCATCAGATGCAAGAGCACGCGGTTGGGTTCATTCAGATCTGGAGTCAATGGTTTGAGAATGGGAGAGGGACTCACCATGCTATAGGTCCACGCCTGCATGACTGGCTCCTGTAACTTGCATTACAGTACGGTATATGGCAGATGAAGCATCAGCCTTTTGTTGTCAGCCCCGACACTCCTCAGCAACCCCACCCAAACGCACGCACGCACACACGAACGCACGCACGCACGCACGCACGCACGCACGCACGCACGCACGCACGCACGCACGCACGCACGCACGCACGCACGCACGCACGCACGCACGCACGCACGCACGCACGCACGCACGCACGCACGCACGCACGCGCGCGCGCACGCACGCACACACACACACACACACACACACACACACACACACACACACACACACACACACACACACACACACACACACACACACACACACACACACACACACACTTTCTACCCCGGCAGACTCTACATCAACCTGTAAATATATATGACCCATGTAGACCAGATGCACCCTGCCCTTACTCACATTTACTGTAATGGGGGTGAAGCTGACTCGGAACTTGGGATCTGTCATAAGGGGACACTTCACCCCAGCTTTCCACTTTCCACTCATACCCTCGTGATTCTATATTCAACATCTCCTGCTCCTACTCTCTGCATCCAACTGTTGCTATGTCAAACAGTCACGTGACAGTCCTCCCACAATCCACCATTTGAACTGGAGGAGCATCCAGCAGCAGGGTACACACTACTACATATTACTGATACAAGCAACACTCCTGTAAAAGCCTGTCTATACTTTGTTGTGCATCCCTGTGTTGCTCGCAGGGGTCATCAATATGTCCGTACGTACACAGACAAATGTGTACATGTCTTGGTCTTGTCCTTATTTACTATGGCACTAGGAGTCCAACTAGTACTAGTGGTTCTCAAATGTTTTATTTGCAAGGACCCGGTTAACTCTGAAAGTGTACAGATGGAACCAAATGGACCTGTAAGGGTCTATTTGGTTCCATTTGTACACTCTCAGAGTTACAGACCTGTATGACCATTCAGGGCTAGTCTTTATGTTTCTGGTAATATTGCACATTTTGTATGTCCATGGCAAAAATGTAATTTTGATAAAAATGTCAACCACAAGCCAGCATGGTGATGACTCCTGGTTGCTTGTCGTTTCAAAATTCAACCGAATTATGTGGCATACCTTTCACTTTAAAATCCTTTATTTTCAGCAAGCATCTTGGTCGTACAACAAAGTATGATTTGGCTTTAGACTCTCATCTAGTATAACATACTGTAAGTGTGGCGAGGGTGGAATCAAACTGTGGTTTCTGCCATCCGTGGGATCCCACAAAATATGAATCGGATCGGATAGACATTGTCAATATGGGATGTTGGATAATAAGTTCACAACTTGGATAATCATTTTGACACTCGTTAAAAACTAATTTAACTGGGGCGACGATGATGGTAAACTTCTTAAAAAGTAAAATCTTCCTCTGACTCTTTCATGTAAAGGTTTCTTTTTTGCCTGTATTTTATTATTAGTACACACTACAGGGCCCAGGGGTGCAAATTAATCCATGTAAATCCATCATTGCGACCTGAACTGAACTGAATTGCCATCTGTGGGTTGTTCTTCACTGTTTGGTTTGCCAAATGAAATTAATTATATTCATTTTAATTTATACAAGAGAACACACACACACACACAAACACACACACACACACACACACACACACACACACACACACACACACACACACACACACACACACACACACACACACACACACACACACACACACACACACACACACACACACACACACACACACACACACACACACACGGAACACGGAATTGTAGATGATATGAATGACACACATGGCTTAACCTCAGTGACTGTTGACCTATTATCACCTGAAGGAGAAATAGGGTACACACATTGTAAATGCCCTCACATTGCACTTTACTTTTATCACCAACACACCCACCCACACACGCGCGCACGCGTACGCACACACACACACGCACGCATGCACACATATGCCTTGCACACATACTGTACATACACACATAATACACACGCACGCACGCACGCACGCACGCACGCACGCACGCACGCACAACACAGACAATCTAGAATTTGCCATGTTTATTGCCTACACCTACATTGTATATTTTCAGCAAGACAAATAATATTCATATATATCCATTGAATATCCACAGTATCTAATTTATCCAAAGTACACAGGAGCTCTAAATATTGTACGCAATGTACACAGGACAGCCGAAAAGCACAAAACTTTTTTACTGACATATCTCTTTGTACATCTCTACTCTTTGTTTTCTTGTTTGTTTGTTTTTCATGTAATTTATTTGTCATGTTGTTGTTCACTGTGTGCACATGATTCATTCTTTAGCCAATCCTGGATGAGGAAGAACAATCGTGCTCATAACTGTCACTCTGGGTGTAGGTGTACAGTATAGTGTCAAATCTTACGTGTCTGTCTGTCCAAATAAGGCACAATAAGGTTGTGATTCTGCTGAGCAACAGGGTATCGTGTTGTGGCCAACAGTTGAACTTGTGATACGTCTAGATGTAGTGTAATCGTCACGTAGACCCACTGAGACCCCATGGAACAGTAGAGGCCTTTTTTTTCCTCTTTTTTTCGCACAGAAGGGGCATCGGGGTTATGTATCTCATATCCCTTTTCTCCATCTCTCAGATGACTATTTGGGTAAGGATAATCTGTTTGTGTACTGTTGAACCCAAAGAATACAAAGGGTACCCCCTTTCACCATGTGTCTGTCTTCTCACAAAATGAAAAGCACAGCAACTGTAATATCTCTCTGTCTGTATGTGTGCAGCAGATTCAACAACTGGGCACTTTAAGGGTAACATTTTACTTGAAGATTTGCCTATGAAACGGCATTGCCTCATTTATAACCTACCAATTTAAATACTGGTAATCACCATGTAAAATGTCCCTTTTGCAGATTATTGCCAATCATAGTCAAGTCCACATAATATTGTCTTTAAAATATGTACAGTTCTTGTAAATAAGTATATGTTAGTTCAATGAAAATACATAATACTGGTTGATTAGAGCTTCAGGTAAGATGTTACCCAGTTTTCCATGTAAAGAATTTAGACTGTACTCACTCACCATCTTTATGGGACTAAGCTGTTTATAACCAGGAAGTGTTGCTACAGTAGGAGATACTATGTTGCTATGTAGTGTATTATACTGCTAACTATCGATCTATGATATCGTGTTTGACACATCAGATTTATCAGATCAGCAAGGTAATATAAGTATAATGTGAATATGTATGTAAAAGTTCCATTCCATAACTCTTTTGCTTTTTGTTTTTTAATGAATGAATTGGTTGTTATCAGTGTGTGTTGTATTTTGCACAAATCTGAGGACCTGCTCAATCAAACTTGCAATTGAAGTATTTATTGCCGACATGTGAGAGTACTCTTTTGTTTCCAGGGCACTGATTCTTGCACTTGGGCATGTTTTTATTTTGTATTTAATTTAATTTCTCTTATCAAAAGGAGATATGTCCAATGCAGCAGAGTGGTCGTGCAGGCGTGCACACAGAGAATGAGAGAGAGAGAGAGAGATAGAGTGTGTGTGTGTGTGTGTGTGTGTGTGTGTGTGTGTGTGTGCGTGCGTGCGTGCGTGCGTGCTATATATAGTCTAATTTAAAACCTATAATTCATCCTTTATCATACTACTGTGATGCACACCAACAAAAGTTGATTCTCACCTGCAACTTGGTCGTATGGCGAGGTATGACTTAGAGTTAGATTGGTCTTTATTGAGGGTGTTGCTTGGGAGATATCACAGAGAATGAGGAAACAATGGGAGAGAGCTAGGCTTCAGTAAATAGACACTATAGAGAGCTAGGCTTCAGTAAATAGACACTATAGAGAGCTAGGCTTCAGTAAATAGACACTATAGAGAGCTAGGCTTCAGTAAATAGACACTATAGAGAGCTAGGCTTCAGTAAATAGACACTATATGAGGAAACAATGGGAGAGAGCTATGCTTCAGTAAATAGACACTATATGAGGAAACAATGGGAGAGAGCTATGCTTCAGTAAATAGACACTATAGAGAGCTAGGCTTCAGTAAATAGACACTATAGAATGAGGAAACAATGGGAGAGAGCTAGGCTTCAGTAAATAGACACTATAGAGAGCTAGGCTTCAGTAAATAACACTATAGAGAGCTAGGCTTCAGTAAATAGACACTATAGAGAGCTAGGCTTCAGTAAAAAGACACTATAGCCTAAACCTTGATTTATAGCTAGGCCTTATACTTTGTCGTATGATGGATTGGCGCACCAAAAATAGCCAATCTCTTAGCTCACAAGCTTGTGAGCTTGAAGATCGGATATTTCTGGTTGTATAAAGGAGTGTAAATTCAAGTGAACTGAATTAATATAGGCATCTGCGCTGCTTTTAAAAGTAAATACTGTATTTACAGGATGATAGAACAAGTGCACCGGATTGTGTGTATGGCATTAAAATGTGCTTGTGCGTGTGGGAGCGTGTGAAAGTCTACATTTATAGAAAGAATCTGTGATTATGGAGTGTGTGAGTTCGTGTTGCCATGAATACAGGCGCATCTGCCCTTATTCTCCCACAGCCTGTCTCATCTCATTTCTCAGTTAAATATTGACTGCTGCTTTTGTGTGTGTGTGTGTGTGTGTGTGTGTGTGTGTGTGTGTGTGTGTGTGTGTGTGCACGCGTGTGTGTGTTTGTGTGTGTGTGCGTGTGCGTGCGTGCGTTTACGCGGACACGTTCGTTGATGAGAGTGTGCTCATCTGTGTCTCCGTGTGTGCATCTTGTGTGCACATAAGCACGTTTTTGCATTCCTTCCATCTTGCATGCACGTGAGTGTGCACGTGTGCTGCTGTTGTTCTGTTTATTGATGCGTTCGTCAGACATTTGAGGCTTGCCTGTGGAGGAAACCCACACAATGTGCATGAGTCATCCTGCATTTGTCACTCACTATTCCTACTGTACAGTGTACACCCATACACACATACACACACCCACACATGTACTTGAGCGCATGAGTGGGAGCAAACACACACCAACATGCGCACGCACGCAAGCACGCAAGCACGCACGCACGCACGCACGCACGCACGCACGCACGCACGCACGCGCACGCACGCACGCACGCACGCACACACACACACACACACACACACACACACACACACACACACACACACACACACACACACAGACACACGCGCGTGCGCGCGCACACAGAAGGCATGCATGGTGGCTAAACAGAGAGACTGTGCATGCCCCCAATTGCATACATACACAATAATGCATGTTACATTCTCACAGGCCTGGCCAGACTTCTGTGGTCACTGAAATACACTCACTGTCTGTTCAACTGCTCTCTAATACATCCACTTGAACCCCATAGGCTATATGGTTGAGCGGAGTCCCCCAGGGCCCTATACTAGTATATTTTCTGTTTTCTGCTATTGTGTGGAAAACACTCGCTGAAAATAGACGATTGAAACGCAAGGTTTGTCGATATGCTATTTTCAGCCAAAGCTTTCCCCACAATACGGATGTTGGGGATTAAGTGGATATACAATGGCATCTCTAATAGGCTATCAGTGTATAGGTCTGATGACAGTATACTCTCTACAGTATCTATATCCCCATACACTGGAGCTTGGCTTCAGTCCCTTTCGATTCAAGAGAATCATTCAGAGCATTTTATAGCAATTGGAAACGCAGCATTTTAAGATTTGTTTATTAGTTGAATGAATTGGAATGGATTAAAGCCCACCTCTGTTCTTATATGACTGTAAATAGCTGTAAATATATATATTTTTTCTTTTCAGAGGACTTGATTTTTGGGAGATAAGAGAACGCAGTGAGTTTGTGTAGAATAAAGGATGCTTTAGGAATTATAGCCTGTAACTCCCTCTTATGCAGTCAGAAGTTGAACCCTTTGCTATAGGTGATTCACACCAATGAGAAGGCTACCTACTTTAAAGCTATTCCCCAATCTAAAAAGAAAGTGTGTGCTCTAATTCCGTACGCCTATACACGAGTGGACAGCGTTTTTCCTGGATGATGAGGAACAGACGTCACTTGTTTGCAATTAGTGTCAAACGGGAGGTAACAGAATGCTGGTCATATTGATAGTAAGAGGATCCTGTACAGCATAGAGTAATGTGATTCACAGTTGTTCTCCCATAGCGGGGTGGGACGTGCACCCATAGAGTAATGTGATTCACAGTTGTTCTCCCATAGCGGGGTGGGACGTGCACCCATAGAGTAATGTGATTCACAGTTGTTCTCCCATAGCGGGGTGGGACGTGCACCCATAGAGTAATGTGATTCACAGTTGTTCTCCCATAGCAGGGTGGGACGTGCACCCTTGCAAGTAAATGAAGGGCAGCTTGTAGAAACTGAACATACATGAAAGGTTGCGGTTTTGTAGTCCATCGCAGGTACATGTTCATGAATGTTCACTGTGAGGGCAGGTTAGGTTATGTCTAGTTCTGCCATAATATAAAAAAAACTGACCCAGTCCGTAAATCAAATGTTACTTCATAGAATCTATTCTAGACTAAAGAAAATATGATATAATGCTGATCTGAAGGGGTCTGAGGTGGATCTTTCTTTCTCAACGTCGGTTCCGGAGACCACCAGGGGTCTGGGCCGGACGGACCCTGATGGCTCTCTGAGAGTACAAAAAGAAACTAATTTGGACCGATAAATACTTTAAAGATTGGGGTCCCAGAGATTAAAAATAAATAAATACATTTTAAATGACGGGCCAGTGGTCTAAACCATATCAAACTGAGGGTCCTGAGAGGGTTATGAGAATCACTGATGTAAATGATGACCTCTTCACCTTGCTCCCACTAACCTAACGAGGCCCTCCGTTGTCATCTTATTTGCCCTGCATTGTGTCAGATTCTTTCAGATCTTCATGAACTGATTGTGGACTGGGTCTCCGCTATAGAATTGTGGGTGACGTAGTTCAGTGCTATCGTACATCTCGCCCCTCCTTCCTGCATGGTCCCTATTGGTGTTCCAGCCAGCATGAGAACAAGGACACAAACTGTGAATCATCTTTGTATTTTTTAAATAAACTCCTCAGCGGCATTTACAGCTTTGGTTTTGCAATGGATACTTTTGTTTTAATCAGTTGTTGTTTTTTGTAAATGATTCAGTTTTTGCTTTTGTTGGGGACATTTTATTTATTTATTTATCTAATTCTGATGTATAGATATTTATTCTAGCAATAGTCTTCCTATTAAGATATACTGTGCTGATGCATCCTCTGGTTAACTGAAAATAACATATATCGAGATGATACTAATAATCAAATCTGCAAAAAGATTTTCCTAATAAAAATGTGAACTTAAGTTTCCTCTCTTTTATTTTGTTTACCTCTGAATGAAGCCATTCACAATCTCGGTACAATAACATATGTTTTTGATAATATTATTATGTAAATATAACATTACTTGTTTGAACACTATATTATTACCGACAGTATAACAGTGTCCCAGTACTGTACACCAGTGGGAGTAAAAATCTAACTATTGTAGATGATTCATAGACAGTTTTAGTGATTTTCAAAAAACTTTCATTTCAAATGACACTGTGAGACCCTGATATGAAAATAAGTTTTGGTTTAAATTTAATTTAAATAGCTATGCCATAATTAGATAGATTGATATTGGTGATATTGAAATAACAATACAAAATGTTTTGCATTACAATTTCAGTTTCAAGTTCTTTGAAATATAGGCTAGTTCAATTAAAGTACTCGTTTGGCTTGGAGCCCCTCATGCATAATTGTTTTTCAGAGATGGGTTCGTGTTAGGGTTAACCCTAACCCTTATGAAAAGAGCTTTTCAATGACATGCCCCTTTATGAGTGCTCTGTGAATGCCTTGCTGTATCTCAGCCTGTTTAGCGACTCAGTGCTGAATCACTAAAAAGATTATAATAAAGGTTTCATGAACCTTCTGTAGAATTCTTCTGAATTATATGTGATGAGCATATTGTCAAGTCAGATTCACTGTTTAAACAAACAAACCCCCCCAGCATTGTACTCTCTCTATCCGTCTCTCTCTCTCTCTCTCTCTCTCTCTCTCTCTCTCTATATCATTCTCTCTATCATTCTCTCTCTCTCTCTCTCTCTCTCTGTCATTCTCTCTTAGCCCTCCCCTATTTCTCCAACATCTGCTGGGGATTCTGTGCCCAGCACCGTTGCCATGGAGACGCTGTGACGTTGATGATGGTTGCCGCATCAGAGTGTGGTGTGACCCTGGTGGGGACAATGACGCGTTACGACAGGCCGAGGTCTCCCAGGCTGTGTGTGTGTGTGTGTGTGTGTGTGTGTGTGTGTGTGTGTGTGTGTGTGTGTGTGTGTGTGTGTGTGTGTGTGTGTGTGTGTGTGTGCGCGTGATGATTATGTCAATAGGGTCTAGCAGAGGGGTTGCTTGCTAGCCTTAGGCCTCTTCTTGCGCCGTCTGTTTCTCACTCACACACACACACACACACACACACACACACACACACACACACACACACACACACACACACACACACACACACACACACAGACACACACTCCTGCCCTTCTTGACATCAGGGGTTTGGAAACTATAGCAAAAACAAATGTATACACCTGGGTATGGCTAGGTTTAAAACTGTTATACAGTAGCTCACACATTTAACCCTTAATATGGATACATTTGTACACTGAGGATTTTGACGTACAGTCCACTGTGTATGTGTGTGTGTGTGTGTGTGTGTGTGTGTGTGTGTGTGTGTGTGTGTGTGTGTGTTTTGATTGATTGATCGGTTGATTGAATAGTTTATAGTTCGGAAATTCGAACTGAGCGTGTGCCCTCTTGTCATTCATTATCTGGTGCAAATATCTAGTGCGCTGCACCCCAGGGGTGCTGAATGCCCGCACTGATCAACCCTATACTCAGAAGTTGGGTTGTTCAGTGTGAGGTGAGTGACTGCGTGGTCTCAAGCGCTCTCCGGGGACAAAAGCTAAGCTAGCCAGGTTGGCAGAGGAAGTGTAGCGCCCAGGATTACATTAGATAATTGACACTGGGTGAAAAAATGTGTTAGAAAAAAAAAAGCTAAGCTAGCTAATGTAGGCATTTAGTACATCTCCATACAAGTGTTCATCATTTACATTGGCCCATGTTTTAACTGGTTCGTAAATAAGCCACACTGTGCACTCTGTGGCGTTACCGCCCAGCGCACTCAAAAAACTGAGTACATTCCTGGTGCGCATAACTGAACGCAACCATACTTACAGTTGGAGGATCGACTCGCTGGCCTTGGAATGTCTCGGGATCCCCCAGGAGGAAGTCACTAATGTTGCTCTGGAGAGGGAAGTCTGGAACACTCTGGTGGAGCTGTTGCCCCCGCGAGCCGACTACAGATAAGCGGTTGAAGATGGATGGATGGATGGACCATACTCACACATGGCTCCCGGACAGTGGTCTGACTATAGGGTTTTTCACAGGCATACGATAATTATTACCTGCACAACACATGTGGCGCGTGGTCGTGGTCAGACGATAGCACATTTTTAATGGATGAAATGGTTTATGTTTATGTTTATTTATTTGATATGGACATAACAATTATACATTGCTCATTGCACAGTTGTACAAATTGTAGATGCATTGTTTACAGTGTGTTAGCACATGTGGTAGTTTTCACCACTTGTCCTCAGAAGACCTTTCTAAAAAATACAGTGACACTATAGTTTAAAAAAACACCCAAACAAATACAAATAAATATACATTCTAATAATATTTACAGCAAGATTACAATACCCATTATATGATCTCCAATACAAAAGATAAAACATAATCACTCTAGTAACCAGTCAGAAGCTATACATGTGAACACGGTTGATTTGATTTCAACCATAGTTATTAGAGGGCAACACTTTTTTCCCAAAGAATCTGCCTATCTGCCGTCATAACCTACTACGTATATATAGCATAACATGGTAGAACACACCACTGCTCCCATCGTGATAACTCCACGGATCAGCCTGCAGTCCCACCTCTTACCAGTAGAGCCGAGGGCTTGGTTGGATAGCCTAGCATGTAGACAGGAGGAGCCGGGATTCGAACCGCCGACCCATGGATCATTGGACGACCTGCTCTACCTCCTGAGCCACAGTCGCCCCATGGTAACACCATGGACACTGAACTAAATACTGGACCCAATCATCAGGCCGGGGCTTGACTCTGTCCAAGAGGAAAATAGCAAGAGGCACGAACTCGACTTTACTTCCCGTATCTGCGTGAAGGGGACGGACACATTATTAGGAGACGGGATGAATGTTGGAGTCTATTCATTCGGCGGAAGCCATGCAAGGACCAACCAGCACATCGGGAGCAATTTGGGGTTCAGTGTCTTGCCCAAGGACACTTCGACATGTAGACAGGAGGAGCCGGGATTCGAACCGCCGACCCATGGATCATTGGACGACCTGCTCTACCTCCTGAGCCACAGTCGCCCCATGGTAACACCATGGACACTGAACTAAATACTGGACCCAATCATCACAAGGCAGTGGGCACACAATATTTCCAAGATATTACTAAAATGGCTTCTTTTAGCGAGACAAATCAGGAGAAAATCTACTTTGTTATCGACCTTTCTTTATCCCAGCAACAAACTCTCGCGAGATTTGAGAGGAGTCCGGAAGAGTGTCTCTGTCCATCTGCAATTTGACGGACGAGACATAGGGGGCTCTGGCCCCATATTTAAGATGAGAATATGTGAATATTATAACATGAAATGAAAATGTGTGTTCCAATGCTTAATAATATAATTTTCCATAACTGTCTTAGACTCTTGGTAGGTGGGGGCTGATTTGGGAAATGGGAATCATGACATTTGCCATATAATGCTCTCAATGCTCATCCACATGACATTGTCAGTGTTGTTGTCAGCCTGGGAGAGAGGGGGGGGGGGGGGGGGGGGGCTCGGGGATGAGAAAACCACGCCTACTTAGGAGACCATTTGTAGGATTTGTAGTTGATTGCGCCTCTAGTCACATGAAGTTCGACCAGATGTGAATAGTTTGCGTGGGACAGTCCCTCATTTCCAAGGCTTTTCAGGCGTCCCACAAATTAAGACCATATTGTGAGTGACTGGCTGTCACGTTCCGTGACCTGTTGTGTCAACCTGTTGTGATTTCATATGTTCCTTGTTTCTTTTGGGTTTTACTTTTGTGTACCTTTTATTTTGTAGTAATATAGTGTCTCTTGGTTTCCTGTGTTGCTCATGTTTACCTGCCTTGTCTAACCTTGTGATTAGTGTAGTCTCCCAGTGTTGATTTGTCAGTTGTATTCACCTGTGTCCAGTTAGTCCTTGTCTATTTATATGCCCTTGTGTTTTCAGTTCTCTTTTGGTTCGTTGTACTTTGTCACAGTGAGTTTGTTAGTCTTGTTCGTGAATCGTGACTCCTCGTTACCTTGTATTTCCCCTGGTTTTCCCAGTTTTGTATTTTCCCCTTGTGTTGTGTTCCTTGTTTCCTTCGTGTTCTGACTGCCTACACGTATTTTGACCTGTACCTGGACTTTGATTACTGCATACTCCTCCTGTTTGATGAATAAAGACTTTAATTTGAACTGAGCTGCCTCTGCCTCTCATCTTGCGCTTGGGTCCTACACTGTCTTGACTTGAACCGTGACACTGGCAGGTATCAGTGTCCAAATGCCCTAATAGTTAGTCCCCTAATAGTAATGTCTGTTGGAATTATTATGAATGAGGCTATGAAATGTATAGCCAAGACCAGAAACCCCAACCTTAATAACTTCACTGGAAAAGTGAGAACCCTGAAAAACCTTTAAGGTATAAAAGAGTAAACTCTATGAAAAGGAGAGAGAGGTCTCCAAAGATGCTCTGAACAAATGTCATCTCCTATGCACAAACATTTATACCAAACAATATGTCAGTCTCAGTCCCCAGTTGTCACATTTCAATAGGTTGAAATGTCATATCAGAAAGAGATCATCGTTCTGTCATCGTGCTGTCATCGGGTGACAGTTGGTCTGAGTCCTGTTTTTTACTTCAGTCACGTTCCGTGATTATCCTGTTTTGGGTCTCATTATCACTGGGGTGAGAGGTGCTGTTGTTCTCATCTGTAAGGCCATTAGGTTGTTGTTTTGTTGTCGTCGTCCTTTTAGGCCATGTTTTTCCTTCTCAAAGGTCATTTATAATTTTTTCCTTGGTATAAGTGACAATCTGCAGTGGATGACAACAGGTTACTTATTAAGCCGTTCTTATCTAGCCGATCGGACCTACTGCATGTAGTCTGGAGCCTACTGGCTGCGATTGGCATTGATAAAACGTTAACCGATCTTATCGGTCTACTTCACATGCTGGGAGCCTACTGAAAATGACAGGTGCCGTGTCGTTAGTCAGAAGGTTCCTTGTTCCGAAATTACTATCCCTATCTCTAATCCTAACCTAAACATAACCGCAAGCACGGGAGCAGTGCATGTTCGGACTAACGGGACTTCGGATCTATGGGCAGTTCCCAAATGACAAGCCACCTCATACCCTCACCTAAACATAACCGCAAGCATGTCGCAGCGCGTCTCAACCTTAATGCATGTTCGCCAACCTTAATCCGGCCGTTTTGGTCTACTGCCTACTGAATATGACAAGCCTCCTCATACCCTCACCTAAACATAACCGCAAGCATGTCGCAGCGCGGTCCCAACCTTAACGCATGTTCGCCAACCTTAATCCGGTCGTTTTCCGGGTTTTCGTATTATCAATGCCAATCGCAGCTAGTAGGCTCCAGATGTGCAGTAGGTCCGATCGGCTAGATAAGATCTGTTTAAAAAGTAACCTACTGGGAATTATCGGTTGATTTTCAGTCGAAATGGGTGGTTTTTTGGCCTGTAGAAATATCCCAGGCTACAGCACCAAATCGGCCATACCACCTATGACCAAAATCTGCATTTTAAAACAAAATGTGAGATGCCAGATGGGTTTAATTACAAAATGATAGGCAATATTAGGCCTATGGTTGAATATGACATTAAGGCATTAAATAGCAACTAAGTAATACGTTGCTAAGCCCGTAACGTCCCACACAAGCGATACTTCTGTCCCTCAAATTAACAGTTTGGATCTGGTCACCCTAGTCCCCACATTAGTTATCACTTAGTCCTTGTCCTCATCTCCTTTGTTTTCTCCTTTTCTACAACCAAAGAAAACATACCCCTAACCTAAACCCCTAACCCTAACCTAAACCCCTAACCCTAACCTAAACCCCTAACCCGAACCTAAACCCCTAACCCTAACCAAAATAAATGCAAACAAAAATACAATTCACTAACCGTACTTGCCTAGCTAAGAAAAAACAATAAAGAATTATGCAACCAAACAAAATACCAGACACCTGGCAAACAACAAATAATAAAGATCAATGAAACAAACTCAATGAACCAAAATTAACCAGAACTAGATTATTCAATGGGAACTGAAGGTAAACTAACAATCTCAAACACAAAAAGGCTATGGGCTGGGCCTGGGAGGACCAGAGGGATAGAGTCTCTGCAGTTTAGCTGTTGTCCACATAGACATAAAAGGTAGATGCCTCCTTCGGCTCCGGGTTGTGTGTATCTCGAGAGCTTGCCAAGCTTCCGCGTGTGTCACGGAAAAGGACGTTTGGTATAGGCCAATCAGACAGGCAATTCAAACGTCGTTTCTCATGCCAATAAAGCTCCTCTGGATTGAATTGAGTCCTGGAAAAGATGCGCTGTGATTGGCCAGTAGTCACTTGAGTCTCAGCGACGCAGTGTGCCTTCCACACTTCCGCTTGACTTCCTCCTTACGCTGAACACACATGGCTGCAACGAACTGCAGCGGCCGGTGGGAGCGCTTGGCCAATAAGGGCGCTTAAGGAATTGGCCAGAAGATATCAAAGCCCTACTGATTGGCCAGTGTGAGATGATCCATGATGATGTACGATGACAAGAGCGCCCCTTTATTTCACACGGGTGTGATCTTTTTATATCTATGGTTGTCCCCACACAACTCAGGTCAGAATGAAGGCTTTATAGATGCAGAGTCTGTAGCACAGCCAATCATGGCTAGGGCGTGGAGCCGTGGACATAAACATCGGATGGGGAGGAAGGGGCAGGTCCAGAGGCTGGACCTGTCAATCTGCATCAATGTCTGTTCTCAGCCACTTCACACTCACCATCAGCACTATACACATCTCTCCAACATTCGTTCAGCATACAGCACATTTCACCACCTTACAAGGAACACAAAATAAAACAATATAATACAGGCCAAAAATAGCATATTCCAACTCATCATAAATATAAATATACCAAATTAACCAAATACAAAATAATAACACGGCGGGCTGTAAGAGCAGTGAAGCCAGGGAGTGTGATAGAAGCATCAGATGCTAACTGTGTTACCCATGTTTCCACACAATTTAAATATATTCCTGGTCTCCGTGCTGAATTTAACACGCACTAGGAGATCATCACACAGAGATCTTACATTTGCCAACAGGTTTAAAATCAATGGGAGTGCCGCGGTCAGCAATTTCGTCTCCCCCGTTCCATTGTCCCCGCCTTGTCAAAGGAGTTTCAGCTACAACCCATTTCTTTCAGTTTCAGTTTTTCCAGTTCCCACCTGATGTTGTGTGGGAGTTCTGACTGCTCCAGATTGTACTGAATAACTGCTAGCATGCATAATGCCTTCAGACTAGGCCTTAAATCTAACATGAACAGTTCAGTGGGTACATGCATCACTGCATGGCCTCTCCTGGACAGTTTGTATCCTCCAAAGAGGATGATGCGATCTCCCACCATGCAACAGCAAATTGAAAACGGGCATTTTCCTTTTGGTTCCACCTTCTTCCAGGAGAAGGTTTCTGGATTGAATTTCCACAGATCATTTAAGCTCCTCGTCCAGTTTTGGCCACCAAATATGTACAGCTCTCCATTGTAGGCAAAGGCTGAATGATTCTTGCGTCCTTCTGGAAGAAGCTGTGCAGGAGGAATGCTCAGCCAGACGTTGGTCTCTGTGTCAAACACACTAAAGTTGTATACAATGTTTTCGTTGTTTATGCCCCCAAATACAAACATCTTTGTCCCGATGATAGTGGCAGAGTGACCCGAGGAAGTAGTTGGGAGAGTGCCTCTGGTGCTAACTAAAGACCAGACCATTGTGGTGGTGACCAACTTGTAGATGTCATTAGTGTATTTAGTCAATTTTAAGTCATGTCCTCCATGGATATATATGGCCTTCCCCAAGACACAGGTTGAGTGGAAGTACATCAGCTCTGGAACATTCCCAGAAACCCTGGGCTCGAACCATCTGTGGGTGTCGACATCAAATGCATAAAGAATTGTAGTACCTAAACAATTGTAATTCGATTCCCCTGCACAAATGTAGATGGAATATTCTACCAGCATAGCTGAGTTGCACCAGCGCATGGCGGGAACCTCAGGGTGATCTTCTCCTCTTCCAGCTGCCACAGGGGGCAACATCGTCCAGCGCAGAGACACTGTGTTGAAGACGTGCACTTCAGTCTGGATGCATATGGCCTGGTTCAGGTTTCCTCCAAAGCAGTAGACCTCGTGTCCAACTACCACAGCACAATGGAAGTACTTATTTCTTCTTCCATTCCGATATACCATCCAGTGAAACATTTCACTCACCAACACAAATCAGTACTGATACATAATTTACAAGAGGAATATGTGGGACAAGTCATTTTAAAGGACAGTTAAATGGTTGTGTTGATGCTGTTGTGAGGTCATGTCATGATGTCATGATATGACATCATGACATGGGGGCTAGATGTGAGAGCCGCATAGCAGAACAAACCTCTAGTCTATCTAATCCAATATACTCTGATGTCGGGAGGAAACCACTTAACTCCAAAATCTTAATTTTCAGGAAATGGAAAAACTAATTTAACATTTTTCAGAAAATGAAGAAAACCTTATATTTTTAAAACAAAACAATACTGCCTCATCACAGTTGGTATTGTGACTTTGTATATTATCAGATACTTGCATCTGTCATTATATTATTCCAATTCATTTTGACATCTCACGCCCGTGCAGGATACCGTGATACAAGCGCGAGAACGCACTCTCTCTCTCTCTCTCTCTCTCTCTCTCTCTCTAGTCTCTCTCTGTCTCTCTGCGACTGCATGCACACCACACACACAGGAATAGCCAGGCTACACAGGGCCAATTGTTTGTGATAGCAGGATAGCCTACGTGCGTTAAATCTTGATTTTCATTAAATCACTCTCTCTCTCCGTATGTGTGCGCATGCACACACGCACACACACACACACACACACACACACACACACACACACACACACACACACACACACACACACACACACACACACACACACACACACACACACACACACACACACACACACACACACACACACAGCGAACAAGGTCCAAAAGTTTGCTCTGCACTGTTTATTCCGATGCGGTTTTATCAACATTATTCAAGTGAAAATTGCAATGCATTGGTTTTACTATTTAACAGCAACATTGCGCTAATATAGCTACCTGTGCGACACAGGGATTTACCCAAGGAATAAAGGTTATATATATTATCATGATCATCTATCGATACAGTCGACAGACAGACAGACAGACAGACAGACAGACAGACAGACAGTTCTTTCACTCTCAGAACTGACCACCAGGCTCTTATGGCGCTGCTGTCCACGTCCGGGACAGGCCACAGACCACTCAGACTACACCGCTGGTATGACCGCCTCCGTCAGTACAGTTTCGATCTGAAATTCACCCCGGGCAGAGACAATGTTGTGGCTGACCTGCTGTTCCGATCTGTCCCCGCCCCGGCCCCAGCGTCGACACTGACTGTATTGAACGGGACATTGTTAACATGTTGCATGCGCCCCTTCAGGCCACTGTCTCTCTGCAGGAGCTCAAGGACGCTTCTGAACAGGACCCCATCCTTTCTACCCTCCGCACCTACATTCACGATGGCTGGCCTCATGTGGTCCCGGGGGAGCTTGCTGCGTTCTCCCATGTGCGTCAGGAGCTCTCCTGTTGGAATGACACCTGTGTGGCACGTGGGCTGTGCACAGTGATTCCTGGTGCCCTGCGTGCACGCGTGTGATGGCCCCTGGCCATATTTATTATTATTGGAGTTCTACTTTTGGTTAATGATAGTATGAGGTGATATTAGTAGTAGGAGGGTATTGTGTTGGTGTGTGTGTGTTCTATCTTCAGTCCAGGTGGTGAGCTGCAGTGTTCTGTGGAAGAGGCTTGGGTGTTGGCTTCATTTCCAATCAGCATAGTAATTGATGCTCTGGTCACGGAGGCGTGGCCAGGTTCCTTCTCACCTGTCAAGGACAGTCTAAGAAGGACGAGACGTGAAGACCGTACGGGCGACGCCATGTTGCTTTGGAAGGAAAGAAACATGCGCAATGGGCTATATGCAGCCAACACTTCCCCGTTCAGCTTCCTTGGTCTCAACTGCGCATGCTTCTTTCCTTCCAAAGCAACATGGCGTCGCCCGTACAGTCTTCGCGTCTCGTCCTTCTTAGACTGTCCTTGTCACCTGTGAGGAACTGATCACCCTCAGAGGATTGGTGGCTGCTCTCGTCTCCATGGCAACGCTGAGGTGGCAGGCCCAGCCCTCACTATAAAAGCCAGTCTGAGCCTGACCGTCGCTGGGGAAGGAGGCAATCCTCTTTCCCCCAACCAACTAGTGACTTTGATTATGATTTGAATCCCTTCGGAAAGGATTAGGTTTGCTTAGTTGTAGTTTGTCATTTGTTGTTGTTAGTCTGAATTCAACTCATTGGTTCATCTTATGTAAATATTCATTAATTTATCCACCTTCTGGTTAATAAACTATATTTTTGCATAAGCTGCTGCTTCTCATTTCCAACATGTTGCGGGTCTTTGCCCCTAGACACTAAGGGTCGTAACATGTTTTGGCGGCTCGTCCTAAGGCTTTGATAGATTTAAAGGTTTAAAGGTTGGTTGGGGTATAATCCGGTGCAAGGTTTGTATTTTGCCTGATTTGGCTTGGTTAGCAGATTGTTAAGGAATTTTGACCATTGGCCATTTCTAAAGTGTAAAATTTTCATGTTTGGTGGTGCCAGAGAGGTAAATATTGGCTACTGTGTTGATGACTCATGGAGGGGGGTATCCTGGAACTGTCACCTGGAGGAGCAGCGGTGAGTACGTCTGAGGGCTTGAATAAGGAGGGGGAGGCGGAGGCCGATGCTTCCTTGTTTGGCCTTCAGGGCCATGGGGTGGGTATTCCCCATGGCTTAAGTACTGAACCGCCAACAGCAACTGGATAATGTGACTGGGGGGGGAATGCCCTCCATCTCTGAGGGGTGGAATGCTATAATGCATGAGTGTTGTTCGGGTAAATTCCAACAGGTTAACCTGCCTCCCAGTCTGAA
Source organism: Electrona antarctica (assembly GCF_951216825.1). Classification (NCBI taxonomy): domain Eukaryota; kingdom Metazoa; phylum Chordata; class Actinopteri; order Myctophiformes; family Myctophidae; genus Electrona; species Electrona antarctica. Next base: position 24,861,412 of record NC_136799.1, read on the forward strand.
GATGTGTCAATAAGGTCTACTACCCCTGGGCATGTGTCTCTGGTACTCCTGAGCCGTTTGACATCAGTGGTCATATATTGCCTTGGTACTGCTGTCTTGAGGTGAGAGTGTATGTTCTTGAAGGTGTTGCTGCCACAGGTAATTGGCCTTAAACTGTGTGGAGCTTGTTATGGTTTTTGAAAATCTGCTAACCAGTCATGTTGAGTTTTGCTTAAGAGAAGGTTTGCAATTTGGTGTAATTGGGCAAAAATACTCAACTTGTTTATGTGATGAGCAAAAAGTAGAGTATTGCTAAAGCTGCTGTTTGAGCTGACAAATTTGTTTTTAACATACCGTCCCATTTTTCACTCTGTGCACACTGAAATTTGCTAACCATCTAACGGTCTAAACAAATGTCACGCATCATGTGTGTAACTGTTATTTTTGCCATGGAAAAAGGCATTTGATTCAGTATTGTGTGGGTTTTTGTGTAAAGATGCTCAGAGCTCTGTGGAGCTCATGTGAAACTCGTTTGGCTCATCAGGGTGACTATTCTTGTGTTGATGGGGGGGGGGTGCCCTGTGCGTCAATTAGTGGGATGTCACTCTGATTTGCATTTGGTGATTAACTTTGCATTAGTGAATTTGATGCATCATATCGTTTTGGTCCTTATGCTTAGCTCCTGTTTGTGCGCTCACTGGGGAGGAGACACACAACACAGGAGAATCGTTGCGTTTTGCCCCATTCAGTGATGGTGTAATCCATTGTAAGGTATATATTCAAAAAGTGGTTTTGAGTATAATTTCTGTGATTCGTTCATTTTGTGTCTGTACTATGGATGGACATGACCAACATCATAATAAAACTGTAGGAGCCATGAATTGGATTATTGTAATATTTTGGTCAATGAAATGAGTAGGCTGTCACTGGTGTTAATGTGGATGATTGACGGGCATAGGGGCGGACCCTAGGTTACCTTTAACATCACCTGTTCACCTGCTGTGAACACACAGAGAGGGTGTGTGTGGGACGCCATACTTTTTGTTGACCGCTTTATTTTGCTTTCTTTAATTTACGTTCATCGCTGTGATTACTTTGATTTATGTTTGAGCACCCTTTGAGTTATTCATATTGCTTTAATAAACTCCCTTAAACGCATTGTTTTGGATCCAGCGAATTCCTTTTGAGTGTGGAGCGGAGCGCGTCTGACAACCTGGCCCATCCCATCGCCTCTCTTAAGGTTATTTTCTCACGTAGTCGCTTTACATTGTCAACAAAAAAACGGTATTGTCAACGGCAGCATTGAACAGAAGAAGATCGGACCATCAAGTGGACAAGAAATGCGGTCTGAGACGAGGACGGAGGATCACTGGCTAACAACAAACATTCCGTGAGTCACGGTCAAAGTCAACCACGAAAGTCAGGTACAACACTTGTAAGCTGTATACTGGAAGGAACAGTTCGCATACCTGTACAGTCCATTGGGGACGAGGAATGAGTACCATATCACGGGTTGAGTTGACGCTCATAATAAAGTTGATATGAAGGATCCTCTCGTAGCCGTCAACAAAGGAATCTGCTGTTTAAATCCGCTTGTCTGTCATTTAAACTGCTGCGCTGCTGGTGTGAATATTACTGAAAACTGATTGATGCCATTTTGAGATTGCTATCATATAATTTCATGAACTACAGACATGTAGCAATACAAAAATCATATGCAACCTTTGTCCCTTTTTAGTGGTACCCATATCCCAAAAATAGGCCTCTAGCCCATGGACTATGAGTAGGATAAATTACGTGATGTTATGTTACACTCTTGTCCAGTAGGTGGCGGAGCGGTATCCACCAAACGAGCTCACGTTGAACCCACCCAGGAGCTGAGGACTTTACGCCACGCCCCCACGTGCTGAGGCAGACACTAACTAAGCTATGCCAGGTGGATAGTCAAGTCAACTCGAGAAGCATCAAACGTAGGTAAGCGTTGGTGATCGAATTAATGAATTATTTTAATTGCAAACTGGTTCACACAAGGGTATATGATGGTAAAGTGATTGGCTAAGCACAGTATTAAGCAGTGAAGCACCTGCAAAGCGAGGCTTTTGTATGCACAAGACGTTGAGTAGCTATGCTAGCTGGCTTTAGCTAGCCAACACGTTGTTTAGACAAGTGGTTCTCAGTCATGTCAAGGACCCCCAAATTGATAATGTATTTGGCCGCGCGGACCCCCGTCTGAACATGTGTTTTGTGCCAGGGAGGGACCCCAAAAGAAGATTTTTGTTTTCAAAAATGTTATAAAATAAAGTATAGGCCGGCATGCTGCCAACGAACACATGAACAACCAAAAAACTCGCAATACTATTAGTACAGTTTGATTTATTAACAGTCTAAGCACAATGGGAAGCACAGTTCAATACGAATTCTGTTAAAGAGGTTTGTTAATAAAAAGCACGATGGCTTGTTTGCATTGGGATCCATTAGTTTGATTTATTAACAGTTTGCAGAATTACAGTACATTTCAAGTACAACTCAACACAAAAACTGTTAACTGTGAGTGGACCATTGATTGATTGATTGAAGAATTTATTAACAGTTAACACGTTGCCAACACGTTGTTTAGACAAGTGGTTCTAAGTCATGTCAAGGACCCCCAAATTGATAATGTATTTGGCCGCGCGGACCCCCGTCTGAACATGTGTTTTGTGCCAGGGAGGGACCCCAAAAGAAGATTTTCGTTTTCAAAAATGTTATAAAATAAATAAAAATGGCTGAAAGCAGGGCTGAAAGTATAGGCCGGCATGCTGCCAACGAACACATGAACAACCAAAAAACTCGCAATACTATTAGTACAGTTTGATTTATTAACAGTCTAAGCACAATGGGAAGCACAGTTCAATACGAATTCTGTTAAAGAGGTTTGTTAATAAAAAGCACTATGGCTTGTTTGCATTGGGATCCATTAGTTTGATTTATTAACAGTTTGCAGAATTACAGTACATTTCAAGTACAACTCAATACAAAAACTGTTAACTGTGAGTGGACCATTGATTGATTGATTGATTGATTGAAGAATTTATTAACAGTTTGCAGAATTACAGTACATTTCAAGCACAAACTCAATACAAAGGCTGTTAACTGTGAGTGGACGACCCAATTAAGCATTACACTTGTTTCCAATAGGGTCCACCATGTTCAAATCATCAAAACATTTAGAGACGTACAAATAGACAGAACAGGAATTCATCATAAAGGAGGTAAAAAGGTTAAAGAAACATATACAGTGAGGGGAAAAAAAGGGGTGGGCGGTGGGGGGGATTCACGTTCAGCTCCGTTAATTTGTTTGTTTTCCTTGGAGGAGCTGCGTTGGGTCCCCAAGTCGGCTCCGTGGCCGTACCTTGAGTTGGCTTTGTGGCCGTGACCGTCTCTTGTGTTGTCCTTGCGTTGGGTCCCCAAGTTGGCACAGTGGCCATACCTTGAGTTGGATGTGTGGCCGCGACCGTCTCTTGTGTTGTCCTTGCGTTCGTGTTTGAGGGATTCCGATTTTACAGGGGCCAGTTTCGAATTGCAGCCGTCCGTAGGTGCCCTTTGAGAGCGGTTTTGAAAGTCAAGGGATTCGCATGTCTTAATGACAGTTGGTAGGGCGTTCCACATTTTGGTGGCATAGGAGCGAAAATAATTTAGTCCCTTGTTTGTGCCGAATCTGGGTTGTACATGGTTCGTTGCACTCCCTCTGGTGTTGTGGGTGTGGACTTCGTTAACATTAAGGAAGTATCTAGACAGGTACATGGGTATCTTGGTGGTGTATCGAATCTTGTGGACCAGACCCATTGCAAGATGCTGTACTCTGTCGTCGACCCTAAGCCATTCCAGCCTGTCGAAGTGGGCAGGGGTGAGGTGGGTTCGGGGGGCTAGGTCAAGTAGGAGCCTGACCAGTTTGTTTTGGGAAGTCTGGAGCCATACATCATTAGACTTGTTTACAATAGGGCCCACCATTTTCAATTCATCAAAACATTTAGAGACGTACGAATATACACAACTATATACAGTAGTCAAAACAGGAAATCATCATAGGAGGTAAAAAGGGAAAAAAAACATATAGGCCTACAGTGAGGGGGAAAAACCTACGGATGGCTGCAATTCGAAACTGGCCCCCCCTTTTTCCCTCACTGTATATGTTTCTTTTCACTTTTTACCTCCTTTATGATGAATTCCTGTTCTTTTTTGTCTATATAGAAGTGTCTATTTGTACGTCTCTAAATGTTTTGATGAATTGAACATGGTGGACCCTCTTGTAAACAAGTGAAATGCTTAATTGGGTCGTCCACTCACAGTTAACAGCCTTTGTATTGAGTTTGTGCTTGAAATGTACTGTAATTCTGCAAACTGTTAATAAATATTTCAATCAATCGAAAAAAGGGTGGGTGGGGGATTCAGATTTTACGGGGGCCAGTTTCGAATTGCAGACGTCCGTAGGTGCCCTTTGAGAGCGGTTTTGAAGGAGTCAAGGGATTCGCATGTCTTAATGACTATTGGTAGGGCGTTCCACATTTTGGTGGCATAGGAGCGAAATTAATTTAGTCCCTTGTTTGTTCCGAATCTGGGTTGCACATGGTTTGTTGAACTCCCTCTGGTGTTGTGGGTGTGGACTTCGTTGACATTAAGGAAGTATTTAGACAGGTACATGGGTATCTTGGTGGTGTAGCGAATCTTGTGGACCAGACCCATTGCAAGATGCTGTACTCTGTCGTCAACCCTAAGCCATTCTAGCCTGTCAAAGTGGGCAGGGGTGAGGTGGGTTCGGGGAGTGCATGAGGCCAGTAGCCTGACCAGTTTGTTTTGGGATGTCTGGAGCCTTGTTTTAAGAGCCTTAGAGGTGCTGTGGTACCAGTAGTAATACCAATAGGCCTACGAGTAGTAAATTAGTACAAGAACGTTAGATCAACATAGTGTTATAAGTATAAAGTGCTAATGTGTTTGTTAACGTACTGTAATCCATATGGTGTTTTATTTACTCCACTGAGAGGTTTTGACCGTTTTTGTTTTCAGTCTTAAGCGTCGAGGTCAATGGGCTGGTTCTGTAATTTGCAATCTGCCCGTCTGCAGAGTACTTTGCTGTGTGATGTTACAATGGGGAATGCAAGGCTGACGTCACGGTAGGCTGTCACGCCTACCGGCGCCATTTTGATTGTGATGGCATACAAGCCCTACATCGGCATCAAGTGTATAAAGTTGGTGTTTGAGTGTTTAGTGCACAGTGTTAGAGCTCTTTCAGTTCGCCAAAATGGGATTTATTAAGCCTACTTGAGTACTTGTGTGAACAAACTTAGGCTTCTCACCATAAACAAGGTCAGAATAAAGGGGATAAATGAGATAATGGACTAACGTAACGTTTCACTGGTGCAGTCATCTCACTGCCGCCTCTGAGTGTGACTCTCTCTTTATGGATATATAACTCTATTCTCTCTCTCATCTCCTCTCTCACTCTCTCGCGAGCTATATTATGGATATATAACTATTCTCTCCGTCTCTCTCTCTCTCATATATCTCACATGTTATACATTCGCGTTAGTGTCGGTGACCCGTTTCCTACCTGCTGCTCTGTCTGTCAAACCACCACCTCGGTCATTTCATTATTTAATATCTCTGACCGACGGCGACAGTCAATGAGAGTCGAGCTCTGCTATAGGTGGCTAACAACAAACTATCCTGCAACATAAAACCGCTATTTATTTACTGCAGAGAGAACACATGTTTGCAGTTTGCCTGATGATCACTAAAGCCTGGTCAGCAGATTCGACTGTTGTCTCTGCATTGGAACGGCGAAATCATCTGTTATCAGCACGTTTGAATGGTGCCAATGTCCATACTGGCATCCTCACCACATAGCATGGTCAAGGTTTCCCCCTGGTGGACGTGTCATTTCCAACTATTGTAGGTGCATGGAACTAGGAGCTACTAATATATATTTTTCTCTGCCTATCAGGACGTAACTCGGACGGCGCTGAGTCGGGTCTGGTGGCCTTCGCAACGCTCGGCACGGCGACTCGCTCGGCTAGCGCCTCGCTCGGCGGTGCCTCACGTAGCTCATGGCCACCAGACACGGCGCGCCTCCGTCAGGACATCAGTGATAATGACAATGCTACAATCGCAGATAATGACATACTGAACAGTGAGGATGCCAGTATGGACATTTTGGCACCATTCAAACGTGCTGATAACGGATGATTTTGCCGATTCAATACATGATACCAGTCGAATGGGGTGGCCTGGTGAGGCGAGGTTAGATGATCACTTGTCTGTCTTTTATTTAACAAGCCGTGTTTTACCATAGAGTTGTTTTACTTTAGGCCTCAGCTACACGTATATGGATCTTTTGCAAAACGCACATTTCTCTGTGCGTTTGGGCCTTTCAGCCACACGCAAACGGCGTTTTCGGCCACTCAAACGGAGGTTTTTTTAAACGGATAAATGAGTGAAGATTTTCAAAAATATCGGATCGGTGGAGCTGTGTAGTCATGCGAAACGGAGCTTTTGACAAACGATGATGTCACCGCTCATTAGCGTGTGAAATGCAGCTTGTGCCTGCATGGGAACTACACAGATCTATTCAATTCATGTTTATATATCACTGTTAACAACTTAAAAACGTATCATATGTTGCATGATTGCATCAACTGCAGCGAGCAAAGGCAGCTCTGCTGCATCCAATAATGAATATATCAGCCTAGCCTACTAGTCCAGTGCAGACTGGTGATTTCATATTGGTGCCGAGTGGGAAGCACAACCGATTGTTTTTAATTCAAAGTGGTATATATTCTGTGAAATGTTTATCGTCATTCCGTGTATCTACAAGCTCCAAGTGTTGCGTCCACATGCAGCGCGTTGTGAGCTTGCAGATCGTCGGTGCCCCACTCTGTTGCAACAAGCAGAGGTCCTCACAAGTATAGGTAAAACACTGCCAGTCCTCAGTGCAATGGCCCGTTGCGCAAAGAAGTTGATATTTTACTCATGCGATATTCAGATAATCTTCAACCGATGGTTATAATTCGAAGTGGTATATATTCAGTGAAGTTTATATTTTCAAGTCATGTTTTTAATATGCCTTTATCAAATGATATAGAGAGATGGTAGGGTAGTGCCTAAGCCCTGTTAGCCATGCTCTGTGGTGCGGCTTGCTAGGCCCAGAGCCAGGCCTACACTCTCTCAATTTCAGAGAGTGGTTAATTTCACTGATGTGTAGCCTACAACCAGGGCTCCAGACTAACCTTTTCACAGGTAGCACTGGTGCCACCTACCTTTTCATTTGGTAGCGCCACCACAAATTAGGTAGCACCATTTTTTTCTTTGTATAGCGTGGTATTAATACATGATCTTATCATGCCCCCACATCGGGCGCCATTTATTTATGTAGTGGTTTCCACCATTAAAGGTTTGAATCATAAAACCCCCTACAAAGGTCACTGTGTAAAAAACGGCAACCTACCTGGTTATACTTCAAAACACTGTAGATGGTTTCAACCCACCACAAAGTCACTCAGTCAATAAAGGCAATATTTATATTCCACACACAGAAAGTCAGTTTAAGGTTTTGTGTTGAAACTTAAATGCAGTCCAAACCTTTTGGATTAATAAAGTGACAATTTGTACAATATCTCCATTACCATTATCCAAATTAATTCCTTATTATAATATTTCTACATTTTGGAAAAAATCTTTTGCAATGTGAAATTCCACCAAATTCTTAATCCTTTTCCTTGTCTTTATGGGCCAACTTGTGAAAGCTGCATGCTTTTATTGTGAAGGCAAAAGTTTCGGAATGCTCTCAGAGCCTGCATATCTCCGCGTTCTGAAAATAGCTGATCTACAAGCTCACAACACGTCGCGGACGCGACGCGTTGTGAGCTTGTAGATCAGCTATTTTCACGTATGGTATGGACACATAGGCTACCTCCTCGATGCAAACATAACAAGCTTTGGAAGCTATTTTTCGTGGCACATGTTTCACTCAGTGTTTGGGTCGGGAGTCGGCTGTCTGTGTAGATCATGACTGATCATCATGCAGTTAGATATGCGCGCTGCGCGCTCCAGTGAAATTGTACAGCTGAGAAAGATTAGTTAATTTGTGTCGGATAAGCTGCGTTCAGACCTGAATATATATTCGCCTCGGTTCGTCCAGTTTGTACCACGGCAGGTCACGCCGTGCCCGTTTGCGCAATTCTCGTCTTTGAATTGACTTTGTATGTAATCGCGCCGCTCTGACCATCCAAGTCTGAAGGGCTTATTTGTGGGTTTTCGTGAACGATCGTTCTTTGAACACTGGGCGTCAGGCGAACGTCCAATGTTTTCAATCAATGGATCGGGCAAGCACTGCGGGATGTTTTTTTCCCTCCACTCATCCTGCCAGCAAGTCGCACCTGTGCGACCTCATATACTTCCACTAGGTGGCTTTTAAAATGCGGTACTTATTCCTTCATTAAAGAATATGATTGGCACCTCTGTAAATATATAATATAGCCTACAATTGAAACGTGCTACTGCAGTGATTTTTATCCTGTGTTCAATGCGTTTGGGTGTGGACTCGGATATCTGTCGTATGGGCAGGGATTTTTTTCTAAAACTGAGGACGAAAATATCCGTTTTGCAAAAGATCCAGAGTAGTATGGCCTGGGCCTTAGTCTCTTCATCTGTGATTTACAACAGCTGGTCATCACAATACATCGCGAATGCGTTCACGCTCCTCTCCGTATAGTCCCGTACACTCTCAGTAACCTCAGTAGTTAATTTAACTCAGTCAGAGTTAAATGGACACTGTACTCGGGGACAGGGCTCAGTAAAATGTCTTCAACTTGTGCAAAATTCAGCTGCTAGACTGTTAAGTAACCAAGTCTTAGACATAATTACAGTTACACCCATCCTAGCTTCTCTTCACTGGTTGCCTGTGAGTTTCAGAATTGTTTAGGACTTAGGGTCCTCTTGGTTGTTCCTAAAACTTACCTCATTACCTGGGGCGGTGTGACTTTTGCAGCCCGGGCACCAAAGCTTTGGAGCAACCTGCCTGTCAGACGTCAGTGCCCTCGTTGCCTGTGAGTTTCAGAATTGATTAAGACTTGCGTACAAGGCCAAGCTACTAGTTTAATTTTATACGTGCTGGTCCTGGATGAGCCTGAACTCGGCGTTAGATCCTCAGGTAGGACCCTTGTGGTTGTTCCTAAAACTGGCCTCATTAAACTCATTACCTGGGGCCGTTGGACTTTTGCAGCGCGGGCACCAAAGCTTTGGAGCGCCCTGCCTGTCGTTGCCTGAGAAATCTAAGGCTGTTAAAGTCAGCTTGTCATCTTTTAAATCACTTCTGAAAACCCTTTCATGTCAAGGACAGGCCTTTTGTTCATCTCCATTTATGGCTTTTTTTATACCTTCTATTTGTTTTTAATGGATCTCTTTTGTGTTAAAGGTAGTGTAGTTAGATTTTAGTTTTTAAGTTAAAGCTCTATATAGCTCATAATATCCTGTATGACTCTCCTGATAGTATAAAATTGGTATCCCGGCCTGAAAATGTTTACTTTCAGAATATAGAGCTATTTAACTTATTTTAACAAAACAAAATTACTTGTTGCATCTTTAAGTTGTTACAAATTAAGTTAATTATTCAGTCATTAGTCATTCATAATAATGATTATTAGTAATTTATCATTCATCTTGTTTACGATGCATTATTAGACATTCTAAAGTCTTCTGAATTGGTGTCAAGAATAAATCTTTCGATTACCAGTGTTTCACACAGGACAAAAACTTAAGATGTTTCTTTCTTTCTTTCCCATCCACATCTCAGCAGGATGTTATTGAAGGCATTGGCGTTGAAGAAGGTTCAAGCTCTAGCAGCTCTAGCAGTTGCTGGTACTGGTGCTGGACTGCTCTTGTACAGGTAGGTCTCTGCACCCACCACCAGTGCACTCGGTTGACTCTTCCCTTTGACTCCCATTCATAACCACTCCTGCGCTATTTCATACTTCACTGTATGACGGTGTCGTGCAAAAATAAGGTTTTTCATCTATAATGACAGGCCCAAAATAGGGATGCACAAATAGGGAGCACTTTCCCCAATCCCAACCATATGTTCATATAACTGGTACTCACTAATGCTCATTATAAGATGGCACCATTTCCTTTCTACTCGGTCTGTGTTTCAAGAGGTGGGTGGTCTGTGGACAGTTCAGAAACCCACCTACCAGTGACATTATTGGATTCCAAGCTAATGGAATCGACAGCCTTTCTCTTCCTGGAAAGTTAGCTTGCCTTTCTCTTCCTGGAAAGTTAGCTTGTCACTGTGGTCCATAGAGTATATAAAATGATAGAGACTGATCTGGCGCGAAGCTCCCCCCCCCCCCCCCCCCCCCCCCGCTATTCATGTCAGTGGAAGTTGCTCAGTGGCGTTTTGAAGCACCCGGAAGGACCGTCTACTTCCGCCTTTTTTCGATTTGGGCACCAAAATTTGGTGCCCAAAATGCGGAAGTGCAAACGCGCTCAACGTTAAAGCCCAGCTGCACGGGGTTTCCTCGTCATACTTCCACGGGTCCGCCTGCAGGCCCTCCTCTTACCTCTAGGGCCGAGCGCCTCAACGTTGGAAAGCCTCACTGGCCCCTTGCTGTGGTCGCATCTATGAAACCAATATAAAAGTTTGAAATCTTTGTTTGAAACTACCACACTGAGTAGGCAGGTTTCTGAACTTATCACAGGTCACCTCTGAGACGGTATATAAAAATGCAATCCCCACAAAATGCAGTCCAGAGGAGCGTGTGTGTGGACAGAATGGGGCCCTCCTAATGAGCATTAAAGTGAGGAGGACCACTACTAATATGAACATACTGTAAAGGTTGAAAATTGGTGAAGAGCTCCGTAAAAGTGCTGCTTCATGCTGTGATATTTATAGTTTTAACTAAGCCTAGCTCTGATCCATGGCTCTAATGCGTTGCATTTAGAGCTATGTTACTCTCAACTTCCGCCGCTCGCATGAATGCAGACCAGCCTCTCCTCTTTAGCGTAAATAAAACGTTTTTGCTACTCACCAAAACAAAGGCGGGTTGTGTCATTAGAAAGCCTACTTTCCCTAGTGGACGCACTCTGAGCCCCCCACCACACGTATAAACTGTACTTTTTGCCCAAAAAAGGATTTTGTTTCCACCGGAATAAAAATACTTTTAGTTACTCCAATGCGCCTTCTACCGATATTGCCCAGGAATTGCCTCATAGAGAATATTTTTCCTCCGGTGAAAAAAAATCCCTTTCTGGCCAAAAAGTACAGTTTATACGTGTGGTGGGGGGCTCAGTGCGTCCACTAAGGAAAGTAGGCTTTCTAATGACACAACCCGCCTTTGTTTTGGTGAGTAGCAAAAACGATCTTTTTATTTACACTAAAGAGGAGAGGCTGGTCTGCATTCATGCGAGCGGCGGAAGTTGAGAGCAACATAGCTCTAAATGCAACGCATTAGAGCTATGGATCAGAGCTAAACTAAGCCATGCACTCTAAAAACAGAGCAGTGCTTGAAATTGCGCCAATTTTGGTCGCAAATGCGCCTGAATATTAATCTGTGCGATCTAAAATTTAATCCAACTTGTAGAGCATAAATATCTGAGCATGTCAAAGAAAAAGTAAGTTCCTAGTCCATTCCTGTCCAGAGTTATGATTTTTTAAAGAAATATCTCCTGCTCTCCCTCTACTCATCCCGTCGTCAGTCCGTGGACATTAAGTGGGTAATTAACATCAGCTGGGTGATCAGACCTAAGGTCGTCAGCTGTGAGAAACAACAAAAGAGCACAATTTAATGGAATGTGGAGGCCGCGCACACACACAGCCATGGCAGCGGTGGCCGAACGGATAGCGGAGCGGTCTTGATACCGGAAGGTCGCCAGTTCGAATCAGCGGTCCGACACGTTAAAATTACCACCGCTGAAGTGCCCTTGAACAAGGCATTGAACCACTACGATGAAATGTGTTCTATGAGCAGGGCCTGGCTGGAAACAAGTTCTTGAGCTTAGCCCAGATACCCTGGGTAAATATAGTAATCATTTCATTTCATCTTTTTGAGTGGTGCAACCACTCCAAGGAACAGCAATGTCCGTGTTAACCTATGTGTGTGGCTATGAGTACCAGTAGGGGCAAAAGTGGCGCTGTTGTGCCAGAAACAGAGAGAGAGAGATAGTGTTGCACTGTTGCCTAGTGCTAATGAGAGAGAGAGAGGTAGAGAGGGGTGCAGGGGGAGAGGGGAGTTGCACCACTGTGTGATTATTTTTTTTCCCCTAGACATGCAAATTAATGATATGAAAATAACTTCTCAGAAAGTGGTCCCTGCATCTGGAAGCATATTTTACTTAAAAAGCAGGCCTGCATAAACTGTTTTGTAGCCATTTACAAATCCAGAAATTACAGCAGAGACAGTATTTAGAATTGAATTCTATTTTCAAATGGTTTATTGGCGCTTCTTAAACAAAAATAGCATCTCGTACCAACTGGCTTGTAGGCCAGTGGTTCCCAAAGTGGGGTCTAGGGACTCCTAGGGGTCCTTGAGGGAGTTACAGGGGGTCCTCAATGAAATAATAGTTAGGAACCAAATGGACCCTTATGGGTCTGAAACTCTGAGTGTACATACTATGGGTATACCAATTTCCCTGTACATTTGTACACTCTCAGAGTTAAATTAACTTTGATTTTGCAATATACTGTGGGGTCCCAGAGATAGAAATGGGGGACGGTAGCCTAATTCAGGTCAAACTGGGGGTCCTTTAAATGAAAATGGCTGAAAATCATTGCTAGAGCTGTAAAAATCTTCTCTTATGGGGGTCCCTGGCATATATTTTCAAATGGGGGTCCGTGGGCTAATGAGTGTCAATTTGGGGGTCCTTGACATGATAATGTGTAATACCAATAATGAATGTAAAAAAATCGATTACATATTGGTGCTCTTTAAATTTTGGTGGGTGCTCCTAATTTGTTTCTGGTGCTCCTTCATTCTGAACAAGTTAAAAAAAAAAGAGCCCTGAAGTCCCTAGTATTATTAGGGTAGGCTACTATAGTTTTATTGTCCATTTTATTTTCTTGACAAGTGACAAAGCACCCACCCAAAAACCCGGTTTTTAGTTCTGCTTGGGGGGAAAACAGTGTCATAGGACTTGAAAAAATAAATATGTTCATTCAGTCAGAACTATTCTGGGTTTTGTTTTTTAATAGTCATGATAATGAATAATGATAGGCCTATACTGTATTTGAATTTGAATTTGACATTTTTCAAGATTGTTGGTGTTTTTAGGCTTCCCAGTGTATTTTTACATCCCAAAAGGTTTATTTTTTTAACCGTCAGACCTTCATTGAGAAATCTGTGATTTTCTGAGTGTCTGAATGGGCGTGTCTGAATGGGTCCTCTCAGATTCTCTCCAAATATGACATCAGTTTCGGAGTCCAATTTGAATAGTCCGTCCCACCTTTAACTTTGCCTCCACCCACCCTTTAAAGAAGGATGGATGAGGATGATAAGAGGAACATGTCTGCGACCATGCGAAGCAGTCTCGCCTCTGAACGTGAGCGAGTGGCGCACGTTCTGCAGGAGCGAGCGAGGCAAGCTGTGAAGTTGTGTGAACTGCTTGCAGACCAGCCGAGCCCAGAGCCATAGAGTAAGACAGAGTTACAACAACTCCGTTCACTTCATGGGGCTTCAGTCCAATGACATGAACCACGTGACCGTGGCTGATTTCTGCCACCTCAATGTCGCAACTCGGTCTATACTCTATGGCTCTGGCCGAGCGCACACTGTTCTGCGCAGGCTGTTGCAGCGCTCCGTGCTGCACAGACAGTCGGTCTTTGAATGATTTGATTCAGGATCACGTAACGCTTTTGTTTTAGTGGTAATTACAGAGACGATTTCACAGAAATCATTACAAAACAGTACTACAGGGCAGGCGATTAATGTGAAATTGGACTATTATTTCATTTTCAAGGCATTTTTCCCACTGGACCCACAGGGCCATTGTTTTGAGCCATCTAGTGGCCCAGACCTTCTGAAAAGTACATTCGGGCCAGCGGGCCATTTATAATGTCGACCCCTGACTTGGACGGTAAACTTAGAGTACTTAGACAGTAGACTTAATGAAACAGTAGTGAGTAGTCACTAGTCAGTCTATCATGAACGGGACAACTCCAGACCAGCAGCAGCAATACAGCAATTGTTTCTCTATTTTAACAGAATGGTTGGCTATCACGATGAACAGGCCAGCAATGAATCAGTGATGGCAAAAGGTTTTCAATGTAATGAGTCCCGGGATGCCGGGATGGTCTTTTAGATGAGTTAGTAAATATTCACAAATAGTCATTTTTGAGTGATGCAACTGCAACCACTCCTATAGACAGCTGTGTGGCCGTGTCCCTGGGTCTGTCCCTGTGTCCCTGGCTGTGTCCGAAAATAGCGTTATAGCGTTTGTTCACCAAGTGTCACTGTTGCATGTACAGTACAGCACCACTCACTTCAGACGGGTCTGATCTATTCTATGATCTGATCATGGAATTAATTTGAACATCTTTCTACATACTGAGAGTAATAGATTTGTACTGATGACTCTGAAGTGTAGTATAACCCTACTGCCGAAAAGTAGTGATGCACCGAATATTCGGCCGCAGAAAATATTTGGCAGAAAATGGCTAAAAATGCATATTCGGCCTATTCGGTTTCGGCCCGAATAGGCAGAAAATATATCACAGACTAGTGTATGCAATTAATGCATTCAAAAGAGCTGAATAAATGTTTTATGGACCCATAATAGTGATTATTATTTAAGTTAGGTTTTGCCATAACCATTGCTTTTGCCATAAATCAGGTAGCTTTAAGGTACGGCCATGACAGCAATGTTAGGAAAAAAGATATATAATATTAATCCTATTCGGGTATTCAGTTTTCGGCCAACTGTTTCCTATATTCGGTTTCGGCCAATAATTTCCCTTTCGGTGCATCCCTACCGAAAAGGTTTGGTAACCGATGTACTAAAGGATAGGTCAAGTCATGTGACGCATTATGTAAAATGGAATTCTGCATACCTCACGTACAATTCACCCTTTGTCAAGTCCCGTCTGTGGTTGTGCCCCTCTTTGCACCCATTGGTTGCGGTTTCTTGGTTGACAAAAATCCTCTGTCCATCCACTACCATTGAAATAACATGTTTTTCAGTTGCCTCATATTGATATTCTGTGCACTCAATTCTTATTTGTGTCAGTATAAAGGAACATCACAGATGCAGCATGGTGACTGGGCATATCATGTTTGTTTTTTGTTTTTTCAAAAAAAGAGGTTTTAGCTAATTCAACATAAACCAGGTCGGAACCAGGGCGGAACAAGGCAGAAAGACCCTGCTGGTTTGTCAGTCAGGGACCAATCAGGCTGACAGGGTGAATTACTTGGATTCATGAACATTGCATGCATGAGACCTGTCTGCGAGCAGCGAGAGAGTGAGAGAGCCATGCAGGCAGAGACATCAGTTCCACTGGTCACTCGCGGAAAGGTTTACGGACAGAGGAGGACGGACAGAACTGTTAACTGACAAAACATTTAGAGGTTATAGGTCTATCAAGGTTGGAATGATTTCAAACACTCATTTACTTTGAAAAGACGACATACAGTCATATTTGAATATAATTGGAGTAAGATGTACCCTTTTTATCTTCTTTGCAGTACTCCCAACACTCCAGTGAATCCACCACTAATTCTGCTGAAGAATGTCGCTGTGACCGGAAGCTTCACCAATGTTGTGGAAACCACCTTGGATTCCACTGCCATGGAGCTGCAGTATCGTCACACAAAAGAAGGCTTAGCCATAACTGCTACATTTGAATTGGAAAAACCAGTGACTAAAAAAAATATAGTCGTGGGGTGGGTCCAAGCCATTACCGAGGGCGAAGATTGGGGCAGATATGAAGACAGTCAGATGGTGGAGTATCGAGGGAACGGGTTGCTAGGTGATGACCCCACTAAATTCAGTGGTGGCCGGTAAGTGTTGTGACAGTTGCAATGGTCATATACATGGTTCCTAGTATGGAAAAGTATGACATTTCTTTTCATACTTTTCCAGGTCTGGAAATGTATGAAAAATGTATGGAAAAGTATTTGTTTCCAGACTAGGAATGGCCATTTGGAGAAAATTTATTAATCTGTAACCATCAGGCCTTAACATGTTAATTAGCCAGTAGCCGTTAAGGAAATGTGTTTAAAAAAACCACACCCGTGTGAAGTAAGGGGCGCTAATATATATTAAACTAGAACTGCACTCTGTCGAGTGCCTACTAGCTTGTTGCACAGGAACGTCTGTCAACAATATCTTCTTGGTCTTTAAAATCCTTGGCCCCAAGAGTCTCAATATTTTCTTATACAAATACCTGCTTGAAACACCATTAAATTATGTTGAAAAATGATGATGGTAATTACTTATAAGCTTGTTTGACGTCACATTGGAACACGTCATCGTTACGTCACCGTCAACTATACCCTGGCACTGGTACATATATTTAACACGTCATTATGCTCATGTGTCCATATATGTGTACATGTATATATGTATGTATATTTACTTTTCTGAGTGGTTGGTGGTATAATGTAATCGGCTGGGTCAATTGACACTGAAACGTATCATCGTCAACCAATTATACCCTGGCATTGGTACATAATCTAAATCACGATTCACAGAAAACATACCTGCACGGTCAGCTTCCGTATGTCCGTATGACATCATATCACGTGCATTCTAAGGGACATTGGTACATATCTTCATCACGTCATGGGACATATGCTTCGTAGCATGACAAACACACCTGCGCGGTCAGCTTGGGGCCAGCATATGACGTCATAACGTGTGCTGGCCCCGGACACACGCATCGTAGCACCTGACTGATAACATTACTTGCTTGCGCAAGTAATTAAGTAGGTCGCACTCTGGACTGGAGCCCTGGCACTAGATGCATCACTACACCCTGCGAGTAGAGCCAGCTAACGCACACACCCACACACACCGGCAGACAGAAGACCAGTAGCCCTAGTGTATATTTGTAGTTTATTGTCAGTGGACCTCTCCGTCTGTCCTGCTCACACTCTCTCTCTCTCTCTCTCTCTCTACCCTCTACCACAGGATGATAAATACATATCCTCAACTTGAGCAAGTCCATGGCGTACCTGCCTCAAATGGAAATAACATGCCCTGGGTGAATTTGCAGTGTTGTGAGACGCTGGTCCCCAACAAGACAAGCTACACCATTACCGTTAACGGCGCACTCACAGGAGTGTTCCCCTTTGTGGATCCGAATCCTGATCATGCTTCCTTTCGTGACCCAGGTGTAAGGTAAACACATTTAAGTTCCTTCCATTTGTAGTAGGCTGACATCCAAGTGTGAAAAACGGGTCTTTTGTACACAGAAGTGAGAGGTGTTGCCTAACGGATTCAAACTTGGCTCCACCCTCCCTCCCCCCTCTCATCGTCAATCTATTGGTCGAGCCAGGTCACTTCAGGCTATGGGTTGTTTGTTTATTTTCACTTGCAAAATATTTTTAAAAAATTGTGTTGCACAAATTCAAAACATGTGCAAATCTTTCCGGTGATAAAATGGCCACCAACATAATCAAAAAAGTCAACCAAAGAAGAAGATTCTTTCTTATACAGGACCTCCTCACTGGTCAACAAAAACACCAGAAACAAGGTTTCTTCGACTATGCATGCACCTCTTCGTACCACAGCACCTCAAAGGCCCTTAAAACAAGGCTCCAGACTTCCCAAATAAACTGGCCAGGCTACCACTTGGCCTCACTCCCCGAACCCACCTCACCCCTGCCCATTTTGACAGGCTGGTTGATGACAGAGTACAGCATCTTGGGTCTGGTCCACAAGGTTTGCTACACCACCAAGATACCCAGGTACCTGTCTAAATACTTCCTTAATGTCAACGAAGTCCACACCCATAACACCAGAGGGAGCTCATCAAACCATGTGCAACCCAGATTCGGCACAAACGAGGGACTAAATCCATTTCGCTCCTATTGCACCAAAATGTGAACGCCCTACCAACAGTTATTAAAACGTAAATCCCTTGACTCCTTCAAAACAGCTCTCAAAGGGCACCTACAGATGGCTGCAATTCAAAACTGGCCCCCGTAAAATCTGAATCCCCCCACCCCTCTTCTGTTAACTGTTAACACATTGAGCGGCCAGGGTTATTTTATCCATTACGTTCATGCGCCCAGTCGATTTATAAACACGGACCCCTTTTCCGGACGGACCGGGCGGAAGTGGTTGTTGTGTATGTAGCAGCTAACAATAGCCACACCACACTGAGTCGATCGACAACAACGGGAGACGAGAATAAATCTATCGAGACTAGCGACTGGGCCACGGAACGCCGTCTAACACAGGATCTTTTTTCAGAAAAAGACGGGATGATTTAGATCGCGAGTTATTCAGATTTTACGGGGGCCAGTTTCGAATTGCAGCCAACCGTAGGTGCCCTTTGAGAGCGGTTTTGAAGGAGTCAAGGGATTTGCATGTCTTACTGTTTGAATTTAGTCCCTCGTTTGTGCCGAATCTGGGTTGAACATGGTTCGTTGCACTACCTCTGGTGTTGTGGGTGTGGACATCGTTAACGTTAAGGAAGTATCTACACAGGTACATGGGTATCTTGGTGGAGTATCGAATCTTGTGGACCAGACCTAAAACACTCCAGGGGCTTAAAGCTGCTATAAGCAATATTATGTCAACATTTTTTTCTTTTTTGGTATTCAGACAGCCAGCAATGAGTAACAGACTATTTTTGGGGGAGCGTTTTACCCATTGCTGGCTGAATACCAAAAAGGTCATTACATTTTTGAAATATTGCTTATAGCACCTTTTTTAAGAATAAAATAAATAGGCGATAAATAAAATAAAAACGCATCACACAGGAAGAATTTATTTTTGGGACAAATTAACAAGAAAAGAAAACAGTTGGCTCTGGGCCTGGTAGGGATGCATCCGATATTTGCGCTCGTAGTGGCTAAATATGGCATAAAAACTTACCTTTTTCTATAGAATTATATTACGGTACAATGACATTGAGTTGACGTGTTTTTTGTCAGGTGAAACCTCATGAAATGTAGACGACCTAGTCATTTAGACTAGAGGACCTAGTCATACTGACGGCCTAGCCTGATTGGCTGCCTTGGATGCAGTGAAGTGACTTAATTGACTTCACTTTAGCCCAGGGGTTTTCAACTGATTTTGACCCATTCTGACTCGGAGCAGCCTGGGGACCACCACTATTGTGTCGGGTGGGTTCATCGTAAATCTACGATGGACCCACCCGACCAGGGGCGGCCTTAAGGATCGGGAGGCCCCGTTCATGACGTCATCATTTTAATAATTAATAATTATTTAAAAGAAAAAACTTGAACAGCATACACAGCCAAGTAGTAAAATACACAAAAGCAGCTTGATTAAACAATGTTTTACTTTAAGGTATAACTGGAAGGCAGCATAGGCTATACAATGATGCAATCGCAACTCAGCGCTGCTAGTGCAGTGATTGGAAGGCTGCGATGCAATGGAATATTACTACTACTACTACCTTACTACTACTATTTTTTTTTTTTTTTACCAAAAAACCTTTAGCCTATACACATTCATGTGTATAGGCTGTGTTGGGAGTGTTGGGAAAGTTCACTTTTTTATTAACTAGTTTCAAATTTTTTAAAATGAACTTGTTCAGTTCATAGTTTATAATTTAACATTTTGAACTAAAGTTCATGGTTCCAAAAAATGAACTATTTCAGTTTAGTTTAGTTTAGTTTAGTTTTTTTCCCTTTTTTTTCTAAATTATTGCCACGGCCCATAACCACAATTTCTTTTGGGAATGAAGTCCAAACCTTAAAAAAATAAAATTTTGGGATTAATGTGACAACTTCTACAATATCTCCATTACCATTATCCAAATTAATTCCAAAATAGCTCTTTTGCAAAGTGAAATGCCACCGAATTCAATCCTTTCCCATGTCTTTATGTACGGCGGGCCAAAACTGCCATATCTTAAAATGAATAAATTAGGGCTGGGACTTTAACGCGTTAATTGAGATTAACTACAGAAAAAATATCGTGTTAAAAAAATTAACGCATTTTAATCGCACTATTTTGTCACCGCCGAACGTTGTCACTGGACAGTTTTCAGACGGACCGCCGGTGTGAAGTGTCCGTGTCCTCTTCAGACAATAACAGTCAAGACAGTTCACCAGACCGGGGGAAGCCGCTGAGATCACTTTGCTTGTCCCCGTGGATTTAAAAAGCTATCTGATGATAGTGTGGATTTAAAAAGCTATCTGATGATAGTGTGGATTACAGCACAGTTGTGTGCAATTATTCAATAAAGAATTCGCATATCACCGCACCTCGTCAAGCCTCCAGTATCGGCTCAATGCGAAACATGTTGCACCGAGCCTAGCCTGGAAGCTAACATCAACAACAGTAGCTCTGGTCCATAGCGCAGTTAGGACTCAGGAAGAGTTCTATGGTACTTAATTTGATCCTTTCCCCTTACACGGCAGCGGTGGCCGAACGGATAGCGGCGCGGTCTAGATACCGGAAGGTTCCCAGTTCGAACCAGCCGTCCGACACGTTAAAATTACCACCGCTGAAATGCCCTTGAACAAGGCATCAACCACTACGATGAAATGTGTTCTATGAGCAGGGCCTGGCTGGAAACAAGTTCTTGAGCTTAGCCCAGATACCCTGGGTAAATATAGATTTCATTTCATTTCATTTCACACCTGTGGAAGTGCAGGCTGTGCAGCCCCTCGTTTTTAGCACAAAAAAGATGTGAAAGCCTACTTTCCTCCTAACAATATGGATCAGAGCTAACGTTATTCCTACTACCAGTAGCAATTCAAGGACCCGACCAGATTACATGGTTTCTAACTAAACGGTTATGGCCAAATAAAATGTAAAATCTGTTATGGCTGTTACTGTATGTCCACGGAAGAAACACGGGTGTTTTCTTATGGTCATGTCACATATTTGCTGCACCAAGCCCCCCCCAACCCTGTGGAATGCATTCCCCAAACTCTGAGACATGCCCCCACCATCCAAACCTTCAATATTGCTTTCCCCAGCTATTTAATTTATTTAATTCCTTAGTGTTTTTACCCTAATAAAGTTGTTTTTGATTTATCATGTCCCCCCTTGTAAAGCATTTTTGGGTACTCAGAAAAGCTCTATATAAATTATTAAATTTGAGATTACCCCTATTATTACTACAAAAACAATGTTTTATTGCTTAATCCATTGAGACCTGGAACGCATCCATGTCACGTTAGCGTTTAACCACATTAACCATTAAACTTATGTATTCACTATTCATTGATTCACTACTATACCAAAATCCATTTGAAAAAATTTCTCACTGTTCTCGGGTCAAATAATGATATGAGATTAAAATGCAATTCATCAAGATGAATTAATTACAAAGCCTCTGATTAATTAGATTACAAATTTTAATCGAGTCCCAGCTCTAGAATAAATAAATTATTAAATCAAATAATAAATAAATAAATGCAAAAATAAATAAATATATATGCAAATAAATAATTAAATGCAAAAATAAATAAATAGGTAAAGAAATATAGAAATGAATAATTAAATGTATGTATTCTTTTTAATTATGTACACATTTAAATACGCATTTAAATGCACATTTAAATATGCATTTAAATGTATTTCAAGCTGCTTTTCCCAAGGGTGTATTTCATGAACCGTATGTTAATGAGGGGCGTGTCTTTCCTAATGTGGGTTTGTCTTTCCTATTCAGCCATTAGCAATCTAACCCAGAGCAATGAAACACCAAAAAATACCATCCAGCCACTAGCATATACAGTAGTTTTCGATTTTTCATTTTAGTTTAGTTTTAGTTTGTTTTGAATATATATATATATTTTTTTTAACTAAGTTATTGGCATCAAAATGTACTTAAAGTACCCAAAGAAAAAGTGTCCCAAATGTATAAAAATCCTTTGAAAATAGCAGATCTCCCCAAGCTCTCAATGTGTCGCATCGCGGCCCATGCGAGCTTGTAGAGCGGCTATTTTCAAATGCCCAAAATCTATATAGGCTAGGGCTATTGTATGTACGTTTTGTAATAATAATAATCAAAATCTACAAATTAATGTAATGGAGTAAAAGTAGGCTACATTTGTAAAAGTATTGGTATTGGAAAATACTCAAGTAAAGTACCAGTAAGACCTCCGCCTGGGTGATCCGCCTGGGTGACAGGCAGGCTGCTGGATGAGCACTGGCGCTTTGGCATGGGGGGTTAGATCAATATATGGAATGAATTCTGTACTGGCCATATATGGAGCGTGTCTTGAGTGTACAGGGTTTGAGGAGGTCAGAGGTCAGATCAATTGGCGGCGGTGGCTCAAGGGTAGAGTGGCTGGATGGTAACCGCAAGGTTGCCAGTTTGAACCCGGGCTCCCCCAGAGTTCGTGTCGAAGTGTCCTTGAGCAAGACACTGAACCCCTAATTGCTCCTGATGTGCTGGTTGGTGCCTGCCATCGGTGTATGAATGTGTGTGTGAATGGGTGAATGTAATGCACAATCTATGTAAAGTGCCTTGGATAAAGGCGCTATATAAATGCACCATTTACTATTTATCAACATATAGAATGTCGGAACAGGTCAACTCCATATATGGAGATGTAAGGGTGGCAGCGTCTTGAGTGTACAGGGTTTGATGAGGGCCCAGCAGTAGGGCCTTGCCTTAATCTTCGGGCCTGTTGAATGGACAGGTATCGGTCAAAAGGGAGACATCAAAGTGGAAGGACAGGTGGAGAAGGATCAACATATGGAATGTCAGAGCAGGTCAGCTCCATATATAAGGATCTAAAGATTTGAGGTTTGAGGTCAGATGTAGAGTTGCTGGCTGGCTCCATATGCAGATCTAAGTGGTCTTCTCGATGTATGCCTATCCAGGGTTTGATGAGGTCAGTGTCGTGATCTTCATATATAGAGATGGCCGTATATGGAGACGTGATGTCACAAGGCATGATGTCACGAGGTGTGATGTCATGAGGCGTGGACTGATATATACTATATATGGTGGCGTGACGCTGACTGACTCATAGTATACTGTATATCTCAACAAATACCTCAAACTTGTAGCCTACTTAAGTACAATACTTAAGTAAATGTACTTAGTTATTTTCCACCACTGCAAATACAATGCTAAAAATATTGAACACAAGAAAGGGTTTGATTGATTGATTGAAATTTGTATTCACAGTTCGTAGAATTTGGGGACAGTTCAAACGAAGGTACAGGACAAAAAACTGCTATGAGGATAAAACAATAAGACTTGTTTACATCAGGGTCCTCCATTTTCAATTTATCAGAAAGATGGATAACAGGGTTACAGGTCAAGTGGACACTTAGTGGATCGACAGGACACTTGTACACCTTGGATGAGTGGGCACTTGGAACTGGGACCAGGGTTGCAGTTTTTTTGTCACCTTGGTCGGGTACCATTGACCTCATTTTATTCTCAGTAGTAATTCTCAGTGGGACAACTAGGCACCTAGGGGTAGGATAACTGGGCACCTGGTCAACTTTGCACTGGGTACAGGTGGGCAGTTTTTTTGGCACCTTGGTCGGGTACCATTGACATCAGTACGTTTTATTCTCAGTGGGACAACTGGGCACCTGGACAACTTTGCACTGGGTACATACAGGTGGGCAGTTTTTTTGGCACCTTGGTCGGGTACTAAGGTTGGGCGATATGCCAATTTTTTTCAATCGCCAATCGTCTGTCCAAATATCGCCGATGGACGATATATTCGTGTCATAAAAGTAAAGTGAGACCAGCTCACTGCAGGTCGCAAAAAAGCCAGATCTACAAGCTCTCAAGGCACCGCATCCTGCTTGTTTTTGCAGCGCCGCTATGCGTTGAGAGCTTGTAGATCCTTCTGTTTTTGCAGCGCAGCCAGGGTAACAAAATAAGAAACTAGAAAAAGTGCCCCTCGGGGCACAGGTCTCCACCAGGGCAGGTCAGGTTGTGGCCTCCTGGTGGCGCTATAATAGGCCAATGTGAAAAGGGTGCCATTTCTTCATAAGTCTTTGATGGCAATTGGATGATTTGAGGCATTTTGTTCCAAAAATGTGTTTTTCAAAAATCAACCTGTTGGTGGCGCTATAACAGGCCAATGTGAAAAGGGTGGGATATATTCCTCAGCCTAGTAAGAAAATGTGTGAGATTTCACGTAAATTGCACGCTGCGTTCATGATTTGAGGCTTTTGTTAAAAACGGGGCAATCTTGCAAACTGTGAAAGGCAATTATAGCCAATTAGGATGGAATATGAAATATCGGACAGATCCGACTTGTGCACATGACCATAGAGATACTGTGTAACGATTTGTGGACAGAATCTGGAGGAGTAATATCAAAAAATGTGTTTTACAAAAGTCGGCCTCCTGGTGGCGCTATAAAAGGCAGATGCGGAAAATGCAGGTCAAAGGTTTGTCCTTGGCCTCTAGGGAGTGCGCATGCAACGTTTCACGCAGATCGGTGCAGTTTTAGGTAAAACATGTGAAAAGCTGCCTCATCGTTGGCATCCAGGGAGTGTGTGTGTGTGTGCAAAGTTTGGCATCGACCGGGTTAAGCCCCTTGGGATTGCACTATTTTAGCGTCTTCATAATGAAATTATTATTAACTTTTTTGATTACCATGACCAATGACATGTCTGCTATACACAAGATTTTTTGTAAATAATGTGCCGGCCATTTTTTTCGTATCGATACTGAAACAGAGCTTGTACTGGCTTGGGGGCGTGTCCATCTACGGCGGATCAGCTTGCCCACGATGAGTGCTGTTCTCTGGGTGTAACTAGTGAAATGACTCGGTGTCTTATGGAGGGTTTTTTTTTTCTCCGTATCTCACCTGTCTATTCTTGTGTTTGTGTGTGGCTGGAACAACAGTGACACTACATTCGATTAATAGTGGACAGGACAGGTAGACGATTTAATATGTACCTATATTATATAGGCTAATAGTCTACCTGTCCACTATTAACACCTAGAACGCCAAGGGTTATTTAATCCATTACATTATAGCGCCCATGAAATTAAAACCTTATATATAGGCTATATATACGTTTTTAATTTCATTTTTAATGGAATGAGAGTTGTTTTCTGTCTGCTACTCGACAAAAAGCAGAATAAAATACAGAATGGCATCGCAGACTGTTACTGTTTTATTGACATGACATCATGATCCAAACGGGGAGGATTGTGTGAAGTGGGCTACTGTCACCCCCGCGGCCGGTTGTGTGTTGAAGAGTGATCAACGAACACTGATCATCAGCGCGGCCAAAGTGAATCGATCATTGTGGGTCAAGAATGAACGTGAAACGACATGCTCTTGTTTTGTGTGCATACCGTTTTTATGCAGTGTATAGAGTCGCGAATGGAGTGATATGTTCTGTGATTCTGTCATACGGAGCTGCATGGAATAAAAAAGGGGGGAAAAAAACTAAAGTGATTTGATCGTGCCTCCCCTGCTTTAGGCTTTATTTCATCTACTACACAGCCGCAGCTATTATAGCCTAGAAACAAAATGTTTGCAAAGCATTACGCATCAATTTATATGCCTAAACAAGCTTGATATAACGCTGTCACTTCCGAGGCTAATAGCAGAAGCAGACGTGTTTGTATGGATGGATGGATTGATTACAGTAGGCTACTCTACTCGGAATTAGATAATTCCGGGCAGAATAATTCATACATGTAGCCTAAACATACAACATAAATATTCTTGTTGCATCAAACTCAAAGCATCGTTAGGCTATATTACTTGCATGCACAAAGTTAGTGTCTCCACCAGGCCGAAGGCATGGGGAGAGAGTATGTTTTGCACTCCGTCCGTCCGTCCGTGTGTGTGTCCGTCCGTCCTTCCGTCTGTGAACAGCTATCTCCGGCACCGTTAACCCGGTCGATGCCAAATTTTGCACACACACTCCCTGGATGCCAACGATGAACCTCTGCCCCAAAATTTCCAGAACGGCCTGTTATAGCGCCACCAGGAGGCCGCTTTGTGCAAAACAAGTTTTTGGACAGTACACCTACAGACTTTGTCCAAACATCACGCAAATTGGTACACAGTCTCTCTAGAGACATTCAACGAAACGGGTCTTTCAGATTTCTCAGACTCCATCCTGATTGGCTAAGATTGGCTTCCAAAGTTCGCAGGAGTGCTCAGTTTCAAACAAAATACTGCAAATCATGAACACATCGTGTGATTTCCGTGAAATTGTGCACGCACATTCCCACTAGGCCGAGGAAGAAATGCCACATGAACATTTTCAACTCGGCCTCATGGTGGCGCTATAACTGGCCGAAAAGTGTTTTTACCTCTAACTGCACGGATCTGTGGATAACTTTTATGCCAACTCCCTAGAGGAAAAACCTTTGCCTGGAATTTTTCACATCTGCTCTTTATAGCGCCACCAGGCTGACATATATAAAACACATTTTCTAATATTACTCCTTCAGATTTTATCCAAATTTCACGCAAATCGGTACACATGCTCTCCATAGTCATGTGATCAAGACGGGTTTGTTTGAATTCTCATAATCCACCCTCATTGGCTACAATTGGCTTCTAAACTTTTCAGGAGTAGCCCGCTTTGTACCCGTTTTGTACAAATCGCCACAACTACTCAACGCAGCGTCCGATTGTGGTGAAACTGTGCATGCATATTCCCACTAGGCTTTGGAAGAAAGGCCACTTGACAGTTTTCAAATCAGCCTCATGGTGGCGCTACAACAGGCCAAGCCGCGTCACACACACACACACGTTTATATTGCTCCTAAACATTTTGCCAAACATCACACACACACTCCTATCCTCCTGGTGGAGACCTGTGCCCAGAAGGGCACTTTTTCTAGTTCTGCCTGTTTTATTTCCTGTACATTTTCCAGCCATGCAGAGACCAACCATAGCAACCAATCATCAAAGTGTTATGTTGATTTTCCTGTCTGAATATTAATTGATTTACACTACAGCCTAACCCTCTAAACCAGAATATATTTATGACTGAGCTGTCATTGTTTCCTGATGAATTGAAAATGGAGAACCCTGATGTAGTCTTAGTGCTTTTACTGGTTTTAACCTCAGGGCAGTTTATGTATTGACCTGTACCTTCTAACTATCTAAATATTTTATTTTTTCTAAATGTTTTTTTAACTGGACATCCTTAGGGTTTTTTTGATAAATATGCATTATTTTTAAAAGTAAATTTCCCTGCTTCCCACCCTTTAACACCCTGAACACCCAGGACGAAGTTCTTTGTCCTTTCTATTAGTAACGCCCGACACTCAGGACGAAGTATTGTCCAAAAGACGAAGCTTATTGATACGAGAACTGATCGCATTGCTCCATAGCCCAGGCGCGCCTGCTGGGCAATCCTCTGTGACGCGCAAGAGTGAGACGTCATCGAAAAACTCCCTCCCCTGTTTAGCTGATGAAAACGAAAATCTTAAAACGTTCATAACTCGCGATCTAAATCATCCCGTCTTTTTATGAAAAAAGATCCTGTGTTAGACGGCGCTCCGCGGTCCAGTCGCTAGTCTCGATAGATTTATTCTTGTCTCCCGTTGTTGTCGATCGACTCTAGAGTGGTGTGGCTATTGTTAGCTGCTACACACACATCAACCACTTCCGCCGGTCCGTCCGGAAAAGGGGTCCGTGTTTATAAATCGACTGGGCGCATGAATGTAATGGATTAAATAACCCTGGCCGCTTAAAGTGTTAATCAACAACACGTTTACCTCCTGAGGAGCCTCCTCAGTGTTTGTTGCCATCTGTCTGCGTGACTGGCTGCATCATCATGCAGTTAGATATGCGTGCTGCACGCTCCAGTGAAATTGTACGGCTGAGAAAGATTAGTTAATTTGTGTCTGATAAGGGCTTACAGGTGGGTTTTCCGCTAGATATTAAGGCCTGTTTAGGGTTGGTTTTCCACTAGATATTAAGGCCTGTTTAGGGTGTGTTTTAACGGGGGTTTCGTCTGAAAGACTATGGAAACACTCACTCTTGAACAAAGTTGAACGTGAGAAAGGGACGTTCACACACGCCAGAAAGGAGCGTGTTCACAATGACGTTCGTCAAGTAGAAATACAGTACGTTCCGTTCACGTTCACCCAAAATATGAATGCGTTCGTGAACGATCGTTCTTTTAACGTGTTCAGGGACAACACTGCACAGCATTTATGAGGTGATCGTAAATAGTTGAGCCTGGTGTAAATTTGGTCGCAGCTAATTGTAACCGACCGTAGTTTAAATAACACACCCTTAAATATTCTCGAAACGCCTCGATTTTACAACATGAATAACCGTAATCCGACCAAACAAACATGTTGAAATCCAATAAGAAAAGGTGTTCCCCTTCTCGCCTCTCTTGCCTATCAAGTCCACGCACTGCATTTTGGCACACTGGAAAGAAACGCCAGTAGGATTATTCCATGAGGCTACAACCTTTGTCAACTTTGTCGAGTAGTAGGCAGCAGGCTACATGAATCACACACACATCAGTTATATCGCCATGAATGGAATACGTTTGTAGGCTACCGTATATTAATTTTACCCATTTGTGAGCAGTGCAAGTTAAAAGAGTAAAAGTGGCCATGTCTTTCCGGCACCCCAGAGCTTCTATTTTGAAGGAATCCCTGTGCTGATTGTGTTAAATGAGCCCTACGCCTATGCCATTGCAAATAGGCAAGTGCATTTTGCGACCTACAGGTTGAGAACCCCTGGTTTATAAAATCATTTTATGCAAAATGATTGTCCATGGAGGATTTTTTTTTACCAGTTTATTCTTGTTACAGTACATGAATACAGTAGTGCGTCCAGGGACCCCGAAAGGGTCCACGGTTGCGTCCATTATCAATCTGCGTTTTAGGACGCAAAATGCACCGTATTTCCATCACTGATATCCGATGCTAACTGTGCTAGCATACTAGTAGAGATTGACAATCCCATCTCCCAGCAACAACAATCCCATAGCCTGAAGTGACGGTCGGCCTGGCTCGGCTAATAGATTTTAAGTATGTTACGTGGTGTTCTGCTGTTGAGTATTGTGGGATCGTTCACGTCCCACTTTGAACTGCTGACTGGGCCTGTGCATGGGGAGATCCTTAGCTTCCGAGAGTACCAAACAACCGACGAACGGCTCTTTTGCTGAATGACCTTGAATGATCAGGTTTACTGAAATTAACAATAGTTCCCATCACTAAAGGTGGGCACGTTTGAAAGAGAAAAGAGGGAGGGTGAGGAGGCACAGACTTTAAAACAGGGTTGCTCTCTACAATGTGTAATATATCTCTGCTGTCGGAAAGAAACGGCCTCATTCCAAAATGTTCATTTTTCAGGATATGAAAAATATACATTTTTCAGGAAATTAAGAAAACCGTATATTTTGAAAACAAAGCAATACTGCTTCATCAAAGTTGGTGTTGTGACTTTATATATTGTCAATTACTTGCATGAGACGGGTGGTGGAGTTAGCTGCTTTAGCAGACAGTTTGAGGGTCAATGGCACTGATATATGCAAAGAAAACAGTTATGAGTTATGAGGTTTCCTCCCGACAGCAACAATATTTGATTATGTTCTTACTGTAAAACATGAGCCAGTGTACTGTACCGAGTGTGGTAAAGTAAATCTGTAAAGGGTTAGAAACAGGGGCAAACCTTTGGTGCATATTAATGGATTGTTGATAAAAAATCACACCCGTGTGAACTGAGTGGTGCAAGGTCTAGCCTGATCAGCTGTGGTCTGACGTAATGACCATAGTAACCATGCTCATTCTTTTGGGCCCCACGTACAGGTACACACATACACAGACACAAACACGTATACAAACACGTATACAGACAAAGCTGGTTATTGGAGTGGTTTGCACCACTCAAAAATCAAGTGTCCTCAATCTCGGGGAAACTGTCCAAAGGGGATGATGAAGATGAGACTGGAGTGATGGAAGCTGTCTGCTTTCAGGATTGTGTTGTGCTCACTACTTTTTCTATATATGTGTGTACATTGTCATTGTAATCCCTCGATCAATAAAGTTAATTTCTGATTTACTTTACATGCCCAGGTTGGTCCAGTGCTACGAACGCAACAAGTTCACCAACTTCCTTATTGCCATGGACGTGCTCAACAAGGTAGGACTATAGCCCGACCCATTATTCATTAATTTATTCATTCATTTATTTGTTTTTGTTTTTTAATACTTTTGAAACATTAGAAAAGTGGGATGTCCAGTTGAAAGTTGTAAAAAATATTGGGACACATGGCCATTATTGACAATACCTATGTAGTCAAAACCTTCAAATAATGACTGATCTATCGGCCAAACCTGTATCTTGCTCTGTAGGTAGGTTCAGAGCACTAGGCATGCCTACCTACCTACCCACCCATTGAATGAAAGAAATCACACCTGTGTGAACCCGGTGGTTTAACCCAGGGGTTCTCAATGTTTTTGGCTGGGGATGCTTTGGCCATGTCTTCCCCCCCCCCCCCTCCCCGCCCCCAATACAAACTGACTGCTAAAATAACCTTAATAATAGAGAAATTACATCATAAATAAATACTGAAACCAGCTATAATCATTAAGGAAAGTTGTTACGTCAAGAGGTCCAGGTGTTATTTTATATATATATAAGCCCTTAATGAATTGAATGGAATTGCATTGAATTGAATGGGGCATTGGGGTGTAACTACAAACTAGAAAGGTCGCAATTTTTCA
Source organism: Electrona antarctica (assembly GCF_951216825.1). Taxonomy (NCBI): domain Eukaryota; kingdom Metazoa; phylum Chordata; class Actinopteri; order Myctophiformes; family Myctophidae; genus Electrona; species Electrona antarctica. Next base: position 24,892,214 of record NC_136799.1, read on the forward strand.
AAATTGCAAAGTGTGGTTGCCGCAGTCGCTTACATATAGGCCCCTCCCACTAATATTGCCAGCCAATTATAATGTTGCGTCACCCCTGTGATCATGTGTAAGTAATTCGGAGGGGATTTATGCCCCCAAAAATGTTTTTTTGCGACAAACTGTTACATTTTTCGCATTTGTGGCGCCCTCTATGGATGAAAATGGAATTGCTTTTGGTTGATTGAACCACCCGCGACATTTGCTTCAAATCTGGAGTTGATTGGACGTTTGGTTCGTGATTTGTGGCGTTTTTTGTAAAATAGGCCGCTCCCACTAACTTCGGAAGCCGATTACGGCCGAACGATACGCACTATCAAAATTCCGCCTGTGGTGTTTTCTTCTGAAAGGTCCAGAGATCATTTGTACCAATTTCTGTGAGATTTGGACAAAATCTTAATATCAATTAAACTATACAACATTTCTCTTAACAAAATACAAGCACATCCTTCCCGATGAAGCCGGTCAATTTGACATATGGCTCAAGTGCGTACAGTCAAAACTGTGGGAGGGGTAGCGAATAAAAAAAAAGACTACTATGGAATCATAATAATACGCATGAATAAAGTGTTACAATTACAATAGTCTGGTTGCCTTTTGGGCAACCACACTATTAAAGGTAAGAAAGCCTTCTAGCATGGAATTCTACTTTAACCAACTGATCCCAGTGCAGCCTAACATTACTAAACTCCTGGTTAGAACACACACTGACCCAGTCTCTCACACACACACACACGTGCGCCGCATTCATGCACGCACGCCGCATTCATGTGTGTTGCTACGTGCTAAGCTAACGTTACTTTTATTGCTACTACAGTAGGATGCACGAACTAATCCCAGTGCAATACAGTACAAGACAACACCTATAGAATCAATGTCTATAGTTTAACCAATCCCAGTGCAGCCTAACATTCCTAAACTCCTGGTTAGTCATGCGCACACGTGCGCCGCGTTCATGTGTGTTTCTACGTGCTAGGTTAGCGTTACTTTTATTGCTAATACAGTAGGCTGCACGCACGCACGCACACATGAGCCACGTGCATGTGTGTTGCTACATATGCCACTCACCTATTACTTCACAATTCCTGGGGTGTTAACATCTCCAGTTCCCTGTGCTTTGCTGTAGTTTAGTAACTTGTAGCTGTTCCGAGTACAGCAATACAGTCCATTCAACTGAGTGTGTGTTCGTTCGGTGAAAAATGGGCGGTGACGAAACACTCCAACAGTGCAACACTATCTCTCTCTCTGTTTCTAACACAACAGCGCCACTTTTGCCCCTATTGGTACTCTAAACATAGGGACAGACATAGGTTGGGACATAGAGAGGGACATAGGGACATTGCTGAACCTTGGAGTGGTTGCACCACTCAAAAATACAGAACACAGCATTGTCATAGGTAGGGATGGAGCTTGTTAAGGTTTTATTGATAACGATCACCTTATCGAGCAGGCTTATCGAGCCGGGTCTTAATCGAGCCCACTATCGAGCATTTGCTATTTTGTGGAAAGACGGGAGACAATTCATTCTGAACAGAACCTTGTTTTTATTGGCCAGTTGTGATAGTTTGTATGCCAATAAAGTTCTAAGGTGTCACACACACACACACACCTTTCTAACAGACAGAGTCATTTCTTCTGCAACAATATATCTAATATACTAACATTACACTTTCCTCTCCCAACCCAAGGACATCCAACTGCTGTGGGAGCTGAATTGGGACATTGAATTCGACATCGGACTGATCTATGCGGATGAAGACGACACTCCGATTATCGCAAAGCAAATTTGTCAGGGAAAAATTGACGATAATGGGTTGAAGTTCCCGACTAAAGGGCTTCTTGACGTCAAAGATGTTGTTTTTCAGAAAGACTCTACAAAGTTTGTAGAAGTGAAAGATACAGCCAATTATGCCTACAAATGCATGTGGATTGGCGATAATGGTGTAGAACGTCCCATACCAGTAGATCCTCCCAAACCAACTCCAAAAACCAAAAAACAAAAACCGTGAGATTCTGAATAGAGAGAGGTCTGAAAGGAGTGAACATAAAAGAGTAATGTAAAGTCATCCGCATAATTTCAGACTAAATATCCCCACCCCACCACGTCCCCATCTTCCTCCTCTCTCTTCTTTTTTTTTTGTCATCTTTTTCAACAGAGTAGATACAGCACAACAAACCACAAGCTGAGGCGCTACTTTAAAGTTCAGAAACAGGTAGCCTATTAGCCCATCATCAGCCAGCCAAATCCAGCCCAAATCTGATTTTGTATTGAGATTGGAGTTGGATTGTTTTGTTTTGTTTTTATCTGAACAAGGCTAAGTAATGTGAATCGAATCAGATCTTTTTTGCTGTTCAGACTTGAAAACTTGATAAAATCAGATTCCAATCTTGATAGGCCAAAAACCTGATATGGGCTGCCAGTGTGAACATAGCTTTATGCCATTAGCTCAAAACCAAATTTTACTCAGATCTAGGGGTTGGAGCTGTTCTGTTGTGCTCCTGCTCCGACCAGCAGCTTCATTACTGGGTTTTCCTCTCCAGACACCTGACTTCTGCTGTGTGCATTTTTGATGTTGGGGAATTGAGAGTTGCTGCTGGTCAAACTCAAGTTTGAATCCACATTGTGTTATTAGGGGAGCACACTGTACACATAGCTTAGCTGAAACAGCGTCAACATGTTCGAACTTCACATGGTTGTAGGTGCCAGCGATTCAAAGCCCAATTTGGGTCGTAAATGACCAGGTTGTCACACACCACACGCCGGGATGAAATCACCAGTGCTCCTGTCCAAAACATAAACTATGCATACCGAGCACATAACCAAATAGTCTGCATATAGTTTGGCTGCACACTTTGCCGGCCTGCCGGGTATGGACTAGTTGTTATGTATTGGCTGCTCTTGCCAACCGTTCTGTTGCTGTGCTTAAGCCATGATCTTATAGCCAAAAGAGCAAATCTTTGATCAGATGCATCCAGCCATTTACAGGATGAATAGATTTTGTGTATTTGTATGTCTCTCATTAGCCTGGTAAACCATCCCAGTCACATTTTTTGTCATCTTTTTCTGTTTATAATAAAAACGTAATTGATAGGCCTATCATTACGACCTTGTGTATGCGTTTGTTCATTGGTTGTGTTTTTAATCTTCTCTATGCCTCTGTTTGTATAGGTTTGTGAATGTCTCTCTTTGTTGACATCTGTGTGTGATGCGCTGCAGGTGTGCTTGACTGATTGAATGAGTAAAGGATACAGTGAGTAGGTTGTTCCTTTTTGGTCTATCTATCCAGGTTGGAATCAACCTGGATCTGAACAGCAAACAGAAAACACATGGAAAATAGTTAAATAGCCAATCAGATTTGAACCACATTACTGCTTTGAAATGAGATCCAAATCAGACTTCTAAAGAGATGTCTCAGTCCTACATCATACGATAGAAATGGCAAGTACAAGTTAAGGTACTTTTATTTATTGGAGTATTTCAATTTTGAATACTTTTACTTCTACTCCACTACATTTCAGCGGCAAATATTGTACTTTCACTCCTATTATTTGAAAACTTTAGTTACGAGTTACTTTGTAGATTTGTATTATTTATATTATTACAAAACCTACATTAACCGCTTCACCCCAATATACATTTCGGCTATTTGAAAATAGCCAATCTACAATCTCACAATACATCATGATGCAACGCATTGAGAGCTTGTATATCACTGGTCCCCAGAGGTAGTTTTATGCACAAACGTGCACATTTGGTGTCTGTGCATGTAATTTATTAAGCCTAAGGCTATAGGGGTTTTGTAACAATCATGGTTAAAATGTATTGTATTTCACTGTCACTTCTATTCAGGTGTGTAAAATTGATGACCCGACATAATTTCGCGACTCCACCGTCAATGTCCCGCGACCCCAGGTTTGTTCCCAATCAATTAACATATTTGGCATTTTGATCGCAAAATTGAATGATTCTATCAACTAATATGATTCTATCTACTAATATGTAGTTATACTGTATAAGACAAATCCACAGAGGGGTGCCCTGGGCGCAGGTCAAATGTAGCCAGCTACACCTGACCTACAGGGCTCTGCTCCATGGATTACACCTCGGTAATGGTGTAGAGGGGTGCTGTGGATTCTTAGACAGATATGTCAATGTCTGAATATAAAAATATGATTTATTCACTTGTAAGTAACAGTTAACAGTCAGTCAGTCAGTCCTATTATTGTATTTGAGAAGAACCTGATTTGTAGTCTAAATAAAGCATATTTGGAATCCAGCTTTCCGCCTCCCCCTGGCCAGCCTGATGGAGGGGAAAGGAAATAGTTGGAATCATAGACATATAACGGTAGACACCTCTTCCGGCTCTGGGGCATCTGTATCTCAACGGAAGGCAACATGGAGGCGATGGCGATGCGTGATGATTGCATTGGCAAGCTTTCCCGAGATTCCTTGCGAAGCATACTGTAGCTGAAGAAAAACGGAAGAATGGAAGGGGCCAATCAGAGGTGCGTGCCTTCAAGATTCTGTTTGACTTCCTCCTCCTGTTGCAGACAGGTCGCTCCAACCAGAGCCATAGAGTAAGACAGAGTTAAGACAGAAAACAGCCCGCTAACATTGTTAATGTACTCACGCGAGCCAATGGACTCCAATGCATTCCGTAAACTTCAGGTTGTCCCTTTTCAATAGAAGTGTATGTAGAAGCGCCTGGCCCCATGAAGTGAACGGAGTTGTGGTAACGTAACTGTCTTATTCTATGGCTCTGGTTGGAGCACAGGGCAGCTGCAGTTGGAGTTGGAATGAGTACATTGATGGTGTGAAAAGTGGCTCTAGTATTGACTGATATTGACAAATATAATAAATTCTATTTGGCATTCTCAAATAACCATTACAGGATCTTCTTCGGGTCAGTTTAGCATGCACAGCACAACTTTACAAGTACATGTAAAGTACAAGGAAATGCAAAGTACTGTATTCCCAAGTCCCAAATATAAGACTACTCTGATTATAAGACAACCCCCATTTGTACTCATTTGTAGAAAAGGAATATTGAATGTCAAATAGTCTAGTCCCCGATTATAATACGACCCCGTTTTCTAGTATATTTCCAAAAAATGTAGTCTTATTATTATTCAAGTATTTTTATTGAAGTTTGCACATTAGACAGGACAGCCAACAGATACATGACAACAATTACAGAACCGATACAGGACAAAACACCAGTACTCAACATTCATGTATAAAATATAAAAGTCTGAAATACAATGTAAAAAAATATTCAGACCAATAGGTACACAATACAAACCATTAGGTTTTTAACTATATGCGAGACTACTCCTCAATGTAAAACAGGATACATGTATGCAGAAGCAACTTGCACTAGACAACATGATTTACAAATGAAGAAGGATAAATAAACAAACAGTACAACTTAACTCTGTGTCATTGTTCCGACGGCACGTACTGTAGGTCCGACTCGTCGCATTAACCGCATGCGAAGCCACCTATTTGGAGTAATGGGATGTCGGAGTTATGACAATGCTCATCAGCCCACCCTGAAGTCATATCTTGCTGGTGGTTTTGGGGAGCTGGGAAGAGGGGACTCCCATTCACTCATGTTGTGCCTCCTTAGGCAGGGGCCATAACAATATTGTTGAATAATTTAGATTTATAAGATGAACTGAGATAAAGAATCTCCACGCCTCATGAGCAGGCCTGGCTTGAGATGAGCATCTATGTTAGCCCCTAGCACAATACAATCTAATTTAACAATTCCTCAATTTAATTTATCAATGTAAGCATGGCAAAATACAGCTGCCACTCCAAATCAACAGAGTAGATACAGCACAACAAACCACAAGCTGAGGCGCTACTTTAAAGTTCAGAAACAGGTAGCCTATTAGCCCATCATCAGCCAGCCAAATCCAGCCCAAATCTGATTTTGTATTGAGATTGGAGTTGGATTGTTTTGTTTTGTTTTTATCTGAACAAGGCTAAGTAATGTGAATCGAATCAGATCTTTTTTGCTGTTCAGACTTGAAAACTTGATAAAATCAGATTCCAATCTTGATAGGCCAAAAACCTGATATGGGCTGCCAGTGTGAACATAGCTTTATGCCATTAGCTCAAAACCAAATTTTACTCAGATCTAGGGGTTGGAGCTGTTCTGTTGTGCTCCTGCTCCGACCAGCAGCTTCATTACTGGGTTTTCCTCTCCAGACACCTGACTTCTGCTGTGTGCATTTTTGATGTTGGGGAATTGAGAGTTGCTGCTGGTCAAACTCAAGTTTGAATCCACATTGTGTTATTAGGGGAGCACACTGTACACATAGCTTAGCTGAAACAGCGTCAACATGTTCGAACTTCACATGGTTGTAGGTGCCAGCGATTCAAAGCCCAATTTGGGTCGTAAATGACCAGGTTGTCACACACCACACGCCGGGATGAAATCACCAGTGCTCCTGTCCAAAACATAAACTATGCATACCGAGCACATAACCAAATAGTCTGCATATAGTTTGGCTGCACACTTTGCCGGACTGCCGGGTATGGACTAGTTGTTATGTATTGGCTGCTCTTGCCAACCGTTCTGTTGCTGTGCTTAAGCCATGATCTTATAGCCAAAAGAGCAAATCTTTGATCAGATGCATCCAGCCATTTACAGGATGAATAGATTTTGTGTATTTGTATGTCTCTCATTAGCCTGGTAAACCATCCCAGTCACATGAATTCACATATCATTTTAATATGAATTCGCCAGGAGAGTGTGTGGGTTGAAACAAACAAAAAGGAAACACAGAAACAACAATCGTTTAACCCCATCGGCCATGGTGCATTTTGTCTCTGTCGGGGGCTCAGCCTAAAAGTAGCCAAGCCAACCACGCCGGCAAAACATACTGGTTTCTCACATGTACTAACGTATATCTAATATGTTGTTTATTCTTTTGGACTCTGATAAGTCCTGGAATAGATGCGCTGTGATTGACCAGTAGTCACTTGAGTGGCAGCGTGACATAGCGTCCCTTCCACAATTCCTGCGCATTTCCTCCCCCAGTGTAAATTGTTCCGCCCCTCCTTTGACACACATGGCTCCAACAAACTGCAGCGGCCAATGAGGCACATACTTTTTTTTGCAGTCACACCTGTGTGTGATTGCGGCACACAGAAATCAATAAAGTTGAGTGAATGAAGTCAAGAATAACTAAACTAAATAGATTTTTTTTTCGCTAAGAAAACATTGAGGGGTGCCAAAACCTTTATAAAAACTTCCTAAGTGGGTCTAAGAACAAATTTCCTCTTAAGAACTTCTTAAGAATGGTTGCCGCATGAGGCCCACTATTCCTAAATAAAGTGGTTTATTCTTTTTAAAACAATATTTTATGGAGTTCTTATAACTTTCAGCTTTTAGCATGAAATTACCTTAAATAGAAACTGACAGTGAACATTGTCATGTCACCGGCTTCAATTTCCATTCGGGCGGCCATGTCGAGGAAGTACCCATTTTATTGTTGTGCTATTGTGTTATTCACCATAGGGGAAGTGGTGGGGGATTAAATTTGGTATAGCCATCATGAACGATGGGGGCAACCCTAGTCTTGCGTAGCCAGACAACTGCTCCACAATCTCTGAAGACCGGAAGCATTTGAAAATTGTGGAAAGCAACAGCCTGACCACTTCTGTGCACGCCGGTTTGGTGTTTTCTGTGCAGGTGTTACAAATATGGTTCATATAAACTGTTGAGGAAAACTTGACAGAACACGACTCACTCTATAACAAACTGTTGTCATGACTACGGCTTTGAAAACCCACTACCTACTACTAATATTAATGCTACCGAGCTGAAATTAGATGACATCCGATATTCACACATTTGCATGCTCAATAGAGCGTCGCAGTCCCGCCTCCTACCCTGGACCAGGAAATGAAACCCAATGCATTTTCCTCATAGACATTTCTTAAAGTATTTATTTAAAGACGGTTACGCCGCGGACAAAGCCAACTCGAGTCGTGACAACTCATGACAGCACAAACAATATTTTGGACCAAACAAATAATTAGAAAGAAGAAAAAACGGCAGGTTACAACACTTTTTTTGTTGTTTTTCTTCTTTGTAATTATTTGTTTGGTCCAAAATATTGTTTGTGTTGTCATGAGTTGTCACGACTCGAGTTGGCTTTGTCCGCGGCGTAACCGTCTTTAAATAAATACTTTAAGAAATGTCTATGGGAAAAATGCATTGGGTTTAATTTCCTGGTCCAGGGTAGGAGGCGGGACTGCAACGCTCTATAGCCTACCTCCAAGTAAATTTAACTTGGGCTATACAATTAAGGTGGTTGTATTTTGTCTCCCTGCTCTTCTACTGAGACATATACATCGATAAAGTCAACCAAAGAATAAGATTCCTGTACACTACAGGATCTCCTCACTGGTCGACAAAAATACCTTGCAGACCCTAACCCTAAAGGATCCCTCACAAGGCTTCCTCAACTGTCTACCACAGCACCTCAAAGGCTCTTAAAACAAGGCTCCAGACATCCCGAAAAAAACTGGTCAAGCTACTAGTTGGCCTTACTCCCAGACCCCATGTCACCCATGCCCATTTTGATAGGGTGGAATGGCTTGGGGTTAACGACAGAGTATACAGCAACTTGCAATGGGCCTGGTCTACAAGATTCACTACACCACTTAGCTACCTATGTACCTGTCAAAATACTTCCTTAATGTCAACAAAGTCCACAATCACAATACCAGAGGGAGTTCAATAAACGTGCAACCCAGATTCGGCTCAAACAATTTGCTATTTTCATAGAAGTGTATATTTGTCAAATGTTCTGATGAATTGAAAATGGAGGACCCTGATGTAAACAAGTCTTAGTGCTTTTTCGGCAGTTTTTGTATATTGACCTGTACTTTCGTTTGAACTGTACCCATTCTACTGTGAATTAAATGTTCAATATCAATCAATCGTGTCAAAGGTCATGTCTCACCTAGACACAGGATGTGACATGAATTTTGACACGATGGTCAAGATTCAAATTATCCCCTGAGCAAGCAGGGCTCTATTAGCTCAATGGTTCCTATGAAACCGGGTTCAAATCTGGGGAAAGAGGAAATGTACAGTGCACCTTGTATAGGAGGACCCAGGCAAAACTGGCATGTGTTAAACACTCAATAGACCTGAGCTCCATTCACGATTCACCATCATATGTAACATTTTGAAATCTGTTTGGAGGGGTCGTGTAGAAGCAAACTATGATATGGGCTCAGTCAGTGAAAAGGGGATGATGACCATTCCATTTCCATTGGCCTATATATTTGCACTACATACACGGGGGCCTTCGATTTTGTCAAGACTAGCCTTAGCCTACGTATTAGCTAATGGCGCCCTCGTGTGGCAGCACACTCGTGCAGGCAAGCTGCAATACCAGTGGTAGGCCTCTACAGATCCAGATGTGCCAGAGCCGCACCGCACATAATGACTGAAACGAATCATGATTGAATGACCTCCTCATTCTGCACACGTCCACCAGTCCAGAGTTGTGGTATTTGAATAAACTCTGTATAGAGGGTATGCGCGTGACATCATCATCATAGTTATGTGGAAACGCCTACTGAGTGTCAAAAAACTACTTTCTGGCCTTGACAGCCCATACATCCAAACAGAAAAGTCCTATCTGATTGCATTAAACGACATTAAACAAAGTTAAACTCACTTTACCACTCACTTTGCCACTCGATCTGCCATTCACTTTATGCATGCGCATACCCTCTATTGTAGGCTACGGAGTTTAAAGAACAGACTGAGTCTCTGTCTGACTGAGACATATGATGTGCCTGCCTACCATTATTTATTAAATTGGTTGGAATTAATATTAAAAAAATCAGATTGATCAAAGATCATCCCCAATCATATCGACCACGGACCACTGCTCCATATCATATGGCGAAAGTAACGCAACCATATCTGGATCTACGCGTAACGCGTCTCAGAGTGAAAACAAGTTTTGTGACTGTATGAGAACGTAGCTCCTGTCACAAGTGGCGAGGAAGGCGAGAGCAGTGAGAGTGAGAGGGGGAGGGAGGGGGGAGTTTGAGTGGACAGGCAGCAGGGTAACGGAGGGGGTGGTGTTTGGCTCGGTAAAGACGGGGAGTGAACGAGCAGAGGGGAAACCAGCTGATCTGGCCCTTTAAATCACAAATACAACGCATTCGGAGGTGAGTTTCGAGATATTCGGGGATTTCTGTGTATACATTACATTGTACATTTAATTTAATGTAACTGGTCTGTTGTTCGGCATAGCCTACGCTTCTTCTTTTCTTTTCTTGTTTTTGGCCGTTTATGTGCTCTTCTTGCAATCCTGGGTTTTGGTCACCGAAGGCGGCTGTAGCTGAGAAGGCTTCATCGGTGTCACGAATTCGGATTTCCCAAGCCTTGGCCGAGAGAGAGGGTGGGGAGGAGAAGTGGGGACGGGCCGGGGTCAGTGGAAGATTTCGTATACAGCTCGAGTGGGCTAGCATTAGAGATCCCACAAGCATAGAATATCGGAAGTGTCTTCTGGGTTTGTGTGGGCCTAAACTGCTCAGTTTGCGTAATGCGTATTAGCGGAAAATAAAGACATGCGCTCCAGCCTTATTAGCCTATTCCCATTGTCGGTCTAGAGGCTGGCTGTAGCTTTACCTCCTTCAAAACACGTTACCACCCTAGCTGTTCCCACAGCTAACAATCAGGGCCTATGCATTTTACAACCTGAAGCGGTCTTTATCGGTTGTTTCTTGTTTGTAAGGCTTTCAGAAATGTCGCTGGCTTTAATTGTGTGTGTGTGTGTGTGTGTGTGTGTGTGTGTGTGTGCGTGCGTGCGCGCGTGTGTGCATGTAGCCTATGCACAGCCATGGGAGAGGGGACATGCTGTTCTATCCATCAAAATGCCCGCATTGTGTTTTCACACGCTTTGGAGGGCCTATAGTGGAGGACAGGACATGGCTATCTGCCGCGATCAGTGCTGACTTATATGATCAATAAGATTGAACAATTTGCCCCTGAGTGTGGCTCATGAATGCTCGCATGGCGCGTCCTCGCTATACCGTTTTTGACAACCGCCGGATCTGACAGTATAGTAAATAATATATGGACCCGTCCGATAAAATGACAGCAGCACACATGTTCATGTTCGATTCTCTGCGTCGCGTTTAAGAGAATCCAGGTGTTTATTGAGATTAATGCTCGTACACCTTCTCTTATTTAGTACTAGCCTAATGTGCCATATCCGAAAGTTTGACAAATCAACAGGCTAATGAAATCAGTGGTGTGCTTAGCCTAATGGAATAATAGATATAATTATACAATACAATAGAATTCTAATAGAATATACAATACAATGAAATTGACCTGTCTGTCAGTTTCGGTTATAACTGGCAAAATTGGCTATATGCTAGCCTACTTTACACTTAAGCAGAGAACTATTTAAATCTTTTTTCCCTTCTTTTTTTCAAGTAGAATTAATGATATTAAAACTAAATATTCTATAATTGGAAGTTGCTTGTTATAATTCAATAATTTACCAGGCAGCCACCAGTGTTGGAAAGTAACTAAAGTAACTTAAAGTATTACCTTTTTTCCAGTAGCCTAACTAGTAATATAACTAATTACTTTACATTTTGAGTAATATAATATTACCAGATAGCCTATGTTACTATTTTCCAAAAGTAACTAGTTACTATTTTCACAAGCCTTGGTGGTAGGCCTACTGGGCTTGGGTGTTTTAATTGTAGACTGGGTTGGGATGGAGTTGCTTTGCAGGCTGCTGATCCAGTCTAGATCTAGGCTCTAGAACAGATACAGAAACGATGCACACTTGTCTGCAAGTGTGAATTATCGGCGGGCCTTAAACCGTCTGGAACAAATTTGGTAGTGTTAGACTTTTGGGGACAAAATATGCAATTACTGCAGGATGGAATCCTGTAACCAAATGGACCCTTGCAGGTCCTTTTGGTTACATATACACTCTTAAGCCCAAACCACACCAAAGGGTCGGGTTGGGACAAAACTGTTTCTATGGTAAACCACACCAATGCAACTCATTGAGTTGCAAGGAGTTGCATGGTGTGGTTTAGGCCTACCTTAAAAACACAACCCGACCCTTTGGTGTGGTTTGGGCTTTAGAGTTAAATTAATCTTGATTATTTTACTGCGCAGTATGTCCTCCTGCTGCTGTTGAGGACATTTGAGGAGAATAGTGAAAGTAGGCCTGCTACGTGGTGATTCTCCGCTCAGATATACTTCTTAACAAACACAATGTGATGACAAAGTCTGTCTGTCACACTTTGACACTGTGTGCACTGCAGAGAGAAAGAGTCACTCAAAACCTGATCAGAAACAGGAAATCAGAGAGAGACCCCATTAAAATAATAGTGGTATAGTCTCCCTAACCGCCCATCTCTCCGTCACACACACGCACGGACACACGCACACACGCACGCACGCACGCACGCACGCACACACACACACACACACACACACACACACACACACACACTAATTACAGACATGAATCTCATAGCTACTCCACACAGCAGAAGTAATTAAAGCAAGACTTGGAGAGAGAGAGAGAGAGAGAGAGAGAGAGGCACAGAGAGACAGACAGACGGAGAGAGAATGTCCACATTATGAAGAGAACGTATGATTTGACTAAATCATGCTTTTAGTGTGCATTGGAAACTAGTACTAGACCACTGAATCCATGCAGTGCTGTATCATGTGTGTTTCAAATGCTAGGGGTGTCAGTGTTGTTCGCCTAATCACAGAACAGTTATTTCTGTTTTATGATTAAACATCAATACAAACTATATAATATAGTTATAAAAGTGTCTATTGTTTATTTATTTTTCCTGTTATATGTGCAGTAAAATTGTGAGTATTAATTTAACTCAAATGCTATGTAAACATACAAATGAAACCAAATGGACCCTTACAGGTCAATTTAGTTACATGTATACACTTTCAGAGATACAAGTGAATAATTAACACAACAGTGTTTCTATTCAGTCAACAGCCAACTCACCTCTTCAACTCACCTGTGCCCTTCAGACCTGGAGAGATCAATGTGAACTCAGCTACTCAGCATTTGTGTGACTTGGTGACTGTCCTCAGCCCAGCAGTGTCCAGAAGTTGTCTGTGGCAGTTGCAGCGCTTCATTCAGACAGAGCAGAACCCATTCTGCGTATCATCTGTCAGGTATCTGCGTGCACATGAATTGCGCTTTCCCTCAACTTTATTGCTTATCATGCAAATGTTATAATTGTATTTCCATTGTGCATTTTCCATTACAAACATGCCATCTAAGCATGTTTTAGAGATGTACTCTAGTGTTTACTACCACACACTCACCACATGGTGGTGGTATAACTAGCATTACAGTTACTGTAAGGATCTGAGGAGCCTATTAAAACGCACTTACACGTGTACTTTTTATTTGCATTATAATCCCCATAGGGCAGGGTTCCCCAATAGGCGGCCCACGGGCCATTTGCGGCCCGCGGAGCGCCCCCTTGCGGCCCGCGGAAGAATTTCAAAATTCTATCTGGGGGTCCCAGATATAAATGGCATTAAATGGGGGTCAGTAGCCTATGCATGTCAAACTGGGCATCCTTTTCAAATGGGGTCTTGCCCTGAAAATGAATTTTCAGGGCAAGACCTCGACCTCACGTGTGCGGACTCGGCCCCCAGCCTGGTACCCTAGTCAAAATATGGCCCTTGACGAAAATGTATTGGGGAACCCTGCCATAGGGGGATTTTAGATCGCCTCATATAAGAACTGTGTTTGAAAAATAAACATGTCATCCCGGCCGTTTCACTCATATGGATATGAAGAATCAAATGTTACTGCTACTGAATTAGTTACATTTTCGCTAGAAGCAGACTATCATATATGAGTGACTGACTGTTGCAAACGATACAGAGACACCTCCCTGACAATAACGCCGAGACAGCTTGTTTATTTTTGGACCACAACGCTTATAGTAGACGATATTAAGATCATCCCATGTTATTCTCCATAGAGAAATTACTTCCGCGAACCAGGGGAATCGAAGGGATGAGCGAGTTACGTCAGGACTTCGGTGCTCTATACACGTCTTTTTGTTTGCCTCTCCTTCTTGAATGTACTCCTTGTGTTTCATGCATGCACACTGCCATTCACTTCCTTGTTTACGGCCCGATTAGAATGGCTCATAAGTCACAACTCTAAATCTAGAGAGCTCTCAATGGTCCCCAAAGCGCAATGTTCTGTCTTCATTTCTGACTGCAGCATGCATTTCGTTTGGAATATAAACACTTCTAGAGAGAATTTAGGTGTACCAGCATGAGGTAAGAATGGAAGATTATGCCTCCCGGTTTTTGGGGCGAACGGAAGGCGGGGCTTTTCAGAGTAAAATCTACCATCTGCTGGCACTCTAGCGCCTTTATTTTGAAGAATTCCCCGGCATTAATTCCTATTGAACACATCACCAGCAGCCTACCATCAGAACCAGTGCTGCTTGAGGCCTAGAGTAGACCATGGGATATTTCTCATTTTATTTTAACAGGCTTAACACATCTTGGAGCAAAAGAGATAATGAGAGCTATGCAACAGAAAGCCAACTATTAGGGGACTAAGGGCTTCATTTTTGTCACCGCTAAACCCCATATCCCTAAACTTCTTCTCCTTTTTTTTTACTATTTTGAAAAACATTTTTGAATAGTTCAACTAGCCAATCTACATTGACACGTTGTGAGCTTGTAGACTGGCCATTTTAACTATTCAAAAATGTTTTGCAAAATAGTAAAAAAAAAAAAAAAGGCAAAGAAGTTTAGGCATAAGGGGTTTAGCGGTGACGAAAATGTAGCCCTAACTATTAGGGCATTTGAACACTGATGCCTGCCAGTCAATGTGGGACAGCTAGTCAATGCACTTAAGCCTCTCCAACTGATCCAAAATGCTGCAGCTCGCTTGGTCTTCAACCAGCCAAAATTCTCACATGTCTCCCCACTTCTCCGCTCCCGGTCGCTGCCCGCACAGAATACAAAACTCTGATGCTGGCATTCAAAGCAACTAAAGGTATGGCTCCCCCATATCTTGCAAGTATGATTGAACCCTATAAACCCTCCCGCGCACTCAGATCAGCCAACGCAGGGAAGCTGGAAGTACCCTCACTAAAAACGCTGGGACAGCGCTCCACACGTCCCAAACTCTTCTCCCTTCTGGCTCCAAAACTGTGGAATGCACTTCCCATTGCAGTCAGAACTGCAGCATCACTCCCAATCTTCCGTCGTAGTCTGAAAACCCACCTTTTCAGACTCCATCATGGCCCGTAGCACTTACCCTACCCCCTTAGATAGCACTTTTTGTAGACTCAGATAGAATTTGATACAGACTTATAGCATGTTATGTAGACCACTAGAATTGCATTGTATGTAGTCATAGCACTTCATAGTACATATGTATAGCATAGTATAGTATATATGTATTGTTTATATGTATAGTTTCATTATATAGATATTCCACTGTTGTGTTTCATGATAACTACTTTTATGTATGTGATGTCTGCTAAATGCCTAAATTGTAGGTTCTCAATTTGTGGGACATCTGAAAAGTCCTGGAAAAGAGGGACTGTCCCACGCAATGAGGGATATCTGGTCGCCCTAAGTGCTGCTTTATGTGTGTCTTGTGGACAAAATAATTGGGTACTCAAAAACTAAAAAAGAAATCGGCCAGCAACGAACAAAAAATAAATAAAAATCTGATTCCGATTGTGAAGCCAAATTGTGGAGTTCTCTTTTAAATGAATAAAGACATAATTAAATTATTCGTATAGCCTATCCCTATACAGTATAAGATAAACAATACATTTTTTAATCTTTAATGAACGTTTCATTTTTACTTTATACCCTGAGATGGCTGCCAGCTGCCACACCATTTCATTGTACTGTATGCCAACCTAATCAACATTCGGGATGAATAATAGTTGTGAGTTTATAACTTAACTTTCCTCCCTCTTTCCATCTCTGTCTTTTCTATGTCTGTACATGTGCCTGCATACTGTCCCCACTCCCTCTATCTATATCTATATCTCTATCAGTTTTCTGGGGTGTTGGTGTATTCTGATGGATCAGTATGTCTACAACTAATAACATTGCCCAGGCCAGGAAACTGGTTGAACAACTGAGGATCGAGGCAGGGATCGAACGCATCAAGGTACACCATGGAATGGCACTGATGGCGCGCACGTGTATGTGTGTGTGTGTGTGTGTGTGTGTGTGTGTGTGTGTGTGTGTGTGTGTGTGTGTGTGTGTGTGGCGTGCGTGCACACTTGCCATTCTTTCTTGTCACCTTTCCTTCTGCTCTTTTTGTCCTTTCTCTGACCATTTATTTTCTCAGCTCTTTCCTATCTCCTATTCTTGTTCTCTCCTATTTTCAACCTCCTTCCTGTCTTCCCTGCCATTTTCCTCCCACCTTCTTTCTCCTTCTACCCTTCTCTCTTTCTCTACTTTATCCCTCCTGCCAACACTCAACCGTGCCCCCCCTTCTCTCCCTATTTCCTGCTCTCCCCTTGTCCTCCCTGGCTTCTCTCTCTCTCTCTCTCTCTCTCTCTCTCTCTCTCTCTCTCTCTCTCTCTCTCTCTCTCTCTCTCTTTCGCACAGGACCCACATGCATGCTCTCCCCTTTCCCTCCTTACAGGCCCGCGGGAAGTACTTTACACTAGCAGGGGCTGAGCATCTAGTAGGGGGTGCGAAAATGCGCGTGCATGCACGTTTTCGCGCATTTTCACACGGAAAAGTGGCTTTTACTTTCCCTCTCCACACGCAAGTTATATGAACAAACTGACAAAATGCATCATAAAAAGGCATAGGCCTATTTAGGCTACACATCATGACATTGGCAAGGCACCGATATCAAAACATATAAATTATAGCCCTATTATACAACAGACGAGCTGACAACGCAGCGTGCTTGGGCTCGGCGAACCGGGTGTTGTATCGTCATCATTCATCATAGATCCCTCCCCGTCAGAATCTAATATCGAACATTAAATTGCAGCAGCATTCAGCAGTTCAGTTGGCATGGCGGCCATAGTAATTAGTAAATACTATATTATATTTCTCACTGCAATAGTGACTATTAGAGAAATAATATAGTTAAATAGTAAATGCTTTACCTCAAACCCCAAATGTGCTCTTGCACTCCGGGGTGGTTAATTCCCTCATCATGGCATTTACTGTATATCCAACGTGTGTTACGTGTCCAGAATGTCATTATGTACGTGAGGGTAATAACGGTAGTTGCTTGGCTCATGGCTGCAGGTGCAGGGGCCGGAACACTGCTGCTGGTGCTGCTGCTGCTGTTTTTATTATTGTCCTCCTCCGACGACGACAACTCCACGACCACGACAATGTCCTCTTCAACGTTAGCACTCGTCCCCTGCTGAACACTGCTGCTGGTGCTCATGAAGGGTTCATGAACTAGACTTGATTTGGGCTTGGACCCACCAAAGAAATCACCTTTCTGAGCCATGTTGACAACAACAACACACAGTCAGGCTGACCGGAGAAATTCAAATTTGTGCGCCCTGTGCGTAAAGGTTTAAGAATACTATTTATTTTATCCTCCAACCAGTCCACTTTAACTTATATAAATAATAACGTGACATTTCTATTATTCATATATTATTATTATTTTCCTTTTTTCTCCTGTTCGAGGGGGGGCTGTGCCTGGGGGGGGAGGGGGTGCTTCAGCCCCTCCAGCACCCCTACTTCCCTCAGCCATGCCTCCTTACTGTCTCTCTCTCTCTCTCTCATTCACTCTCTCTCTCTTCATTGTTGTCCGGCAGAAACTTTGTATCTCCGTACTTCATGCCTTACTTCATTATACTACTATCGGTTATTTAAAATAACCGATACAATGCAATCTTGTAGATCGACTATTTTTGATCAATGACATATTTAACCAGTGAAAAGTATTGACAAGAGCTACATTGGATCCATTTGAACACAGGTTCTTTTTTGAGTGGTACTATAGCCACTCCTATGCAGAGCTATGTGTGTGTATTTATGTATGTATGTGTACGTGTACGTGTATGTACTGTATGTGTACACACGTACGCGTAAGGTATGTATGTGTACGAACGTGTCCGTGCTGCAACACCTAACGTGGCCAGTAAAGCACACACACAGAGGCCAGAGAGGAGTACAGTACATACAGTACAGTACAGTACAGTACAGTATTTTCTCTTTTTCCTGAAAAGTAACCGTTTTGTAGGCCTGTCACAATTATTATATAACCTAATCGTCTTGATTCATCTAATTGCAATTATTTGAGCTCATCGCGATTATTTCGCATAATTGTCATAATTGTTTCCATGTTGAAAAAAAATCTTACATTTTCAAATATAAAAATCACACCCGTGTGAAGTGAGGGCACGCTCTTATCATCGTACATCATCATGATTTAACATGTCGATTTGCTCGTCCACATATGACGTACATTCTCCATTCATTGTCAATGGGAATGCAATAACGGTACATTTGTTATTTATATGGTCCAATGTTCAATGCCAGTTATTGTATGACAATTAATCGTCAACTTAAAATGTGTAATCGTGACGGCCCTATAGTGTTTTGGACATACAAGGTTGTCCACCTGACATGTCTTCCTGGTTCTGTCCCTGCAGGTGTCCAAAGCAGCAGCAGACCTGATGAGTTACTGTGAGCAGCACGCGCGGAGTGACCCCCTGCTGGTGGGCGTGCCCACCTCCGAGAACCCCTTTAAGGACAAGAAGCCCTGCATTATCCTATAGCTGTGCTCCTCCTCTCCAGCCCTGAGACGTACACACACACACACACACACACACACACACACACACACACACACACACACACACACACACACACACACACACACACACACACACACACACACACACATAGTATACACACTTGCAGATACACAGATTCCCCCACTCGCAGACTCATATGTACATTCACAAAATACATAAATAAACTCCTCGACCCTAACCCTTTTTCATTACACACACACATACACATGACGCGCTCATCGCTGTCGGGCACACACACACACACACACACACACAGTTACTTTCCCAAAACAAACGCCATACACCGGAGCAACAGCTAGGGGCAGGCATTCTAGCTCACAGTGGCTAAAATCAGTATATCACTGAGTATAATTAAGGAAATATTCAAATATGCTGTAAAATTAACTGAAAAGGGAGATCAATAATCTGTAGGAATCTACATGCAGTAAGATTCTGAGATAAAGTATTCCTGTGTTGTGATTTGAGGGGTTTGGTTTGGAGGATGGACAGCTGATCGTGGGATGGGTGTGGGAGTTGGTACGTGTGGGCGACCAACTTGGTATTGGTCATCCCATACACAGTCATGCCAGATAGTACTAAAGCTAAAGTGCTTTAAGTAATAAAAAAAATCGAGGAAAAAGAAAAAAGAAAGAAAAAAAAACCCAGGCCAACCAGGGTGTTTAAAGTTAAGCTACTTGTGATTCGTCATGGTGAGTTAACACTTATTGGAGGTGTGAAGCCTTGGAGTAGCCAAACAGCATGTTCCCGACCAGTTTTATCAACAGACCCCGCTCCACCTCTGGAAGTCCGGGGTACATCCGTCTATGGCTCCTACCATGGCAGTCCACCGCCTCCAGTCCAAAACCCCAGCTGTGCCAATACAGACAGTAGACACCTGGATCTACATGCCGATCTACAGTGTTTCTATTTTCCACTGTGGTTTATGGTTAGTGTCGGTGGACATCAACATGCAAGCTGATATGAGATTTGCACCTATGATGTCTACTATTGTCAACATGGGAGAGTGCTCCGCACGAAACTCAAGCTATTAACCCCACACGTTTACAGCATTCTTTTCTTAAAGAAATACTAATTTGTGAATTATAACATATATCTATGTTTTATATTTTGTTGGAGCATTACTGATAGATGAAACTATAAAAACAAATTATATTTTATTTTATTTTATTTTTTATTTTGCAGTATATTTCGAGGCAGTCAGACGTTTGTTCCCCTGCTTAAAGCAGGATTTCCATTGTCTTAAGCGAAAATTAAAGGAGCTCGAATCTGTGCCAGGGGTAACGTCTGCCTGTTATTAAATGTTACGTTCTAAGTGAAGGATTCTACTGTAACACTAAGCCTCCCAGTGCTTTAACCCTGAGAGAGAGTGAGGTTCTTGAACACCGACCAGCATTCTAGTATATCACAGTTGCTGAATGAGTGGTCATGCCCTAGATTCCTAGAATCATGCTGCCTTCAAATAAAGCTAAAATAACGCAGGCCGGGGGTGAAAACCTTCAATGAAACAGTGGAATGAAGTTACCAGCTTTCCCCCTCCCTTCCTCCCCTCTCTTTCCTCCATCCTGGTCACTTGGGTCTTATAAGAGACAAGCTTCAGAGTTGGTATAATCAGTATCATAGTCCACAGTATGGGAGGAGGAAATGGATTGCTGGTGAATGCCAAGGCTGTTCTTCTCTGTTAGCCTCTCCTCCACAGAGCTCCGCTATAGACCTGCTTAAGTTTTATGTCTGACTAGCTCCTTATTGTGTTGTGGGTTGCAATTGGTCAGGGAACGGATACCAGTGAGGTACAGCAATGACCAATGAACTCATTGGCTCATTGGTAGTCTCGTGTAGCCAGACAACTATTCCACAATCTCCCAATGCTATATAGAGTCTGGAACTACATCCCCCGAAATATTTTTAAATATCTTTAAAGCTTATTTTTTCATTTCCATTTCTGCGAAGCCACAAGCTATATATGCTTAGATGGTTTTGATTTATATTAGGGTAAATCTGCGCGACTGTAAAGACGAAACAGAAGCAGGGAGGAGAAGGCTCCACTTCCGCTTTATATTTTACTCATGATTGAACTTCTGCTGCTCCGGACTGTATGATGAAAGCATTTGTAAATTGCGAGAGGCAACAGTCTGGCAACGCGAGACTAGCTCATTGGAGGTTCTAGCTGAGAAACTCTAATCACAGAGCAATTTCCTGACTCTCTTTTCCTTTACCATGCTCCTCCTCTATGAAAAACCAAACATGATTGTAAAAACAAAACACTTAAAAAAAGGATAAGATAAAACGAACTAAGTGTATAAACTTTCTTTCATATGTGCAGAAGTGTAGCTGTTTTGGTTTACTTTGAGTTTCTTCATTCTATGGAGTCCATGGAACCTGGTCAGTTGAGTATTAATTACCCTGTATAGTGTTTGTAAGATAAGATACAAAAACATTGCCCTGAACATGGAATCCCCTCTGTGGATGTTACATTTTTATTAGCTCTACTTTGCGTAAATGTTTCTGTTCTGTCAGTCAGTCAGGATTCTCTCTGTCTCGAGAGGTTCAAGAGGCTTGTGTTCCCAGAGGTTGGTTTTAACCACAGATGTGGACACAATACCTGATGAGGAACATACATACGTCTTAATATTAGACAGGAAATTAGGACCTTGTGTATTTATATGATTGTATCCTTTTAAGAGGATGAAACAACATCTGACCTCAGTTCAGTGGCTAGAACCAACCTCGTTAAAGAAGAATGATGGCAGTCGTAACATGATGAGAATCTATCTTTCTGTCTGAAGTATTTCTGAAGTCTTGTTTATAGGGAGCAGAAATAGGCTGGGAGAAGATGCTCTTACTGTATACATGCAAAGTTGCAAACAAACGTGCACGCATGCACGCACACACACACACACACACACACATACACACACACACACACACACACACACACACACACACACACACACACACACACACACACACACACACACAACGTTACATTTACAATGCAGTAGGTCCTTTGTTGTTTTAGATGAAAGTGTTTGGTTATGGAGGGGGATGGTTTTCCAGTATGGTCCGGGAGCAAAGGTCAAAGAAACTGTGAAAATTGTCCCCAAGTGATCTAGCTGGGCCGCCTTGAGCAGCATTCCTGTGGTGTAAACAGTACAAAGGCTGCCAAAGGTTCACCGTATAGGAGCCGTTTGTGCCCTCACATTTATATAACAGACATACAACAATGTTCTCTTCAAGAACGACTGCAGTGAATTAAACGGTTGAAGTTAGCTTATTGCTCATGCATGCACACTTTTGACACAGTATTACACAGCCATCGGTGGAGCCATGTTAGCTGTCGTGCAGCTCAAATGTGGGATGTTTCAGTTAACATGACATCTCTTACTGATAGACAACCCTGCTGCAAGGTGTGTTTGGGAGGAGTCTTGTGTACATGTGCGAGTGTGCACGCATGCATGTCAGCATGCATACTTCTTGCAATGCAAAGAAATATACATCTTAAGTGATTTAATGTTGTGTTTTGTGTTTTATTCAACAAGTGAACAAAATGTGTCACTAGGGGGAGATACAGTAACTGTACTTGTTTTCAGTGCGGTTTAAGTTAAGAATTAACCTAGAGACTTAGTGGCAATAACTTAAGTTGAGACAGATGCCTCCCTCCACTTACAGATATACCTGTCAAAAAAAAAACATGATTCCACAACTGAACAAGATTGAACAATGTATGATGATTACTGTTTTAGGCACACAACCGACAACCCTGAGAGCTCATCTCTTGATTGCCTTTGTTCCTTGAAGCATTTGCTTACATAATCAGAACAGGCTATGCTGAAAGAGCAGTTACAGAACAGGAGCAACGGGGGAGTGTCTTTGTCAGTATGTGATGCATGTGTGCACACTTAAGCCTCATTTATAATGAGTCGCGTGCCGGTGTCGTAAATAGCAGATCTAGAAGCTCACTACACGTCACATTCGTGGCGTGTGTATATACAGTTGGAGGCCATCGATATTGACCTTTTCTTTTTGCTGAGGTTTGCGTGATCTGCGCAAAAGGACAGTTAACCCATTTTGGGCGGGAACCCCTTTTGGTGTTTTAAACATTATGTTATAATTTAGCTATTGAAAAATAGCAGATCTACAAGCTCATAGCGCGCCACCGAGTGGCGCGCTACGAGCTTGTAGGTCTGCTATTTTTGAAAAATCGTGAAGATGTAGAAGGATTTTTTCAGGATTTAGAAGGATTTTTAAAAGTTTTGAGGTCAGGCCTAAATGGGTCAAATGATAAGGGACAATATCGGTGGCACCCAACTGTAGGTGTTCTATAGCTGAGCGCAATGGAATAGCTGGAGGTGCATGCATGAGCATATTTGCGTGCATGCACATACCGCCACATAGCACATGTGCATGCATGTCTGTTTGTGAGTCTGTGTTTTGAAAATGCGTTGAGTAAGAAAGTGCAGCCTCCAGATTACTGAGTGTTGTGTAGTAATTTTACCACATATTAAAGTCGCACAGTGCAGGGTTAGCCTAAATCTCACTGGAGAATAGGTCTTGCAATTCTTACTGGGTCACAGCAGCAGATGACAGACTCACTTCAGTGTTTAGGGCCATGCAGGTTTTAGAGGGGGGGAGGACTGGCATGCCGGGTGGAGAATACGGATGTGTGCGTTTTGTTTAGAAAATATTAACATTTCTTTGCATAATTTGCGACTAACATTTTACAAGTGAACCTTTTGAATGGCTGGATGGAGAAACAGGGACTTACTGTAAACCCCATTTTTACACATAATTGTCCACGTGCCTCTGTAAGCTACTGACCAGCAGGAGTTTATTGCCACTGTTGCTCTGTTAGGCTTTAAATACACTGAGAAATGTAATAATTGCCTAACAACAGCCAAATAATTGTTTCTGTGGGAGTCTGCCTTTTCCTAAGGTTAAGGATACAGGTCAGTGTAACTCACTCGTTTAGTGATAGTGACGTGAACTAGCCTATTTGAGGGTTGAGGAAGTACTTGACCTGAGAATAATCCATGGAAATGCACATGTCATGGTGACTGTATTGGTACTGCACTGCTACAGCAGAACCAAAGGAGTAGAAAGATGAGAGCCTGTTCAGTGGTCCTATGGTAGGAAGTTAGGAGTGCGAGAACGAAGGCAAGCAAGCACACATGCATACACACACATGAACATACACATAATACACAGCTTTCCACCCCTGACTCCCAATGTTGTTTGCAGCCAAAACTCTGAAGGATGTTCTTTGTTTTTTTTATTCATTCCATAGTTGGTTGAGCTGCAATCAGAGACAACCAATCTTAAGTCGTTGTGTGGTTTCAGAAGAATCAGAACGGTTTTCTGATTGGTTGGTTGTTAGTTTGCCTTATAGTGTATTGTGCTAATGCTGTTTTTTGGGGCATCAGATTGAATGAGTACCAGTCTTAAATTGAGATAGTAGTTCAGTAGTGGTGTGGCGCTGTTCACACACAAGCTGGCCCCAAAAATGTATTTCTGGAATTGTGGGGAGAGTCAAGGCTCCTCATTATTGGTGAACCTTGTATCAAACATCAACCATTCGGCCCTGAGCCCTGCCTGAGACTCATATTTTGTGTTCTGATCTCCTGTGTAATGCATACAGTATATATGTATCTTTTTTGCCTTGATTGATATGAAGAAAATATATCTATTTTTTGTAACTGTTCTTCTCTGATGTGCCATAACTCATGTTTTCTTGCACACTGTTAATATTTTGTGGATATTGCTGTTTAAAAAGAAAAAGATGATATTGAGAAGTAGATAACATTAATAAAAACATGAATAACGCATGCTTTGGTATTGGTGAAAATTTGTGCACCCTCAAGGATAGGGATGCATGCAAACAGGTGTGTCTGTCTGGCTATTTCTAAAGTACTGTGCATACATGCACAACAGTCATGTCAGTACATACTGTAGTACATAATGTACAGTACGCATGCATGCAGTTGAAAAAAGCTTGTTGTGTTGCTATAAACAAAGACCAAGCCAGGTAATACCTCCCTCCCAGTTAGGTCATTTTGAAAGAATGTTATTGTTGCCTTTCACCAGTGTGTCTGCCCTTTGAAATGTGCCTCAAACAAGTCACATGAGACACCTGCAAGTTTCAAATCAAGGTCCTCCAACCTTCCCCTATCCAGTCAAAGCCAATCATCTATGAGGTGGATCAACCACTGACCAATGAGGAGCACTGGCAACTGATGTCGGAGTCAGCCACTCCCCTGTCCAGTTGATAGTAAACAAATGGGAGGCCCATGTGCTGAATGTTCTCTCTCTCCTCTACTCTGCTGCCTGAGTTCTCAGAAGACATGTGAGAGCGAGGGTGGGGAAGAGAAACAATAATGGTCTGAAAGGGGGGTAGGGGGAGTTCATAACCTGGGTTGTAGAACAACTTGCTTACCCTACAGTATAGTTATAGTAGATCATGAGTAGATTGCAGGCAGAGTGGCACCAAGGACAATTTTGTGCATGCCAACCTCCTCTACATTTGGCATGCATTTAGCAATATCACAGGCCATAATGTACAGGAAAACACAAGCAGCAAACACTGCAGAAGAACAAGGTTATCAATATTGTGGAAGGAATAGAATCCTGCAGCTACTGTAGCATTAAGTTTGGCCATGCAAACGACCAGTAACCCTGTATCTGTCCTTGTTATGAACCCCCCTAGGCTTAGGAGTAGGACATGGTCTTGTTTGGCTTGTTTGTGAAAGGGTGAGTTTCTGTCCCCACCCCAGACTATTTGGCTGACAGTACTGTGTTAACAACGAGAGGAAACCATGGCTGCAGAGACAATGCCCTATGTACGTGTGTACTTTTTCCATTCCCGAAATGCTAATGTCAACACTACCAGCATTACTCAGCTATCATTCCTAGTTCCATGACGCAAGCATGTTTTGTTTTGGATTTCGAACAGAAACCGAATGGACTGATGGACTTGGTTGTTATAATACAATAATTTAATCGCCTGGACATCTAATATATAATTATTATGTACTTTATCTGCAACATTAAGTACCAATAGAAAGCATACATATTTCAAACTACAATCATAGTTTACTTTTGATCACATACAACTTTACAAGGCACCATTTTTCTGTTGTAGCCCCTAGCATAGAACTATATTTGTTTTGGAATTCAGTTACATTCTTGCAATGCCAATGGAGCTTGTGCGACATTTCCATTTCAGTTTAAATGGCAATTATTCCTGCATTAGAATCACCAACTAGTCATTGTAAAAAACAAACACACACACACACACACACACACACCCTCTCTTTCCAATGTTACAACCTAACATTGGAAATTCCCAGCATACAGTAGTTGCATGAATACATGTGTTAAACATTCTGATACAGATCACCAGCATTACAAAGACAATTATTGTAATTTAGCCTTATGTTAAACACTGGGGGAAATCATGTACCGTATGTATATAAAAATACATGGTTTCTGTGGGACTCTATGCATGTGTTCTCAAATGTCATATTATTCCACATACCCACACCACCTTTTCCATGCGTCACTGTGGCAAATGAATGTTCCAGAGTACAGATTCTAGAGCTCACAACGTCCTTTCCATAATGCTCTCTGACTGTTCCTCTCCACTTGCTCTGAAAGCAAAGCATTCCTGATTGGTTGCGCTTATAGCCAACTTCTCATTCTCATCCTCATTCAGGACAGCCCATCTGCTGTCCACTACAGGCTGTCCTACCATGATTGCTCAGTGCATCAGCACCTGAACTCTGAGCTGAGATGCGAAGTGAGAGCTCCCCCAGCAAGCAAGGTCAGGACCTGGACGAATTAGTGACGTCTCTATTGGGGCCAACCAAGACTAGTCAGATCTGGCCCAGAATATCACCTGATTTCAACCAACATAAATTCTGCCCACTAAGACGGACGTTCCTGGATGAATCAGAGAGAGTTCGATCGAGTCCAGATCAACCTACGTCATATCATAACTAGTCAGATCTGGCCCAGAATAAGCTATATTATTTCAACTGGTGAAGACGTCCTGGATCATCCCCATATGGGCTGTGATCTGGCCTAGTCCTGAACGTCACCGGAGGACGTTGTCATAACGTCATCATGACGTAATTTGGCTTGCTGGGCCTTTTTGTTGGAATAGTGTTGGAAGCCCCCTCCGCCTTCCTCAGCGCTCCTGCAGGACTAGTTCAGGTACCCACTGGTTGAGGCTTCGGCTTTCCCTGCAGAAGGTCCCCACTTCTTGGAGTCTGCAGTGGTCTGCTTGGGGGTTCTGCAGCGGAACAAAAACAAAGTAGTCAGGTACTGGTAAGAACACGTGTTCAGCTGACTCGTCCTTGAGCAAGACTGGACCTCAAACTGCTCAACCTTCCCCAAGTCTCTGAATAAAAGCTATAGCTCCAAATGGAACCTCTCCCTCCACTAAGTAGCTCCAAGATGAGGTTCCAAGGCATCGGGTGCCGTAAGAGCGGGTCACCGGCGAATATATTTGCAATGATGCACAATTTCCAAAAAGTGTTTCAATGCTTGTTTCAACCCGTCAGTGACTTCTTGACCATTCAAAAAAATTAAACACCTGAGAGCGGATGCCCTGACCTTTACTTTTTGGATACGATTGTGAATCGTGTCAAATATTCGCCAGTGTCCCGCTCTGGAAGGGAGATATTCAATATGGGGCTAGATAAAAGCACGACTAGCTAAAAGTAGACAAAAATGCAACATGAGGAACGTTGTGCAGTGATTATAAATATTTTTCTCACAGTGCAGTTTACCATGATGCATCTCCTCCTGACCTGATCCCATCATCAAAGTGTTAATTTAGCCCTGAGGTGAGCCACAGTAACCATTTACACATCCACTCTGCCGAGTCAACTCACCGTCACCAGGATGCAGTGGAGATCTCTGTGATCCTCCTGGATTCTAGTGGCATCCACGGTGACAAAGGCCTGCTCCAGCAACCGCTGGAGCCGGTGCACCCCAGAGACACGGAGGATGGAGATGCCGCTGTCGCAGCAGAACGACTGCAGCAGGGTGAAATGGATCTGCAGCGCCACGTCAACTTCACCGTCGGCCGCCAGAACACATAGGACCACATTGTCTGGGTCTCTGAGGGGAAAAGAAGAGAATGAAGTCGGCTGGACAGGTATATCAGATAAATTACATGAATAAATTCAATAGATATACAATACTATACCGTACTGTACTGTACAGCTGCGCCCTGTGTGTGTGTGTGTGTGTGTGTGTGTGTGTGTGTGTGTGTGTGTGTGTGTGTGTGTGTGTGTGTGTGTGTGTGTGTGTGTGCGCGCGCGCTATACAACACTGTGAAACATGGTAGGTGGTATGCAAAGTTGCAAACTGTATTCAGCAATGTCATAATAAACAGACCAGACAATTTTAGTTTATCTCTCATGGTTGGCTCATTGTATTTTGTGAGCAATACAATGTAAGCTCAAAACTCACGTATCCAGCAGTTTAGCAGACTCATAGGTCCCTATGGTCAGGCAGTCCAGCCTCTGAGCGGTTACAAGGAGCTCCTCAACAGCAATACTGACAGACTGCATTCTGCAGGAGAGACAATGTAAGAGTAGACTCGCAGATGGGAGTGACATAACTCAAAGATGCACATGTAAATGCCTCTACTTGGAACATAAGTAACTCAAAGGTGTACATTTAATTGCCTCGATTAACACTAATTAGGCATGGGAAACAGCTGCACATTCCAACAGACGTACGGAGCAGTGCAGTGATGTAGATGGATTAAATGCAGATTGATAATGATTTAACTGTGCATGCAAACATCATCAAGGCGCATACCCATACCCTATTGATGGTATGGTGCGTTGCGATTGGTGCGGGGTAATTAATTATACCAGGCACCTGCAAATTCAATTGTGTGCCTGCATAGCTTCCCAAAGGAAGTTTTGATATAATAAATCCTACAATCCCCCTTCAAGCCAGGACCCCTCGCCCTATAATGTCGTCCGTGTGCAGCCCACGTGGAAAAGTGGAGATATTTTACTACACGTTGCAGGAAATTTCAAATAGATATTAAACTAGAGGACAATATCTCTCTCCAAGTCTTAGAAATTAATTATTGGGTGAGTACACAATACACCGTATAGCCTACTAGTGACAATAGCCTACACATGGCAGCGGTGGCCGAGCGGATAGCGGCGCGGTCTAGATACCGGAAGGTTCCCAGTTCGAATCAGCCGTCCGACACGTTAAAATTACCACCGCTGAAATGCCCTTGAACAAGGCATCAACCACTACGATGAAATGTGTTCTATGAGCAGGCCCTGGCTGGAAACAAGTTCTTGAGCTTAGCCCAGATACCCTGGGTAAATATAGATTTCATTTCATTTCATTTCATTACATGCACCCCGTGCGAATGTATAAGGCTAAATGATGCATTGTTCAAAAGAACAAGCAACAACAACACTCACCTTTTTGATGTTTTTGAGCTAAAACCCTTCCACCAGCGTCAGTTTGTTGTTGTTTATTGTTTTGTATTGTATTGTATTTCCGGGAAAAATGTAGATCTCCTGTGACCTGAAGGTTCCACAAGTGACGGCTGACGGCTGTGTGTGTATACGCAAATGACAGTGTTAATTCTTTATTTGGCAACATTGCGACACACTTTATACTGCCTGCCTCCATCTGCTTACGCTTAGAGGGCGTCACCGAAATTGTTCCACCTTTGCGGCTCAAAATAAATTATTTTACTTTATGCAAGTGTGCCTTTAATTTTTTTTTCAATATGTAGGCTAGGCTATTTTTGTCTATAAATGAAAACACATTTAAATTGCGTATACAAACTTTAACTTACACATAACAACAATGGAGTTGTGTTGAAATATTCTTTGAATGCGGCTTGACTGCAAAATCCAAATGTTTCATAATTTCATTATTTTTTCATAATGCTTACGAGATACTGACACCTTGTGGTTAGCTGTGGTACGGGCTACAACTTGTGATCAAATCATCACAAGTAGGCCTACTCATTAGTTACTGCCACACTATTGCATTTCTCAACCTGAGTAGGCTACTTGTTAAATGGGTTTGGAATGATACAAGTACAAGGCCTATATGCGTTTATTTTCAGAACAGTGTGTGATTCGATCCACTCTTAAACAAACCGGGGGTCAGATGTAAATTAACACTGAGCAAGTGATATGAAAAGCCAGCTAATCTTTAGATCAGATTTTTTTTAATACTGTTTTTATTAGGCATTTTGTATATGACATAACTTCAGAATATCATTGACAGATAATGAGTAATTAAGTGATATATTGACAGGTAGTGTAAATGTTCCAAATACAATACATAATAAAAAAGGTATATAAATGTGATAAACAAGAAAAAACTAAAAACTGTTAAACAGTGACAAATGTGAACAGACAAACAAAACAAAGACAACAGGACACACACTCTTGCTCTCAAACTTTCCCAACAAGTTGTTGTAAATCAACTGAATTACAGACATTTTTCTTAAAATAAAGAAAAAACACTTCCTTTTCTTTTTCTTTTTTTCTTTCCTTTCCAATTTTCGATTATGTTATCTATTGTGTAGGAGGGGTTAGCGTGCACCTATTAAAATAGTCAATGAAGGGTTGCCAAGTCTGGTAAAATCTATCTTCACTCCCTCTCAATTCAAACTTTATCTTTTCCAATTGCAAATAGTGCATAACATCTTTCATAAGTGTAGTGTGAGTCGGAACCTGTGCTTGCTTCCAATTCAACAGTATCAGTCTGCGAGCCAGTAGAGTCACATATTTTTATTTTACCATGTTATATTGGAAAGTAGATGGTTTGACCCCGGGCCTTTTGACTCCTAGAACTGCTGTCAGTGGATCCGGGTCAAAAGGTTTTCCAACAATGTCTGACAGTGATTTAAATCTACTTTGCCAATATGATGTTAGTTTAGTGCAGTGCCAGAACATATGAGCTAGAGTGGCCGGCGACTGGCCACATCTGTCGCAGGCTGGATTCTTAGATCAGATCTTTAAACTTAAAAACGTAAGGAAGAGTTTGTGAATAACAGTAGCCTGGGTGAACTGCATGCAGCTTTATACGTCAGCCCTCTTCGGGAACAACAAAGCTGATAAGAGCAAAGATTAGGCTCTTATCAGGGCTGGAACACATACTGCTGTAGAAAAATAGCCACCAACCCACCCACAAAGAAGTAACAAAAGACAAAACAAGAAACAAAAATAAGTGGATAAATGCTGTTTTATGGCAGTTTATGATGGACTGTGTCTCCCCATTCATGAACAAACCAGTGTGTGCATGTGATGTCGTGTATGGGTTTACTTGTGAGTGAGTATGCAGCGTATGCTGTATGTGTGTATGCATGTTCGTTTGACTATGTGCAAAACATAATAAAATAACTCTCAAAGTACTTTATGTTTTGCTGCTGTAACACCCTGGATTTGTCCTTGGGGGGCCTATACTACCCTTTCCTCATATTTGGCCTTTGCATTGTGGGGTGTGTCCATCTCTTCTTCCTGGTTATCAAAGAAGCTGTCTGTGTAGTTGAGTATCTGCTTCACTGCGTTCATCAGCAGAACATCAACATCTAGATCCAGGTCTATCTCTTGGCTGTAGTTTTTCAGCGGCAGCACACAAGCTAACGGGATACCAAGTTTAGAGCTTAATTCCTGGGCCTGAAAGACAGTGAAGGACCAAGTATTGCCGTGAGTTCTGAGCTGGAGACATGTGCAGCAAATGAATAGATGTCAGAGATGTACAAATGGTAATGTTACACCAAGGTTGATCTGACTTGTAGCCTACAGCAAAGGGGATGGGCCAGAACTGTAAAAGTATCTTTGTATTGTCTTTGTATTGTCACAAAAATACACAAAAGAATCCTAAGCGTTATTTTTAACCCTCCCTGAGAGTCTAAATGAACATTGTGTATCATTCTCTCCGAGAACAGCGTGCTAATCATCATCAGCTATCATTCCAAGAAATCCAGTGCCTTCAGAGGAATTGAGATTTCAGTTGTTTTTAAAACGTATTCGTAAATCCACCCCTTTTCTAACAATGTGGTCAGTTTGTCAATTCCCATTTAATTTCTCTACAGTATGTAGTCCCCATAGTTGCTGCTGCTGACCATGTGTACTCTATAATCAGGGCTATTGCTAAATAGTAAATGTCATCACAGTGAGACTCCCAACATGACAACTAAAACATTTTAGACCAAACCCCATTTAGCTGTATAACTCTGATTACCTTCTTCTGGATATAACTGCTGAGATAGACATTCTTCAGGTCCTCTGCCACTAGAGGGCAGGCTCCATCTACTTTGGTCATGAGCACAAGTTGGGGAATGTCTAGGCCAGGGGTCAGAAGAACACAAAGGTGAATGGAACAGAAGTGAACAGAATTGAATGGAACAGGATGGAAAAGCTAAAGGAAAAACAATAAACACATCAAATTATGAGTATATCAAATGTGGGGAAAGTTAATTCAAGTTCTCCCAGGTCACTCACTCATCTGGTTTGTCTTCTTCCGAATAGCAGCTAACTTTTCCAGTATCTTGTCAGAAAGCAGGGCAATCTTGGTGGAGTCAATAACATACACCATGCAGTGAATCTTGTCCTTCAGAGTTGGATCCTTCTTATAGCCATTTGAATCTGCTTGCAGGGGAGCGGAGGGACTAAACTGGGATAGAGATGTGTGTATTTTTAAATAATAGCTTTATCTTAAAATACATTCTCCAATACATTTCTAAAGATGGACTTGGGAAATCCTCCCCTGTCTATAATATACAGTGCAAATAGAGCCTGTTACATCTTCTACAAAACAATTAAATATAAAACACAGAAGGAGAAGATAACTTTGAGAAGATGAAAAGGAAAGATCAGGAAGATGAAGATTATAAAGATGATGTCTTTCAGATGACGATAAAAAAGAAACTGAAAACAAAACAAAACAAATACCATTTAATACCAGTAAGACGCCCTGAGGGCCGAGAAGCGACCTCACCCTTTAGGGCGAGGTCGTGCCCGCATCCGCCTGGGTGACGGCAGACTGGCACTTTGGCACGGGGGGTCAGATCAACATATGGAATGTCAGAACAGGTCAGCTCCAAATATGGAGGTCTAAGGGTGGCAGCGGGGACAGTGTCTTGAGTGTACAGGGTTTGATGAGGTCTGGCCATATATGGAGCGTGTCTTGAGTGTACATGGTTTGATGAGGTCTATTTTCAGTTCAAACCTGGTAACGATCTTGAACGTGACCCTTGAAGATGCTGACTAGGTCTTCCATGTCCAAACCATTATCAGCAGTCTCCTCCAGTCCCATAGTGTCACAAAGAATCAGGGGAAGAGGTTTACCACCTTTCCCTGCGGTGACGGAATAAGTGCGGAACTAGAGAACAACAACATACAGTAAAACATGCTGTAATTAATGTGTTAAACTGTATTTAAGTTGATGAATGAAATCGCCCCCGCCCCCGTTCCAATCGTGAATCATTTCTAAATAATGGACATTGTTTTTCGGTCCTTTTTGGATATAGCTCTTATTAAATGTGCCAAACTGATTTATCTTAAATGACCACTTCACCACTTTTCAACCTATCTTCATATAATTGGTCCTAAGATACCACAATTTTCTTTCTACTCAGTCTGTGTCTCATAGGAGGGCTGTGGGTAGTTCAGATAGCCGTCTTCCAGTGACATCATATAGGCAGACTTTCTTTTTAAACAAGATTTTTTTTGAGGCTAGCCCCTCCTAATAAACAGCTTTAGTGTAGATTCTGTCATAACACAAACATTAACCATGTACGATGATGATGCACGATGATTAGAGCGCCCCTCACTTCACACGGGTGTGATTTTTAGATTAGATTAGAATTATCGTGAGAATGATGGCATCCATTATCGCATTTCAACTTTTCAGGAATAGAAAGCCTGCAGTTTCTATTAGCTTATCGATGATGTTACTGGAAGACGGGTTTTATCATGAACATTAGTGAGGACCAATTATATGAAGATAGGTTGAAAAGTGGTGAAGTCATCCTTTAAAGTAAACCAAACAACGATAAGAGTTTAACATTCTCCGGCACTACACCGCAGAAATGTTTCTCTGTTTACGTGTGTTTTGCTCAAGCATTACTGTTACATTCATATTAAATATTAGAATCTGCTTTAGTACCTGGGTGGTAAGGCTCCTTACTGCACTGCCAGAGACTGCCTGGGATGTCATGTTGCCTCGGAAAACAGAGTTGATGGAGTTGAAGAAGCTGGACTTTCCAGACCCTACTGGTCCGACCAGCAGCACCTTGGCCTGTGACACTGACTTTATAACAGGTTTATAAGACTGGATATCCTGCTTCAACTGTAGTTTTATCCTGGAGGAAGAACATGTGTACTGTTTTTTCTTTTCTTTTCTTTTTTATTTTTTCAATAATGAAAATGTGGTTAATAGAATTAATTTGGTTTCATAATATCTAAAACATAATTTCTCTCAGCATAATTGATAGTACGAAATGTAAATAAATTGTGGCTTTTTTGTCCAAGGGTAAAAGAAGTTCTGAATCTGATTGATTATAATTTATTCATAACATTTTGGAATTTCAATTTAAATCATATTCCATTTTCATAGCAAAAGGTGACCCCACATCCAGTATGTATAAGTCTGCATACTCATCTGTCCACATGATCTTCCTCCATGGTTTAGCCAGGAGACGACCTCCTCCTCCTAAGTCTGTTTGAAAAAGAAAGACATTTCTGTTTCTGTTATTAATAATCACAATTATTGTGGATATTTTTTTTTACCATATTATGGACCATCTGAAATACAATCAACATTAATATTCACAATCACATTTATCTGTGATGAGCCACTTTTAGCTTACAAAACAAAATATTGCCAACATTTACAAATATTAAGAATGTGACATCAAGGTTAATTCCACTCTCACCTTCCACACGGTACACTTCAAACTCGGTCAGTGTCAGGTCATCTCCATGCATTTGCTCAGGAGTAAAAGTGAATCCTGTCCCCGGGTTGGACTGGATATCAGGCTCGTCATCAACGAGGAACACCAAAGCGCCATAATTCGGGCCACCATCTCCATCAGTGAATCCACTCTGACCATCATTGCTGGCTACCTTCAATGGCTTGTCAGACCCTGCACTCATGCTGTAAAGGAAAGCCTTCTCGTCAGTGATGTTCTGCTGGGTCTTGGCGTAATCCTTGGCAGTGTAGGCTCCAAAGACGAACCCCTCATTGTTGTAGGCTGCAATTATGGTGGGACCCTGGTGGTCACAACGATTGTGGAAGGTGGTTGCAGTATAGCCGTGCACACTGGCTTTGTAGAGCAGGTGGAGCCTGACATGACCGAACAAAGACAGCAACTTCTTCTCATTTTCTACAGAGAGATTGGATGTGACCACACTCATGATGAATGACCAGGTTATCTAAAAAAAAAAAAGTCAGTAACAACACATTTAAAGAGTTACTTAACAGAATGAAGAAGAAATGGTTTATTGTGCATGTAGTCACTACAGTGTAACCCACTGTTAATGTATGTAATTATTAATTAATGTATGTAATTATTGTTCTTGTATCGATGGCATGCTAGCCTAATATTCAGGGATTATCCCCTGCTAACTTGTGATGGACATCGATCATCAATATTACATTTTTGCCACAGACATACAGAATAAGAGGTCAATATCACCAAAAATACATTTATGCCCTAAATGTATACTAATGGGCTCCTAATGTACCATAGTGTCTTATGTCTATGCCAATGTGCTACACATTTTTAAATGATACTATTTCTGCTTAACCAAAAGTTGACCTCATATAAAGGTCTTCAACTGGGATAAGGCACACAATAACTCCTGGATAAAGGATGTTTTTTTCTATTCTCAGATAGGAAGATTTGGCTTATGTCTTTCAGAATAGGCTTTGTTGTAACATCTGTAACCTAGTTGTAACATTTGTAACCTAGGGTCATGTGTATTTTCCCTGTGTGGTGTTCTGTCCTGTGAATATATTTTCATAATTACATGTGTGATTGAGTGGTTAGGAGTGACTTGAGTACCGGCATGAGGCAGCTGGTGTAAAAGGTGACTGGCTAATCTTCTAGATGGAACCTGCTGGTGATTGCCCGTGACCAGGCTGTGATCTGTAAAGCTGGCTGGCACCAGAGCCATAGAGTAAGACAGAGTTACGCAAACTCTGTTCACTTCATGGGGCCAGTCCAATTGCGGCTCTTCTACATAGACTGCATTGGAGTCTATGGGCTCGCGCGAGTACATGAACCACGTGACCAGGCTGTTTTCTGTCCCCTCAACTCTTCTATTAGATGGCTCTGGCTGGTACCAGCTCGTTTTCCTCCTTATAGGCCAGCTAAAAAGGGCCGTGACCCAAAATAAATTGCAATAGTAATTGTTCAAGGTTTTTTTTATGATACTTAGGGTCATCCAAATAACATATTAAAAATTGATTATTACATTTTGGATCATGGTAAATTCAGGGGTTGAATGTTGGGGTACCATTGAAAACCTATATATATATATATAAGGCAAAAATTTGTCTTCATGATTCTGAACCCATTCCAAGCATTAGTTTGGCACGAAAAACACTCCTTGGGCTAAATCTTGGGCTAAATTCGGCCATAGCCACTTGCCCAAATGTACCCAAAGTGATGACCTCATCACATTTATGAAGACGGCTATGGCCATTTTTAACCCAAGGAATGTTTTTCATTCAAAACGAATGCTTGCAATTGATTCAGAATCATGAATAACCCCCACATGCTACTTAAAGCATAATTCAAATTTGAAAGGTTTGCCTTATATATAGGTTTTCAATGGTACCCCAACGTTCAACCCCTGAATTTACCATGATCCAAAATGTATATAATAATCATTTTTAAGTGGTGCAACCACTTCCCTAAGTAGCTTTGTGTGTGTCTGGCTGGCTGGCTGGCTGGCTACCTGTGTCTGAGCACGGAAATTGCATTTGGTTGGTTTTCAAAACCAAGTGTCACTGTTGTGCAGCCTAACACACACACATGATGATTCCAGGTGTATCAGTACAGTACAGTACAGTACAGTACAGTACAGTACAGTACAGTACAGTACAGTACAGTACAGTACAGTACAGGGACCCCCTGGGGACCCCCACATGGTAACGCTGTCATTTCTCAACCGTTTCGGACGCGGGGAACTGGCCCGCCCCCCTGGGCGCGTTCCTGGGGGTCTGGATGTTCCGGGGACCCCCCGGGACCCCCACACGGAGTTGCACCACTTACTTCACATGGGTGTGATTCTTTAATATGTTATTTGGATGACCCTAAGGATCATAAAAAACCTTGAACGATTACTATTGCAATTTCTTTTGGGTAAAATTGATTGACTGATGGCCTATTGTCAGCCTCCAAGCTCCAACCACGCCAATGCTATGTTGGAGTGTTTTTTAGCTGTCAGTGTTAATACGGGTGAGTACCGACTTGCTAATGTAGGGGTGGGTGGGTGGCCTTTCTGTTGTGATTATTTATTGTGTTTTCTCTAGGTAAGATAACTGTGCTTTATTTTGTGTTTGAAGGTAAGCATATGTTTTCTTTTGATTAGGAATGTTCAAGTGCCCACCCTGAGGTAACTTAACCATGTATGGTCAATTTCTTAATAAATAAACCACTGTATTGTGGGCTTTTAAAACCGGTATTGACAGGTTGTATTTGGGGACTGGGAAGGAGGGAGTCCACTTTTTGTTGCACATTAGGCTCCCTATAGGCTGGTGTCGTAACACGTACATTAATATGTTGAGACAAAGAAATATACAATGTTTTATTCTATTTCATGTTGTATAATTCTAATTAATAATTTGCCATGAATTAAGCTTTTTTTTATTTTATTCATTTGTTTGGTTGGTTATTCATTCGTTTGTGAAGTGTCATTAACCTGACTCCGCCAGATGGGGCAGCAGAGAGTACAGAACCCAGTGTACTCTCTAAAGTGTCATATCAGTTCATTGTCATTGTCTATGTAAAATGAAAGTAAAAGTGTTCTGTAAATCCTTATTGGCTGGGCTTCCTTGGAAGCATGACGCTTCAATAAAGAAAAATCATATAAAGTAATTATTAGGCAGATAAAAAGTACTTATCATTTGACAGTCACAATTGAATCACATGATGGGCCACTAATTTGTCAATCACATTTCATGCGATGGACCTCTGCCATAGGGCTATCCTTTCAACTGATTTAAATGTGGCTACATGGCTACACCTATATCTCTGGAAAGAATCCATCTCTTATTTTAACATACTGTAACAGTCATAGCTTTCTTCAACTTTCATATAATATAAAGCTTACCTTCAATAGCTGTTGTCTGAACGTTGTCTTGAGTTGATGGCAGAATGAAAGTGAAACGCAATGTTCATTTATAGGCTCGCACACACACGCACACGCACACACACGCACGCACACACACACACACGCACACACACACACACACACACACACACACACACACACACACACACACACACACACACACACACACACACACACACACACACACTGGGGGGAAACCCAGTGTACTCTCTGCTGCCCCATCTGGCGGAGTCAAGTTAAAGTGTCATATCAGTTCATTGTCATTGTCTATGTAAAATGAAAGTAAAAGTGTTCTGTAAGTCCTTATTGGCTGGGCTTCCTTGGAAGCATGACGCTTCAATAAAGAAAAATCATATAAAGTCATTATTAGGCCGATAAAAAGTAATTATCATTTGACAGTCACAATTGAATCACATGATGGGCCACTAATTTGTCAATTTTTGATTGATTGATTGAAAAATGTATTAACAGTTTGCAGAATTACAGTACATTTCAAGCACAAACTCAATACAAAGGCTGTTAACTGTGAGTGGACGACCCAATTAAGCATTACACTTGTTTCCAATAGGGTCCACAATGTTCAATTCATCAAAAACATTTAGAGACGTACAAATAGACACTTCTATATAGACAAAGGACAGAACAGGAATTCATCATAAAGGAGGTAAAAAGGGAAAAGAAACATATACAGTGAGGGAAAAAAAGGGGTGGGCGGCGGGGGGGATTCACGTTCAGCTCCGTTCATTTGTTTGTTTTCCTTGGAGGAGCTGCGTTGGGTCCCCAAGTCGGCTCCGTGGCCGTACCTTGAGTTGGCTGTGTGGCCGTGACCAAAATCACATTTCATGCGATGGACCTCTGCCTTTCAACTGATTTAAATGTGGCTACATGGCTACACCTATATCTCTGGAAAGAATCCATCTCTTATTTTAACATACTGTAACAGTCATAGCTCCTGTTCGCAGATGACTCGGCACTGCTGGTCTCGGACAGGAACAAACTGCAGGTTGAAAAGGCCCTCAGCTCTGAACTCGGTAGAATCTGCACCTGAATCCATTCTCTTTGGATCTAATAGTAATCTCAGCAAGGCAAATGGCTTCTTGGTTAGAGTGGGTGACAATGTTATTGTTACACGTAAAGATGAAATTACCTACCTAGGTTCCATCCTGGAGGCTAATCTTTCCGGTGATAAAATGGCCACCAACGTAATCAAAAAGGTCAACAAAAGAACAAGATTCCTTTACAGGATCTCCTCACTGGTCAACAAAAACACCTTGAAGACCTTAACAGGAGCCCTCGTACAAGGTTTCTTTGACTATGCATGCACCTCCTGGTACCACAGCACCTCAAAGGCCCTTAAATGTCAGAACAGGTCAGCTCCAAATATGGAGGTCTAAGGGTGGCAGCGGGGACAGTGTCTTGAGTGTACAGGGTTTGATGAGGTCTGGCCATATATGGAGCGTGTCTTGAGTGTACATGGTTTGATGAGGTCTATTTTCAGTTCAAACCTGGTAACGATCTTGAACGTGACCCTTGAAGATGCTGACTAGGTCTTCCATGTCCAAACCATTATCAGCAGTCTCCTCCAGTCCCATAGTGTCACAAAGAATCAGGGGAAGAGGTTTACCACCTTTCCCTGCGGTGACGGAATAAGTGCGGAACTAGAGAACAACAACATACAGTAAAACATGCTGTAATTAATGTGTTAAACTGTATTTAAGTTGATGAATGAAATCGCCCCCGCCCCCGTTCCAATCGTGAATCATTTCTAAATAATGGACATTGTTTTTCGGTCCTTTTTGGATATAGCTCTTATTAAATGTGCCAAACTGATTTATCTTAAATGACCACTTCACCACTTTTCAACCTATCTTCATATAATTGGTCCTAAGATACCACAATTTTCTTTCTACTCAGTCTGTGTCTCATAGGAGGGCTGTGGGTAGTTCAGATAGCCGTCTTCCAGTGACATCATATAGGCAGACTTTCTTTTTAAACAAGATTTTTTTTGAGGCTAGCCCCTCCTAATAAACAGCTTTAGTGTAGATTCTGTCATAACACAAACATTAACCATGTACGATGATGATGCACGATGATTAGAGCGCCCCTCACTTCACACGGGTGTGATTTTTAGATTAGATTAGAATTATCGTGAGAATGATGGCATCCATTATCGCATTTCAACTTTTCAGGAATAGAAAGCCTGCAGTTTCTATTAGCTTATCGATGATGTTACTGGAAGACGGGTTTTATCATGAACATTAGTGAGGACCAATTATATGAAGATAGGTTGAAAAGTGGTGAAGTCATCCTTTAAAGTAAACCAAACAACG
The DNA here is from genome assembly GCF_951216825.1 of Electrona antarctica. NCBI lineage: Eukaryota > Metazoa > Chordata > Actinopteri > Myctophiformes > Myctophidae > Electrona > Electrona antarctica. The sequence goes on from NC_136799.1 coordinate 24,932,803, forward strand.
ATAAGAGTTTAACATTCTCCGGCACTACACCGCAGAAATGTTTCTCTGTTTACGTGTGTTTTGCTCAAGCATTACTGTTACATTCATATTAAATATTAGAATCTGCTTTAGTACCTGGGTGGTAAGGCTCCTTACTGCACTGCCAGAGACTGCCTGGGATGTCATGTTGCCTCGGAAAACAGAGTTGATGGAGTTGAAGAAGCTGGACTTTCCAGACCCTACTGGTCCGACCAGCAGCACCTTGGCCTGTGACACTGACTTTATAACAGGTTTATAAGACTGGATATCCTGCTTCAACTGTAGTTTTATCCTGGAGGAAGAACATGTGTACTGTTTTTTCTTTTCTTTTCTTTTTTCTTTTTTCAATAATGAAAATGTGGTTAATAGAATTAATTTGGTTTCATAATATCTAAAACATAATTTCTCTCAGCATAATTGATAGTACGAAATGTAAATAAATTGTGGCTTTTTTGTCCAAGGGTAAAAGAAGTTCTGAATCTGATTGATTATAATTTATTCATAACATTTTGGAATTTCAATTTAAATCATATTCCATTTTCATAGCAAAAGGTGACCCCACATCCAGTATGTATAAGTCTGCATACTCATCTGTCCACATGATCTTCCTCCATGGTTTAGCCAGGAGACGACCTCCTCCTCCTAAGTCTGTTTGAAAAAGAAAGACATTTCTGTTTCTGTTATTAATAATCACAATTATTGTGGATATTTTTTTTTACCATATTATGGACCATCTGAAATACAATCAACATTAATATTCACAATCACATTTATCTGTGATGAGCCACTTTTAGCTTACAAAACAAAATATTGCCAACATTTACAAATATTAAGAATGTGACATCAAGGTTAATTCCACTCTCACCTTCCACACGGTACACTTCAAACTCGGTCAGTGTCAGGTCATCTCCATGCATTTGCTCAGGAGTAAAAGTGAATCCTGTCCCCGGGTTGGACTGGATATCAGGCTCGTCATCAACGAGGAACACCAAAGCGCCATAATTCGGGCCACCATCTCCATCAGTGAATCCACTCTGACCATCATTGCTGGCTACCTTCAATGGCTTGTCAGACCCTGCACTCATGCTGTAAAGGAAAGCCTTCTCGTCAGTGATGTTCTGCTGGGTCTTGGCGTAATCCTTGGCAGTGTAGGCTCCAAAGACGAACCCCTCATTGTTGTAGGCTGCAATTATGGTGGGACCCTGGTGGTCACAACGATTGTGGAAGGTGGTTGCAGTATAGCCGTGCACACTGGCTTTGTAGAGCAGGTGGAGCCTGACATGACCGAACAAAGACAGCAACTTCTTCTCATTTTCTACAGAGAGATTGGATGTGACCACACTCATGATGAATGACCAGGTTATCTAAAAAAAAAAAAGTCAGTAACAACACATTTAAAGAGTTACTTAACAGAATGAAGAAGAAATGGTTTATTGTGCATGTAGTCACTACAGTGTAACCCACTGTTAATGTATGTAATTATTAATTAATGTATGTAATTATTGTTCTTGTATCGATGGCATGCTAGCCTAATATTCAGGGATTATCCCCTGCTAACTTGTGATGGACATCGATCATCAATATTACATTTTTGCCACAGACATACAGAATAAGAGGTCAATATCACCAAAAATACATTTATGCCCTAAATGTATACTAATGGGCTCCTAATGTACCATAGTGTCTTATGTCTATGCCAATGTGCTACACATTTTTAAATGATACTATTTCTGCTTAACCAAAAGTTGACCTCATATAAAGGTCTTCAACTGGGATAAGGCACACAATAACTCCTGGATAAAGGATGTTTTTTTCTATTCTCAGATAGGAAGATTTGGCTTATGTCTTTCAGAATAGGCTTTGTTGTAACATCTGTAACCTAGTTGTAACATTTGTAACCTAGGGTCATGTGTATTTTCCCTGTGTGGTGTTCTGTCCTGTGAATATATTTTCATAATTACATGTGTGATTGAGTGGTTAGGAGTGACTTGAGTACCGGCATGAGGCAGCTGGTGTAAAAGGTGACTGGCTAATCTTCTAGATGGAACCTGCTGGTGATTGCCCGTGACCAGGCTGTGATCTGTAAAGCTGGCTGGCACCAGAGCCATAGAGTAAGACAGAGTTACGCAAACTCTGTTCACTTCATGGGGCCAGTCCAATTGCGGCTCTTCTACATAGACTGCATTGGAGTCTATGGGCTCGCGCGAGTACATGAACCACGTGACCAGGCTGTTTTCTGTCCCCTCAACTCTTCTATTAGATGGCTCTGGCTGGTACCAGCTCGTTTTCCTCCTTATAGGCCAGCTAAAAAGGGCCGTGACCCAAAATAAATTGCAATAGTAATTGTTCAAGGTTTTTTTTATGATACTTAGGGTCATCCAAATAACATATTAAAAATTGATTATTACATTTTGGATCATGGTAAATTCAGGGGTTGAATGTTGGGGTACCATTGAAAACCTATATATATATATATAAGGCAAAAATTTGTCTTCATGATTCTGAACCCATTCCAAGCATTAGTTTGGCACGAAAAACACTCCTTGGGCTAAATCTTGGGCTAAATTCGGCCATAGCCACTTGCCCAAATGTACCCAAAGTGATGACCTCATCACATTTATGAAGACGGCTATGGCCATTTTTAACCCAAGGAGTGTTTTTCATTCAAAACGAATGCTTGCAATTGATTCAGAATCATGAATAACCCCCACATGCTACTTAAAGCATAATTCAAATTTGAAAGGTTTGCCTTATATATAGGTTTTCAATGGTACCCCAACGTTCAACCCCTGAATTTACCATGATCCAAAATGTATATAATAATCATTTTTAAGTGGTGCAACCACTTCCCTAAGTAGCTTTGTGTGTGTCTGGCTGGCTGGCTGGCTGGCTACCTGTGTCTGAGCACGGAAATTGCATTTGGTTGGTTTTCAAAACCAAGTGTCACTGTTGTGCAGCCTAACACACACACATGATGATTCCAGGTGTATCAGTACAGTACAGTACAGTACAGTACAGTACAGTACAGTACAGTACAGTACAGTACAGTACAGTACAGTACAGTACAGTACAGTACAGTACAGTACAGTACAGTACAGTACAGGGACCCCCTGGGGACCCCCACATGGTAACGCTGTCATTTCTCAACCGTTTCGGACGCGGGGAACTGGCCCGCCCCCCTGGGCGCGTTCCTGGGGGTCTGGATGTTCCGGGGACCCCCCGGGACCCCCACACGGAGTTGCACCACTTACTTCACATGGGTGTGATTCTTTAATATGTTATTTGGATGACCCTAAGGATCATAAAAAACCTTGAACGATTACTATTGCAATTTCTTTTGGGTAAAATTGATTGACTGATGGCCTATTGTCAGCCTCCAAGCTCCAACCACGCCAATGCTATGTTGGAGTGTTTTTTAGCTGTCAGTGTTAATACGGGTGAGTACCGACTTGCTAATGTAGGGGTGGGTGGGTGGCCTTTCTGTTGTGATTATTTATTGTGTTTTCTCTAGGTAAGATAACTGTGCTTTATTTTGTGTTTGAAGGTAAGCATATGTTTTCTTTTGATTAGGAATGTTCAGGTGCCCACCCTGAGGTAACTTAACCATGTATGGTCAATTTCTTAATAAATAAACCACTGTATTGTGGGCTTTTAAAACCGGTATTGACAGGTTGTATTTGGGGACTGGGAAGGAGGGAGTCCACTTTTTGTTGCACATTAGGCTCCCTATAGGCTGGTGTCGTAACACGTACATTAATATGTTGAGACAAAGAAATATACAATGTTTTATTCTATTTCATGTTGTATAATTCTAATTAATAATTTGCCATGAATTAAGCTTTTTTTTATTTTATTCATTTGTTTGGTTGGTTATTCATTCGTTTGTGAAGTGTCATTAACCTGACTCCGCCAGATGGGGCAGCAGAGAGTACAGAACCCAGTGTACTCTCTAAAGTGTCATATCAGTTCATTGTCATTGTCTATGTAAAATGAAAGTAAAAGTGTTCTGTAAATCCTTATTGGCTGGGCTTCCTTGGAAGCATGACGCTTCAATAAAGAAAAATCATATAAAGTAATTATTAGGCAGATAAAAAGTACTTATCATTTGACAGTCACAATTGAATCACATGATGGGCCACTAATTTGTCAATCACATTTCATGCGATGGACCTCTGCCATAGGGCTATCCTTTCAACTGATTTAAATGTGGCTACATGGCTACACCTATATCTCTGGAAAGAATCCATCTCTTATTTTAACATACTGTAACAGTCATAGCTTTCTTCAACTTTCATATAATATAAAGCTTACCTTCAATAGCTGTTGTCTGAACGTTGTCTTGAGTTGATGGCAGAATGAAAGTGAAACGCAATGTTCATTTATAGGCTCGCACACACACGCACACGCACACACACGCACGCACACACACACACACACACACACACACACACACACACACACACACACACACACACACACACACACACACACACACACACACACACACACTGGGGGGAAACCCAGTGTACTCTCTGCTGCCCCATCTGGCGGAGTCAAGTTAAAGTGTCATATCAGTTCATTGTCATTGTCTATGTAAAATGAAAGTAAAAGTGTTCTGTAAGTCCTTATTGGCTGGGCTTCCTTGGAAGCATGACGCTTCAATAAAGAAAAATCATATAAAGTCATTATTAGGCCGATAAAAAGTAATTATCATTTGACAGTCACAATTGAATCACATGATGGGCCACTAATTTGTCAATTTTTGATTGATTGATTGAAAAATGTATTAACAGTTTGCAGAATTACAGTACATTTCAAGCACAAACTCAATACAAAGGCTGTTAACTGTGAGTGGACGACCCAATTAAGCATTACACTTGTTTCCAATAGGGTCCACAATGTTCAATTCATCAAAAACATTTAGAGACGTACAAATAGACACTTCTATATAGACAAAGGACAGAACAGGAATTCATCATAAAGGAGGTAAAAAGGGAAAAGAAACATATACAGTGAGGGAAAAAAAGGGGTGGGCGGCGGGGGGGATTCACGTTCAGCTCCGTTCATTTGTTTGTTTTCCTTGGAGGAGCTGCGTTGGGTCCCCAAGTCGGCTCCGTGGCCGTACCTTGAGTTGGCTGTGTGGCCGTGACCAAAATCACATTTCATGCGATGGACCTCTGCCTTTCAACTGATTTAAATGTGGCTACATGGCTACACCTATATCTCTGGAAAGAATCCATCTCTTATTTTAACATACTGTAACAGTCATAGCTCCTGTTCGCAGATGACTCGGCACTGCTGGTCTCGGACAGGAACAAACTGCAGGTTGAAAAGGCCCTCAGCTCTGAACTCGGTAGAATCTGCACCTGAATCCATTCTCTTTGGATCTAATAGTAATCTCAGCAAGGCAAATGGCTTCTTGGTTAGAGTGGGTGACAATGTTATTGTTACACGTAAAGATGAAATTACCTACCTAGGTTCCATCCTGGAGGCTAATCTTTCCGGTGATAAAATGGCCACCAACGTAATCAAAAAGGTCAACAAAAGAACAAGATTCCTTTACAGGATCTCCTCACTGGTCAACAAAAACACCTTGAAGACCTTAACAGGAGCCCTCGTACAAGGTTTCTTTGACTATGCATGCACCTCCTGGTACCACAGCACCTCAAAGGCCCTTAAAACTAGGCTCCAGACATCCCAAAACAAACTGGTCAGGCTCCTACTTGGCCTCACCCCTCTTTTCCCTTTTTGTCTCCACCAGGCCGAAGGCATGGGGAGAGAGTATGTTTTGCACTCCGTCCGTGTGTGTGTGCGTCCGTCCGTCCTTCCTTCCTAACTTCCGTCCGTCTGTTACCAGCTAATCTCCGGCACATTGTTTATATTAGTCGCACAGATTTCATCCAAATCTCATGCAAATCGATATACATGATCTCTGTAGTCATGTGATCAAGACGAGTCTGTTTGATTTCTCAGATTCTACACTGATTGGCTATAGGATTGCTTTCCAAAGTCTTCAAGAGTGGCCCGTTTTGTACAAAATGCTGCACATGTCCTGCTCATCCAGAATTCTATCCTCAGAGATGCTATGAGTGATCTGGCTCTGCATTTCCTCAACAAAATTAAGAAAATTGTTGCAAAAAACAAACAAACATGTTTATATCACTCCTAAACATTTTGCCAAACATCACACACACTCCTATCCTCCTGGTGGAGACCTATGCCCGGAAGGGCACTTTTTACCTCTATGATGAATTCCTGTTCTGTTCTTTGACTATATAGAAGTGTTTATTTGTACGTCTCTAAATGTTTTGATGAATTGAACATGGTGGACCCTCTTGTAAACAAGTGTAATGCTTAATTGGGTCCACTCACAGTTAACAGTCTTTGTATTGAGTTTGTGCTTGAAATGTACTGTAATTCTGCAAACTGTTAATAAATATTTCACACACACACGCAAACCAGTAGCCTATATTGGTGATGGACAATCTTTATTGTTAACATTTACACCACCCCCTGTTACAGGCTACTTACAGAAGACAATATACAAATTGAAAGCTGTTTTCAATCGTCTCAATATACTTTTTTGCACTGTATAGTGAAATCATTATTAAAGGTAGTGTGAGTGATCATTTTTTTGTTACATTTTTCTTGTTTAAAGCATAACGCTCCATGTTATGATAATAATAATAATCATTGTTTGTTTAGTAACAGGAGTCTCCCCATCTCTCCAGCTGTTTATTAAACAGAGAATTTATTTGCAGGTGGGTTGCCAATTTCATCCAATCAGGAGAGTGTAGCCAAAGAAATCAGCTTACATTTTATCCAATTCCAAATTTATGTCCTAATTTCTTTGTGATAACTTCAAATTTTACTTGTTTAACCTTTTGTAGTTCACTCTCCTGATTGGATAGAATTATTATCCCAACCTGAAAATGTATTTACTGTTTATTAAAGACCTTGAGAGATGGGGAGACACGTGGCTGAGCCTGTTACTGAACAAACACTATAGTAATGATTACTATCAGAATATAGTACTAGGCCTATTTAATAAAAATAATCACTTATTGCACCTTTAATTTACCTCTGAAGAGTGTACAAATGGACTAACTAAAATCTAAATAAGTGAAAGTGTACACATGGAACCAAATGGACTGATAGGGGTCCATTTGGTTCCCTTTTGTACACTTTTACTGATTTAGATTTTACTGCGCATCACATGCTTCCTTCTGCCCTCATGAATATCATGAATGAAGCAACATATTTTACATGCATGACACATACTGTACTCGGTTACAATTTACTACTATTCACTACTGGAGGGCACAAAGCAATCCCTGTCCATGATTACTGATGCACCGCAGCTTTTACAGGATTTTTAACAGACACAACTCAGAAGTATTATTTATTTGTATACCTTATTTAATGAGGGTAAAATACTCATTAGGGTGATCGTGATTTGAGGCAACAGCAGCCAGAATCTGAATCAGTTGTATTCTTTGGGTTTATTTAATGCACTCAATACATATTTCGAGGGTTAACAAAAATGTGCTGCTTTCCAAGTAAGGCTTGGAAGTTAGTAATAACTATTCATAATGAACCCATTCTGAGTATTCCTTTCATGCCAACAACCTTTTTATGTGGGTAGGTTTGTTTTGTATATCATATTTTGGAATGAATCTCCTTCTGTCATTTGCACCAACAGCCATGTCCATTTGTCTGTAGTGTCTCGTGCTCTGATGAAGGTGAGGAAACGACCAAAATTCATTTTCAGAACTGAGCATGAGTGGATGAGTCATGAGTCAACTATCCCTTTAAAAGGCAGTAATATTATGGATAGTTACAGACTTCAGTGGTTCTCTCTCTCTCTCTCAAACACACACACACACACACACACACACACACACACACACACTCCTCTGAACAAGGCAGGAGTTTGTGCAGGGTTGCTATACAAATAAATATATTACAAAAACAAACAATCGACACGGCTGGGAAAGTTACCGGTATAGGCTACTTTCGAAAATGTAATCCATTACAGATGTGATTATTGTAATTTATTTAGTATCTCATACACTTGATCTAAACTTAAGTAAAGTTAATTTTATCTGTCTCCAAATTATATAAATTAGAACAGGATGTTAAACAAAGACTTTATTCTTCAATTTAATGTTTTATTTTCTTATAGGTTTTTTTGTACCAATAGTTTTCTATTATTAACAATGAAATACAATAAAATGATATAAAATGATGCCCATGGACCATGTGTATAATATCATATTCTAGTAAGTCAAGTAAGTAGGGTATTCTTGAATCATTTGAAAATTGGCTACTAAATTAAAAGAGCTGTAACAGATCACAGTTATATTCTTGCCAAAATCATATTAATGATTAATAGTAATAGTAATTGAATTAATAGTAATAATGTTTAATGTAAACTGAGGTCGTTCCAAGATATTTGATTGATTAAACATTGCACATTCAGATTCAACATTGCACATTCAGATTCTGATAATCACGTAGACACAAAAAATTGACTGTTACTACTGTATATTCCTTATCCTTAACCACTTAAACCCCAAAGTGTCCCTCAGGCCTAGTCTACACTAGTAACCTTTCTGTTTTCACTCTATGAATAACTTAAATAAAAATAGCAGATCGACAAGCTCTTTTCTGTGATTTTTGAAGTTTTCGCCAGAATATGGATGCTGGGGTTTAAGTGGTTAAGTGTGTCTCTCAGTTTACTTAACAAAGTCCTCACGGTTATTAATCAAACAACTGAAGACCAGAGACCATGGCACAGACCTTTGCTATCACGATTCTGTCACATTGTACAATATTCAATGAAAATCACACATATAGTACACTGTAAACTCCTCAGTGTTTAATTTATCCATTTGTAACTCAGAGACCAAGGGTTCCACCGGTTGGTTCCCAATGGGAACCGGTTCAGTTCTTTTTGGTTCTTAGTCCATGAGCCAGAGCTCCAAAATTGGTGGGAAAAACTAGACCTATATTAAATTGTTTATAGGATCAATACAAGTAAATTAATACATGATAACCCTTCCACAGTAGTAGCTTTTTCATATTTTTTTTAAAAAATCATTGTCTTTGTGTAAGAACTCAATTGGGGAAGTTTCATGGTGATAACAATCTAATATAGGTATGGTTTTGCCCACTCAATTCATAATTAATGTTCCAATTTTGGAGCTCTGGCTCATGGACTAAGAACCAAAAAGAACTGAACCGGTTCCCATTGGGAACCAACCGGTGGAAAAGGGGCCAGAGTGTACAGACGTAACCATTACATTTGTACACTAACGAGTTAAGGATTTTACTGTGTAGTATGTCTGTGTGACGTGTGTAGTACATTAAGTATCCCCGTCCTCATGCGTCCATTGTGTTCTCCTCTCCCGCTTTGCACGGGGTCACGGGTCAACTATTTCATGCAATAATCCTCACTGGGATGTGTATTCATTGTCCTTGTCTGACTATCAGCCCCGACTGGAGGAAAGGAAAAGGATAGAGTGCACATGTTTCAGGTATTCAGCACTGTGTTCTAATGTGCATGCACACCATAAAATCCTTACTGTTTATTTCACGCTGAAAGCCTACAAATGGACCCTTTCACAGTTAAATTAATGCTCAGGATTTTAGTATGCACTCTCTTAAACTTACGCTTTTTTCATCACCCGCACCCACCCTACCATCTCTCTCTCTTGCTCAGCTGCTTGCTCATTCTTTCTTTCTTATTCACGCACGCAGACACACACACGCGCACGCATGCACGTGCGTGCGCACAGCCGCACACACACCCTAGTGTTCTACTTCCACCTGCACCCCTTTCCTCCATCTCGCTATCTTAACTCAGAACTCTATTTTGCAAGCAGGGAAGGTCTCGTCCTGCATGGCCACAGTGCTGTTAGAGCCCAGGACCGTGATGCTGAGCTCCCTCTGCTTGTCCAGGGTCTGCTGGTACCACCCCTGCATCGACGGCGACTCAAACGTAGGGATCACCGTCACCTACAGAGATGAAGTGAAGGATTGATGAGTTTCTTTTGTACTTTACCCATTCAGTGTAAAGTGTATCAGTAGTAATTCCTCACGTTATTAGCCACTTTGAGAAAATATAGGCCTATCTTATATATGCTTATTTTGACCACTAGGGAAAAAAAGTAGGCATCTGGCATTAATGTCGCATAATAACTCTCCACTGTGTTTTATCCCAAATGGGCTGCCGTAGTTTGGGATTTACCATTAAATCCACCACGCATGTGCAGAGCTGTGGTGGGCTCACCTGTTTCACCTGTACCACTCGTTCTTGCATATAATAACATCAGATTAAGGTAAGAAAGCGGCGTGTCCGGAATTCTCTTTTAACACTAAAGGTAAGTAAAATGCCAAGACAGCAGGCACAGTCGAATACATTCATCCGATTCGTAAATCAGAGAATGTACAAATATATTTATTTTGTTATAAGATCATTGTATCTTTCCACCTGAACAGAGTCGGACCATGATGACTTCCCATCCAGAAGTGCATCCAGTGTATGTCTCATAAGCTCTTCTCTCTCTGGGCCCTCTCCGCTGATGATGTAACAGGAGGAGCGAACGTGTCTAAAGAACTCCACATCAACGGTGGAGGATGAAACTCCAGAGGGTATGTAGGCCAGGTCCACATACACACTGCTCTCACCCACCAAACTGGACTTGGAGACTGGCAGCAGAGAAAGAAGAAGACGTTGTTCACAAGACAATGTCTTATCACATTATAACAAAACACTAATATAATGCTGCTATTAACGGCAACCATTTTCATATTATGTTATATACAGTAAAATCCTCAGTTAATTCGAACCTAAGTCCGTTTGGTTTTGTTTATACACTCAGAATTATAGGCTAACGAAAACATATAAGTTAACACTGAGGATTTTACTGTGTGTGTGTATGCTTTCTTTCTTTCTTTCTTTCTTTCTTTCTTTCTTTCTTTCTTTCTAACTTAATTTGAATGTTTATATGGTCCGCTGTGGTGTTACATACTACTGTAAGCTCATATACACTTTGACTAGACTACCGGTAGTCATGATGTCATGAAGATCAAAATGTATTTTATTTCATCTAATCTCTAATCTAATTTCTCACAAACAATAATTTAGAGCATATGTAAGCATACTGTATACATTCTCAGATGCTACATCTGACAAACCTCACTTACTGGGGCTAGGTGGAGGCTTGTTTGATGTTGTCCGGGGACTGGAGGGGGGTGTACGATTGGCAGAGTTGTTATCCCTGCCTCCCTTCATGGTTCCACTTTGCCCCACAGTACGCTTTTTCCCTGCACCTGAGCCTAGTTTCTGGGAAGCCTCAAAAACCTGGTAGAGATACGTTAGATGATGTTGATTTACATGTTATTTAGGCCTAATGCTGTTTCTGGAGATCATGGTGAACCCAAAATGTGGGTCCCAAAACACCTTAGTATTAGTAGGTCAGATCAGTATTAGCAAAGATGGTCTATTTATGAAGATGGGCCAACTTCATTGGAGCCACTAATAGGCGAAATGGTACACAAAGCCTACAAATGGTCTCCTAAATATAGTAGGCGTGGTTTGCTTCTCCCCCACCCCCTCTGCCCTCTCCCAGGCTGACAACAACACTGACAACGTCATGTGGATGAGCATTGAGAGCATTATATGGCAAATGTCAAAATCAGCCCCCATCAACTAAGAGTCTAAGACAATTTTGAAAAATGATATTATTAAGCATTGGAACACACAATATGGGGCCAGAGCCTTTGACTTGTTTTTCTTTTTCACTTGCAAATAAATTATTGGTAGTTGCTGGTTGCTTTTTTTCGATTTATTCTCAATGTGTTTTTAAATAACAGGTGTACAACCTCACAATGTGTCGCTGTGGGCTTGTAGATCAGCTATTTTCATTTGTGCTTGTTTTCATAGACCTGGCCACTTGTTTCTCTTTGCAAAACATGCAACACAGCAAGAGAAAGAGGAACTTATGGAGTGTAAGCACACCTAAGATTCCATGCGCGGACAAAAGAAGCTGTCTGCCGGCGTCTCTTCCGGGTTTTTAGACAGCTGGTGGATGGAAATGAAGCTCCACCCACGCGGCAGATTGCCGTGTCGGCCAGATTCCCGGAAAAGCTTGCACCAGTGGCATTCTGCCGCGTGGGTGGAGCTTCATTTCCATCCACCAGCTGTCAAAAAACCCGGAAGAGACCCCGGCAGACAGCTTATTTTGACCGCGCATGGAAGTTCAGGTGTGCCCAGGCTGAGTCACACAAACGAAAAGACTTATGGGTTACAGTAAAAAGGTGGATAGATCCTATTTATAGAATCCTATTTCTTGATTTAAATGTTATATTGACCAATCAATCTGGTAAGATCAAATGCAAATCTCATTCCATTGATACCAGATTTGAACCAGGGTTCATCCACTGTGTTGCAGTTACAATGATCTCTCCCCATTGGGAGAAGACATAAAACTTACAGATTGTTGCTTTAATCTCTCATTCTCACATTAACCACTGTGTTGTAAGTTTAACTCACCCCTGGTTGTTTTTTCCCTCTCATGCCAGCAGTTTTCACTCCCTTCCCATGAGTCTCATGGTCAGACTGGGGGGCGGGCATGCAGGAGTCAGGGACGGGGGGCAGAGGAGGACCATCCCTGAGGGGAGCTGGAGGTGGGTCTGTGGGAAGAGACTGGTGGGAAGGGTTGTCATGGAGGGAGTTGGTGGGCTCGCTACACGAATCATCCTCGTCTGAATCCAACACAACATCTGCTGTGGTGGAAGGGCAGTCCTCTGTACAGAGGGGGGCAATGGATTCACTTGCTGATGTGTCCCTGTGGTTGTTGTTGTTGTTGCCGGGCTGGTGCTGACCCAACGCTCTGGAGGAGTCACTGGTGCCTGAACCCGAGTCGGGAGGCTTGAAATGTTTGAACTCGCAGGGTGAGACCAGGCACAGGTCCACGTCGTGGCCCGCCACCGATTCAAAATTAAGGGTGCTGGGACCGGGCGGACGCGACATCTCTGAGCCCTGCCCCAGAGATCTCGGGGGCTTCTTCAACGGTAAAGACATACCCACTCGGAAGTCTGACTCCACAAAATGGCTGCCATTGGATTGGGAGAGGTGAGTGCTATCATCCCCTTCTCTCTGGCTCATGGTGGTTGGGCCCTGCTCAAAAGACATGGACAGGGACTCATCCACTTCTGTGGACTGAGGGGAGCTTACCTCAGCTACCATGGAGTGAGTAGTGGTAGTCGTAGTGAGAGAGGCAGAGGGATCCAGGGCCCCTTCTTTAAACGAGCCCAGAGAGAGGAAACTCAAATGCTTCTCTTTTGGATTTGACGCAACATGGCCTTCTGAATTACTTCTGGATTCAGACGGCTGTCCCTCACTCTGCCCGCAGGATGGTTCAGTCCCAGATTGGTCTTGGTTACCAATCTGGGACTGTAGCCTGTTGAAAGTATCCCTGTTGCACCACACATCAGCTGGAGACAGACAGTAGGGCGTGTGGCCTGCACTGTTGGGTCTCGAATCAGAAGAGACTGGCTCTACAGTCTCCTCATCTGGGCTGACAGCGGCCTGGTTCTCTGGAGAGGACCGAGAGGGAGGGCTGTTTCTCAAAGCCCCGTCCAGGAGTGTGTATTCAGTTGGGGTCAAGTCTAGTTGGACAGAATGCTCACTTCTTGGCATCTGGTTCAGAGGAGATGGAAAGCCTACCACTTTGGAGGGCTTGTGGCCTGTTTCAAGCTGGTCTCCAGTTGCACTTCCAGCATCTGTCACTAAGCCTCTATCAAATGTGTCTCTAGTCCCACATCTGTTGCCTTCACATTCATTCTCACCATTCTCTCCTTGCATTATTTTAGGTCCATCTCCCAATATCTCTGGAACTGCAGTTTCTGTCTCCTTGCCCTCAGTGCTTCCACCATTTCCTAATTCTCTGCTTTTGTCCTCTCTTTTGTCTAATTCCTGCTGTGACTCTTCTCTTTCAGTGTCCTCCCTCAGCCTGAGGAAGTCAGACGTCATATCCTCAGGCGTAGACATTTTGGAGCCACAGGGGTTCTCTTTTTCCTTGCGCAGCTGCTCATCAGCCCCTTCTTGATCCAACTTTTCTGATGTGGTTCCCGTGTCGGGTTTCACAGAGTGGTGCATTGGTTTGGTATTCACACTGGCCTTCTTGGCATCTAAATTGGTATCGGTCTTGATCTCCTTTCCTGATGGTTTGCCTGTTTTCTTCCCCCCTATTTTAGAGTCATTTTTAGCTTCCTTTTTGGGCTTGGCTTTGTTTTCATTCTTTGGTTTGGAAGGCAAAATATCCTTTTTTGCTTGTTCTTTTCTCTTGCTTGTCTCATCTCTCTTCCCAGTCCGTTCTTCTTTTTTCCCATCCTTCCCACCTTTCTTCATTGTATTCTTGTCAGACACTGATGCTTTCTGCTTCCCAAATCCCTCTTTCATTTTGGTCTTATCAACATCTCTCTTCCCCTCCTCTCTCAAGCCATTTCCATTCACCACTTTTCCTTTCTCCTTTACCAGATACTCCTTCCCCTCATCTTTATCCTCTTTCTCCTTCCCTGCTCTGGAGGCTGTTTCCTTCCCCAGTAACCTCCCACTATCCTGACTCTCCGTTCTAGCCTGTTTGTGTTCCAGCAGCTTCTCCATGTCCCCTGTGGTTACTGTGGGCTTCTGGAGAAAGGCCAGTCCCCTCAGCTTCTCCAGCCCCTCCAGGAGCTTCTCCTGTGGTGTGACACCGGGGAACAGCATCCGGACAACCTTCTCCTGGGGGCAGGCTGGGTGCCACACCAGCAGGGCAGACACCGACGCCAGAGCAGTGAGAGGTAAGCTTTGGGACGGCGATGTCGAGGAAGTGGTGTTGGGCCAGTTCTGCATGAGTGCTTGATACTCCTTGCTGTTTTGGCTTGGGTTCAGGATGTACAGCTCCAGCTGCCCCACTCCCATCTTCTGGAACAGGGTAAGTGGTTCAATGGTGAGCCCCTTTGGCCGAAACATTGGTTGTGGTGTGATTTCTAACTTCTTTAACAGGTTTAATGTCAGGGTAGCCTGGTCTCTGCTCTTCAGGACATTGTCTGTACCTGGCGAAACATTATTATTTACAATTACACACACACACACACACACACACACACACACACACACACACACACACACACACACACACACACACACACACACACTATTGTTATCATCATTACTGGGCTATTTCCATTCATTAATGTTATTGGGTCAATATTACATTAACTATTACATAATTAAAAATGTACCGTGGCAATGCTGATGAAGCAAAAACCACTCACTTTTCTCCTACCATATGGTTGACTAAAAAGGAGTATATTATGTCAGTTATTATAAAAATACAAATCACACCTGTGTGAAGTGAGGGGCGCTATCATACATAAATATAATGGTAATTGGTGCATTTATATAGCACCTTTATCCAAGGCGCTTTACATAGATTGTGCATTACATTCACCCATTCACACACACACATTCATACACCGATTGCGGCGGAAGCCATGCAAGGTACCAACCAGCACATCAGGAGTAATTTAGGGTTCAGTGTCTTGCCCAAGGACACTTCGACATGTAGACAGGAGGAGCCGGGATTCGAACCGCCGACCCACGGATCATTGGACGACCTGCTCTACCTCTAGCCACCGTCACCCTACATACATCATCTCATCCCGGCCAATAACAATTTGCGTCCTCACTTTTGTCTTCAATGTCTGTGTTTACGCAATGTTTGGGTTTACACAAACACTCAAAGCTGGCCATTCATTATCAATGGCATTCAATGTTTGTGTTAGGACAATGTTTGTATTTACACAAACCCTCAAAGCTGGACATAGGAGTATCCAAAAACACAATTTAGTCATAGCCATCGTCAGCAGTGGTGATGCAATTACTTTTAGCTTAATCACCGGCGATATACTATAGTAGGTTTTGTATTACTCACAATGCTGCTGTTCCACCTGCAGACTGATGGGGGCATTGAAGAACACAACTCCAAGCTCTGGAGAGATCAGCCTTTTGGACAAATCGTCTGTGTGTGTGTGTGTGTGTGAGAGAGAGAGAGAGAGAGAGAGAGAGAGAGAGAGAGAGAGAGAGAGAGAGAGAGAGAGAGAGAGAGAGAGACAGACAGACAACAGGTGAGAAGAGGGAGAAGGAGGACGTGAGGAATTAGAAGAGGAAGAAAGACGAACAGGAAGTCCTTTGTGTGCCATAATTCCATAACTACTCATCACCATTATCATTATCATCTTTACCTTTAACATCTGAGTCTATCTCCAGCTCAGCCACCTTCCTCTCCAGGAAAGCATTGACACCAGGGAGATTCTCCGTCCCGATGTGGGTCAGCAGAATTGCATCGACCCGGTCCAGGTGACGCACCAGCTTCCAGAAACAGGCCTGGTAGTCCGACCCACCATCCAGCAGAACTGTGAACCCATTAACGGCGAAGAAGGCACAGTCTCCGCGACCGGCAGGGAAGACGTAGCAGCAAGGTCGGGAGAGCTTTAGGAAGCCCACGGTGCCTGGTGGTGGGAGAAGGTCAAAGGGAGACACAGAGGACAGGGAGCCAGAGACCAGGGAGGTGAACTCCTCCAAGGCATCCATGGCAGGCAGCATCTCTGGAGGGTTGATGTGAAGGTTCAGGGGCCCCCAGGAGGGCTGGTTGCCCGGGAGGGTCTCCCTCCACTGGCCGATGTTAGGACAGCTCAGAGTCAGATGGAGCTTGGAGGAGGGGATTGAGGAGATGGCGTTCCCTAGATCTTTGAACTAATGGGGGGGGGGGGAAGAGAGATCTTAGTGATTCACTGAAAGTGACCCTTGTTTGGCACAGAATTTGATTTTCCTTTAAACTGGGAAAAGATGTTCATGGTTCTGTTTACAAATTAGCTGATGCTAAACTGATTTACAATCATGAAAATGTAATAAGCCTACATTTACTTTGCAATAATATGGTATAATTTAGCTGACGGTGCAAGCCATTTGTCCCACACCCTGGACAATATAACAAATATGTATCCCTATAATAATCAGAACTTCTATGCAAAGAAAAAATAAAATTAATAGGGAGATTAAAAAAGATAATACACTATCTTACATGCTCTGTGATTATTTGTTTCAGTTGGTGAGATGAGAATAGTCCCCTGTGTAACAATAGGTCTCCGCTCTCCTCCACAATCTGGCCAGCCAAGAGCAACAACTTGTGACCAGACTCACTGGCTAACAGACTGCCCACCTACAAGGTAGAGAAGAAACAAAGTAAGATAGACAATAAGAAAGAAACCAAATGAAAGAGGTGGTCATGATACAGTTGCAAGTTATATTGTGAACATAGCTTTAAAACAGTGAGACCTTTTCAGCTTGGAACATGAATGAGATCTTTTTAGGTCTCATCCCAGGACAAAGGCTCTTTAAATAATGATTATTTTTTGTTTTAATCC
The DNA here is from genome assembly GCF_951216825.1 of Electrona antarctica. Classification (NCBI taxonomy): domain Eukaryota; kingdom Metazoa; phylum Chordata; class Actinopteri; order Myctophiformes; family Myctophidae; genus Electrona; species Electrona antarctica. The sequence continues at coordinate 24,950,299 of NC_136799.1, forward strand.
CTGCTAGCGACAGCATAATGCTCTGCATGGCAACTTTGGTCAGTCATGCGATTCAAACCACATTGGTCACATGAGGTGTAAAGAGCAGCACAGCCTCTAGGGGCCACTAGTCTTGTTTACTTAGAAATGCACCAGTTATGCAGCACATCTGCCCTACCCATGCAGAACTCCAGGCTTCCCTCACCTCTGACAGGACCTGTTCCTCAGATGGACTGATCAGCACCTGAGTGTCCAACACTTTGTTACTGTGACGCAAACACCTATGCCCTGAGGAGGCAGAGGAGAAACAGTGACAACAGAGGAAGGGATAAAACAGACATCTTAGAGATACAGAGAGATACCATGGCATGGAGGGAAGAATAGACAAAACAAACAAAAACCTGCTGAAACATTAAGCCAGTAAAGGAAAATGGAAAAGAAATGTATAGGGAGGTAAATAGGTGAGTAGACAGACAGAGACAGACAGACAGGCAGACTGCCAGTAAGGCAATGAGATGGCAGAACTAGGGCCATTGATTAACGCTCTGACCAAAAAAGAGGAAGGAAGGGGAACAGCTGACTCACTGTCAGTGTCTGAGGTTTAGATGCCAACTTTACTGGATCTGTGGAAAGAAACTCAATCTGAGGGGAGCTGAGCTGGATTAATGTCCGAAAAGCCTAAAATCTAGTCAAAACCCCAAAACAATCAGAAATTGACAAAAACATCTCTCTCTCTCTCTCTCTCTCTCTCTCTCTCTATCTCTCTCTCTCTCTCTCTCTCTCTCTCTCTCTCTCTCTCTCTCTCTCTCTCTCTATCTGTCTGTCTCTTAGCAACAACATTTAACACTGGTAAAACATGGCTCACATCTATAGACCAGCTTGCATGGTCTCGCCCTCTTTCTGGCTCTGCCTCACACTCCAAAATGAAACCAAACTCTTTAATTTTGTTTCCCACTTGTCCTGGCTGAACTTCACTTAGTGGCTATATAAAGATAACAAACAATACATTACAACGTGATCACTTTCAGTAAGAAGGAATTATTCTGAATACAGATACATACACATGCCCTTATTGCAATGCTCTATCAAAGAAGACATACAGTATATAGTGAGTATAGTGTACCTATTCGCCAATATGCATTGGTCAGCAGCCCGGTTGCTATGTGGTTAGGGCGTTTGGCTACACACGAAAACACACTTTCACAAAGATGACAGAGTGTGGGCTTGCACTGTATGGTCTCTATTGTCCACTGTGCAGACGGTCCACCCATATTAAACAATATACTGAATACTTCCCCCCTTTCCTTCCTTCCTCCTTTCCTTCCTTGTGCACCCTAAAGATTGACCCTGACAGGTTACCATGGAGATGTGACGTTACTTAAGCACTTAAAGGAGTAGTTCACCCAAAAGATTACTTATTTTCTAGCAATTTCACACCCCATGAAGCCTTGAATTCAAGGAGATTGTTTTGTTTTTGTCGCATTCCTATGCCAATAATGATGAGCGGGTCATCTGTCAGGAGGAGACTCCACCAGTCATCAAATTATTGGCTTATATAGGAATGCAACAAAAATAAATCTCCATTAATTCAAGGCTTCATTGGGTGTGTAATTGATTGAATGTAATATTTAACTACTTGCCCTCTAGACTTACTAAACTGGACCTGAGTTGACTCTGCACAGCTTTTTTATTTTATTATTTATGTCAACACCAAATCTAAAAGTTCACACATAGCTGGTAGCTATTTTTGGCTGATGTTCCGCCCACAATATGGATGCTGGGGTTCAAGTGCTCTGTGAGGGTGAGTTTGAGCAAAAACACCAGTCCACACACATACCTGCACCCTTGAACGCGACAATGTGATGAGAGAGGAATTCCTGGAGGTACAGGTTCAAATTGCAAGATATCAGGTCCACATCCCATGACCGTATGCCTACAAACATAGGGGAGGTATATTATCACTCTCCATCTCCGTGTTGTGTACATGCATGGCCAACATATTTAGGTTTACACATGAAACCACATGTATAAGTGCACACGTACACAGTACACACACATACTCTGTGTAAGGACAGCACACACACACACACACACACACACACACACACACACACACACACACACCCTGAGCTATAGGGTAAAAGATGCAGACTCCCATCATTAACATCATTAACAGATAACCTGTAAGCCCTCTCTAACTATATAGGCCACTCTATATGGAAAAATACAATACTTTGATGCAACATTGCCTATATGATATACTGTCATAATCTACCCTGCAACATTGCTTGTTAACGATTGTTAACGCCTATTGCATGGCAAAATAACATGGTTTGCTCTAGGCTATAAATGGATAGAGAAGACAACCCACAGGATAGCGACTGTGATTACTAAATGCCCAAAGGAATGGGTGATGCTGATGATGGAGCACCTCCAGTTGACGCAGCCCTGTCGCTGGGTGAATTAAATCATTACACTGTCGTGAGGTCAGTTTAGCATCCTCCACTGCAATTTATATGGCGAGAATGTGGGGTTAATACGCTGGTCCTAGATCTGTTATTCAAAGGCAGAATTCATGAATAATAAAACGGACCCTCAATTTATAAAATAAAAATACCTCGTTCAATGTCCTTGCTGATATGTCCAGCCTGGCCCGAATGACTGATACGTCCGATGATGATAAGTAAAGAATATTTATGGTCGCAGAGCTCGAGGTTTGCGACCGCGGCACGTCTTGGCTCCTCCTGTAATTCCCTCTCCAGTACCCGACTGGACGCCATATTGCTAACTTGTGCTTGCATGATGTCATTGAAACACGCATTACAGTGCCTTTTATTGTAGAGAAGCGACAGCTACTGTGCAGTGGAATTAAAGGGAACTGTACCGTTATGGCGAAAGGCTTGTGGAACTGTTGAACTATTGATATACAGTTAATATATATAGCTTCCACTGCCTTGCAGTAACATGTTATATTGTCAGCAAAGACGCCTGGTTAATAAGGGTATATAGGACACCTTGACACAGGTCTACATTTCTCAATGGAAGAGTATAAGCTATATAGTCCCCATCAACCACTGCCATATGCCACCTGATACCATACCACAAAATGTTTAACCAATCTGTATGTTCATTGTAGGCCTAGTTCCAGATTGCAGCAGTGATGTCTGCAATGTGGATGCTATAAAATGTTGGAATCAAATATTCATATGGTTCATAAGGCTGTTTTTCCCCTTTGCGCATCATCACACACCCACATGCACGTACACGTGCGTGCATGTGCATAATGCTGCACTAAGCTGTAGGACTACATAATGTAAAAACAAAATCCGCACACATTTAGAAAAAACAATGCGTCATTTATTCATATAGCATATTTCACATTTCACTCTTTTATTATTGTCAAAAAAAGAACAAGGAAAAAGGGAAATCAGCACGAGAAGACAATTAAGCAAATATTGATGCACACATTTATGTCCCGCCTTGCTCTCACAAACATTTGAGAACATAGAAGTTGCAGGCCGTGCCGACAATTAAGCAAATCTTGATGCACACATTTATGTCCCGCCTTGCTCTCACAAACATTTGAGAACATAGAAGTTGCAGGCCGTGCCGCGCGGGCATCCGCACAGTGTGCCAATGCGCGCTCCTTTACGCACGGCGCACTGCTCTCCAGCGTCACACTGAAATGATCAATACAAATTGAATTAGTAACACAGCGCCAGTGGCGGAAAGTAAGTGGCCTACACGTATACAGGCGACTCAGGTACTATACACCTAAGAGTTTTTACTGGAGTATTTAATTTTCATGCAATAGGCCTACTTACGCCACTGCATCTCAGAGGCAAATAATGTACTTTTACTAAAACAGCCTAAAAGTTGCAAATAATTATTATTTGCAAATATTATACTTACTAGTTAATTTGCAGATTTTGGTTATTATTGCAGTAACCAGTTCAGCCCTAGACTATTTGAAAATAGCTTACACGCTCACAATTCGTTGCGATGCGTTGAACTTTTTTAAAGTGTGAAATGGGACATTCTGCAAAATGAGTAGGCTACTATTACTTTTGGTATAGCCTATATTTTGATGCCAATATACTTTTACTCAAGTACATTTTGAACATTGAACTTTAACACTTTGTATAGGGTATTGGTACTTTTTAAGTAAAACAATTTAGTAGTCTATAGCCTACTTTTGCCATCACTACACAGCGCCTCGCATCCACGTAGTCAATAAATATTAATAACATGCTTTGTGCCTTTGTCAATAACGCTGGAACCAAAAACAAAGGGGAATAAGACCGTTTGTACCAAAAGTAAATGACTGCAAAAAGGCAGGAATAGAATGGGCTTACCATAACCGTAAGACACCCAACATTACATCCACGCTATCAGATAGTCTCTGTTGTTGTTTTTTGTTTGTTTAGTTGGTTGTTTGAGTGTTTTTTACGCCTATAAAAGGCATATAGACTACTTAGTTTTTTTTAAGGCTCCCAATATCGTCTTTAGCAATCATGCCTGAAATGTAGGCTACTCTGAAATAAGTGCCTCGGTTTGTATAGTTAACAGATTCTTATTCATGAAACGTGATTTAATAGGCGATTCTGAACGAACATCCTGCATGCTATAAACACAATAGCCTATTCATGAAATATGGGGATGATATTATTTTCAGTATAATATTTCATTTGATTTTCATAAATAGGAAGGAGCATGTTCAGAAAAGTCCTCTCACCGAAGGAAGCCAGCCTAACTTTTTCTCTGATGGCATCTCTTTGCTCCTCAGCTTCTGCAGAACTTCTTGTAAAGCTTCAATCTGCATAGAAAAATACAAAAGAGAAATTTCTAAAATGTATAAAATGCTGTACGATTAAAAATAAAGTTCTGTTTTGAGACTTCTCTCTCCTCTAAAACTTACTAGATCTTTCTCTTCGGGAGATCTTTCTTTCATCGGGAAACCATCCAAGGATCGAGTCTCGAAGGATGAATCTTCTCCATGAACGACCCACAAATACGCACAACAGGTGGCAGCAAGAAGAAGCGCTCTGGCGCTGACCATGGTGCTGAATTCAGAGTTTCGGGAAGCGAGCGAAGAGCAGAAGGTTGGAAGTGTCCGTAACATTTTGGAAGAACTCTTCCACTTTATAGGCGCTGTTGACATCACAGAACTCCTGAAATATTCATGGCAAGTTTGACACGAGTGACTCTCAACACCTTTGATCGAAACGAAACGTGTTGACCCAACCTAATGAAATAAAGATTGCAAGTGGATTTAAGTGTCACGAACAAGAATTATTGTTGACTCAAGCCAGCAAGCATCCCAGTTTAAAGTACGAGCTGAATTTCAAACACGACAAAAGACGAGCCCTCGATATATGTTTCATCAATATAGCTGCGCTGTGCAGACCCACAGGAAGTTCCGAAGATGTGAAATATGTGAAAGCACGTCCAAGTTTAAGGCAGCACTGCACAATTAAGGTTCAAGTTATAGATCTTGTGAATAGAAATGTTCAAATTGTTTTTAAATATAAATTTAAGGCATCAAAAGTGTTGCCCCTGTTTCGTCAATCTGGTCTGCCGACTATTTTATCGATTCTGACATTTTCAGAATCGATAAAATACATCTACGAGAGTTTAAATCTTAAGCTAGTCTGCCGTCGGTGTGTGTGTGCATAACCATGCATATGCAGTGATGGAAGAAGTACTCACAATTGTCACAAGTAAAAGACTGGTATTAAAAGACGTATTAGCATAAAGATAGAGCCTACTGAAAGTACCAAAAGTAAAATGACTCATTATGACCCATTTCACAAGTTTTATAATAATACCCGATTTACAACCTCACAACAACCCGTACAGTAAAGCCATGCGTTGTGAGCTTTAGATCGGCTATTTTCAAATAGCCAAATAATTGGGCTGAAGTGGTTAATGTATGTTTGGCTACTTTCCACTATGTGTGCACATATCTGTCACCTTTGTTCAATAAATCAGACGCCTAGTTAACCCGCACACTGACACCAATCTCTAATCACGAGCCAATTTCCTCCTGTATAAATAACCCCAAATGCCCCCATGGGCAGGGTGTGTGTGTGTGTGTGTGTGTGTGTGTGTGTGTGTGTGTGTGTGTGTGTGTGTGTGTGTGTGTGTGTGTGTGTGTGTGTGTAATTGCAGGTTGTTGAAAACTATATGATCTCATTATAGTGCAGATAGATATGGTGCTGAAAGGTATAGGGCAGGCCTATAGGCCTACACACAGTATAGCATGAATTAGATAGATTAGGAATAGGAACTAGCAGAATGTTAGTTTAGTTTATTTCCATTCTGAATAATATTACAATGCAGTCTTTCACCAAAACCATCACATCATGATACACATGTGATATTTTACATTTTACGTTTTATATGCTTTTTTGTATGTTATGTATGTTTTTTGGCCTACATTTACACACAGCATTGCGGTGTGTAAACGTAGGCCTATATATGTCAAACAGCAAACACGCATGGTGCAGAATCAACTGTCACGTCGCAGCTTTACAGCTGTAACACAGTGTATGTGTAAAATTCAAATAAACAAATTATAGTAACATCTTTATATGGTATGAGGTGTGAGGAAAACAGTGCCTGTCGACCACATTAGTCGTCACATAATAAGTATGACATTGGTCTAATCCACTTTTCCTATTGTAGACTTGGATCTGGATGGATTGCTTTGATTGGATTGCTTTGACTTTAGTGAGTGGCCTGTTCCACCATGTCCATGTGTTCCACAGCCTGCATGGTGATGCGTGGTTAGTTCCTGTAGAGGGCAGTATCGAACTCTAGGTGCTTTAACTTGACGGAAGTTAAAGAAGCGACAACCGGAGGTTCACTCACTGTGAGAGGCTTTGTTTATTCATGTATGCTGGTGGTCTCTATGGTCTCTGCTGCTGATAACTTTGATACGTGTTAATTTCCCTCGATAGGTTTGGTTTTCTACCCTGATCAACAATGTCTGAAAGAAAAGTCTTGAATGTGAGTAACGCATGCGACATGTTAATTAACAATGGTTTAGAACAAGGGTTTATCCGCAGCAGCTTGTTAGCTAAACGTTCTCACCGCGCATAACGTCCCAGAAACAGATTCTGTGGCAAAGGTTCAGTTTTCTCAAAACCAATTAATCGGCATTGCATGACATCACATATCGCTCTTGACGTTGCTAAGCAAAATGTAGGATAGATTTAAAAGTAGCAACATTATGTAATTAGATTTGAGTAATTCATAAGTGTTTTGTCCTCCACAGAAATACTACCCACCAGATTTTGATCCAGCCAAAATCCCAAAGCTGAAACTTCCCAAAGACCGTCAATATGTGGTCAGATTGATGGCTCCGTTCAATATGAGGTATATCTAGTTAATGTTGTCATTTATTTTGTCAAGTATTGTTTGTCTCGTGTTGAGTGGTGCTCTGTTTGTGTTTGTGTGTCAAGGGATTACATTAATTTCGCTCCTACGCCACTATTCCACATACTGTTTGATTGATTGATTGAAGAATTTATTAACAGTTTGCAGAATTACAGTACATTTCAAGCACAAACTCAATACAAAGGCTGTTAACTGTGAGTGGACGACCCAATTAAGCATTACACTTGTTTCCAATAGGGTCCACCATGTTCAAATCATCAAAACATTTAGAGACGTACAAATAGACACTTCTATAGACAGAACAGGAATTCATCATAAATAATAATAATAATAATAATAATAATAATGTGAAATAAAAATTTCAATCAATCAGTCTAATAGAGCACAGTTTTGAAGACCTTGCTACACTAGCATCTCGCTGCTTTTACATAAGTCGTGACAAATACATTCTCTTGTTCTCTAGAAGAGAGTTCTCACATTTTCAACTAACCTTCTTAATGCTTCTCTGACTGGTTGCAGGTGTAAAACATGCGGAGAGTACATCTACAAGGGGAAGAAATTCAATGCCCGTAAGGAGACTGTTCAAAATGAGCTGTACATGGGTCTGCCCATCTTTCGCTTCTACATCAAGTGTACTCGTTGTCTGGCTGAAATTACCTTCAAGGTGAGGGTTTCAATTAACCTTTTTATTTATTTTTTATCAGTCCACAAGTTTATTTTCAGGGTTAGATGAAGTTGTTAAAACATAAGCCAGAATATACTAAGCATTGCATGTTAATTACAGTGCCATTGCTATGTAATGCTACATAATAATGGTACATAACATTTCACAATAGAGACAGTATAATAATAATAATACACTTTATTTATAAAGCGCTTTTCAAAACAGAGTTACAAAGTGCTTTCCAATACAGTATACATTTGTGGAAATAGTTTAGTAGTCTCTTTCCATAAGTGTTTGTTTTGTTGCCTGTAAACTATGTAAGTAGTAAGTAAGTGACTTTAAGTACCCTAGTGCTATACATAATGTTATTATTACTGTATGTAACTGTATTTTAAAAGAAAAGGAAATAGTACGGTGACATTGATATAAAATGGTCCACCAAAAAAAGGCTCTAAGGGTTAAACACTTCAACCCCAGCATTCCTGTTCTGGAGGGAACATTCGCCAAAAATAGCTGAGCTTGTATATTGTCTATTTTTGGCGAAGAGATTTGGTTAAATGGTAAAAAGCGGTATAAGTCAGGTCTGTTTTAATACGAATTGGTTGTCCCCCTTTTATAGACGGATCCAGAAAACACAGACTATGCCATGGAGCATGGTGCCACAAGGAACTTCCAGGCTGAAAAACTGCTTGAGGAAGAGGTGAAGAGAGTTCAGACGGAGAGAGAAGAGGAGGAACTGAACAACCCCATGAAGGTTGGTGTAAAGACAGTTTTGGTCATGTTTGCTGTTATTCCAAAATTGTGTCACACCTGAATATCAATTTATGTCCATAATGCCTTTATGCAGGGCTCAAAGTGTTCCGTCCCCGGGACGGATTTCCATCTTGAGGACTTCATATGGGCCATTTATGAGATCAGTGCGGATCTGCAAAATAAATAAATAAGGGGAGTGGGGGGGTGTATGTAGCCATGGCCACGGTGTGAATGACATGAAGTCATCAAAACGCAGCATATACTTGTTACTAGTCAAGTGATCTCCAAAATACCAAGCATCCATTCCCACTCAAATACTTTTTACATTGATCAGCTGCTCAGAATGCACCACGCGCCTGGATGTAACCTGACACGGCAACACAGAAAGGGTTTGCCTCGGCTATAGGTCTACTTTGTTGGGTGCCGGTGTCGTGCGCAGATCTGCAGCTCACAGCGTTTCACGAATGCTATGCGCTGTGAGCTTGTATATCTGCTATTTACTGCACGCTACACCAGTGTGCAACTAATCGTCTGTTGTGCTCGATTCGGTTTCCCCCTGCCATTCTGACTTAAAAGTAGCATTTCATTTCATGAAATAAAGAAACTTTATACAAGAGAGTGCGGATATTCCCTTTTTTCCATTGATCTTTAAGAATCTGCACCCATCAGCTACAGAGACTATTAACTTGACTCCCTGAGTAGAGCGCGCCTTCACCTAACAACGCTTTACTTGTTCTCACAAAAATATAACACAATGAAGAAGCATAATGAAAGGCGCAAGAAGCATCACTTTTAAGTTTAAAAGCATTGATGCAATTGTAGAGGATTCCAGATTAGCCTGAATGAATGTAAGAGGATCACTCAGCAGGTTGGTATTCAAACATACAGTAATTCATTCAGATTCTTAATTTAAGTAACTCTAAAGACGCATTTTAAAGAAGGAAAAATAATAATCTCCCATGATCATTATGTCATTCAACATGGTTTCCCAACATAAAAGGAAAAATAACCTCAATGGGTTGGAAGAACAGGGTCTTGTTGGGATTCTCCCAATGGTGGCACCCCAAGAAGGAGGATTTGATGCTATTTGTGAATGTGATCCTTTAACCAGGTGTTGGAGAACCGGACTCGGGATTCTAAGATGGAGATGGAGGTTCTGGAGAACCTTCAGGAGCTGAAGGAGTTAAACCAGAGACAGGCTACGGTGGACTTCGAGGGGATGATTGACAAGTACAGAATGATAGAGGAGAGAGAGATTCAACGGCAACAAGAAGAGGATGAGAGAGAGACAAAGTTAGTTGAACATCTGATATACATATTCAGGCCACCAATGGCGTGTAGATTTCCACTTTTGCTAGTAAATTACAGAGTCTATTCAGCCACTTTCCATTCATAGCACGAGATGCATGTTGGCCACACTGGGGGTGTTTTCTTGGACCCCTCCTTTTTCCTCTACACTAAATCTGTTAGCCGGCCTTCCATTTTCGCCAAATGTTAGCTTATTATGACATGCCCAGAATGTAACTACTGTATCACATCTGTACTTGGGAGGTGGTTGACAATGCACCTAAAGTTATTTGAAGCAGAGGGCACTGGATTGGGCGCCAGATGCGCCTCCATATTTATTGCAGTTCAGACATTGTTTCAAATCACGAGAGAGAGACAAATATACAACTTTAACTGTCAAATTAATCTAATATAAGTTGTTCATTAGACTATTTTATAGAATTAAACATGGAATGACCAGCAAGCCATTGGTTTCAATATGATATACTTGCACAGACATGCAATGTACCCCTTTTGAGCCGGCTGATCTAATCATTAAAATCGCGTGTTTCTTACAGAGAGATGTTGGATCGGGCTCTAGTGAAGAGACTGAGGGATTCAGACTCTGATTCAGACCTGGATGAAAAGAGTAATGATGTACAACCAAACAGATCCAGTACGGACAGACCTACAGACTTTCTCACCACTGACAAAACTACAGACGCACAGGTATAGCCCCTGATACTGCATAAAGTCGTGTATGTACTCGCATTCAGTTCTATCTTGGCACATGGGTGTGGTTGTTTACCTCATAGAACAGGTGATGACTGCCAGAATTTGAGTGGCGACAATGTTAATTGCCCTTATGCTGTACCCATGATCTGCTATTTTTTGTATCAATACTATTTGATCTAGGACTGCAGCTATGTAAAAGAATAATGTGTATGTCTTGTTGTTTATATACAGAGCTCTGTGGCCATAGGAGTAAAAAAGTTCAAGGTAGAGAGTTGGGAGAAGAGTGTGGGCACACTAGGAGGTGGAGGAGGCCTTGGATCTCTGGTGGTGAAGAAGAAAGCAGCTGTCAGTAAACCTGGTTCAATGGCGCCCCCTGCTGCCCCCAGTTCAAACACAGGTGACATATAAGGCCATATCGCTGCCTTACCCCTAACCTTTACGACTAGAATTTCAGGCCACTATACGGCCCACACATCGTACCGCCGATCCGACCAAGAGATCTCTGTATCTGTCAGTCCTTGTCCCTTTTATAGCCATATATGGAAATTGTTGATGTCATTAGTATATGCCCATATATTGGTTACACGCTTGTACGGTTAAACAACACATATAATTGGGAACAGTTCCCAATTATATGGGCCGTATGTTTAGTGATCTCAAACATACAGCCCGTGGGCCGGAACCAGCCCACGAACCAGCCCACGAGCCAGCCCACAGCAGTTTATTCTCTCATAGCAAGTGGCTTCTAGGCTACAAGTATAATACCAATAATGAAAGTCAATAATGTAAGTAGCTATTCTTAATGATAAATATAATTTGTGTGATATACTGTGGTGTAGCTGTAGCAGTGACTGGGACAACAGGAAGAAAAACGATGCCAAGTGACAGCTGTGTACGTAAACATGCGGGAGCATACTTGCAGTCCCGACTGGTTGCACTGCTCTGGCCCTCATAAAGTCACATTTCGTCCAATGCGGCCCCCACCCCAAAATTAGTTCGACATCCCTGCACAGTATATGGTTATGGTCATAGTGATATGAGCGTGACAGTCTGCCAGTCCTCCCGAGGCTCCCGTAAGCCAATTATTATAATATAAGATTTTGAAACTCATTGAGAAAAGAAAGAAAAAAAGTTAAAGCTTGCCGAACTACAAGCTCACGATCATATCGCTGTTGATCGGCTATTTTCACTATTTTAAAATGTTTTTCAAAATAGTTAAAATAAATGTCTTAAAAGTTTGCATAAGGGGGTAACGCAAGATGGGTCCCTGGCCCCTGAGTACCTACAGTGTGTTCTTGTCACTTCATAGGTGCTAGTTTAATTTGCTTGGGGCTATTTGGAGATTCATATGATGTATTTACAGAATACATTTCTTAAGCTACTTTCTTAAGCTAATGTTAATATCTAATGGGAATTTACTTTTTTTATTTTCTTTGTCTGTCATTGTTTCAATTCTCTTATGGCCATTAAACCAGATTTATTTTTTGTCTTTGTAATTTTATTTTACAGGTTCTAAAGTGGTGACAGCTGGTGCTACTCAACCAGTCAACGTTCAGAATGGGTCATCTCTCAGCCTCTTGGGTGCATATTCAGACAGTGATAGCAATGACAGTGATTAAGATATAAAGGATGGATTGAGACAATGGGCTATAAAGTTTGTCTTGTCATGATGTAGATTTAAAAAAATATATATATACACATCTCTGATAAATCTGAGCAGCTCTCTCAAATGGCAGAGAGCTGCACACAGAACCTGCAAGGTGGACTGATCCCAATCTATGTTCTGCCAGTGTCTTTGAGCAAGACAGTAAAGTAAACTGCTGTTTACTGTAAACTTTTCATTGTCATTGAGTGTCAATTAAATGTGGTGCATATTGCATAGCGTTAGTCCGACCTCCCAATAATCCGTCATTACTAACCCTAAGCCACGGGTAACTGGCCATGTTTGTCAGACTAACGTGATGTCGGACTAACGCGTGCCCCCCAATTAAATGTCTAATATGTAAATGGTGTGATGTAAACTCCTGGACCTGTAGTTGAAAAATGGCAAATAAGTTTGTAAGAAGAAAAAGAAAATTGGCTTTTGCTTCCTTAACTATTATTCTTCAATTAAAATTGTATTTTTACTCATTCTTTGATCTTTGTCTGCCTTGAACTGTATTCAGACTTTTAGGAAGCCTATTGTTTTTTTTAGGGGCGCTAGCCCCTCCTATATAAAGCTTTTAGTGTAGGTTTTCGTCCTACAAACATTAAATTCCCATTGACAATGAATAGAGAATTTTACGTCAGTGTATGAGCTAATCGGCTTAGTGTGTATTTTTGTCTTACACAAACATTAAATTCCCATTGACAATGAATAGAGAATTTTACATAGTGTCTGAGCTAATCGGCTTAGTGTCTATTTTGTCCTAGACAAACATTAAATTCCCATTGACAATGAATGGAGAATTTTATGCCAAGTGTCTGAGCAAATAGACATGTCAGATTGATGTACAATGATAAGAGCGCCCCTCACTTCACACAGGTGTGATTACATGCAATAAAAAAAGGTGCTTCGCATATCATTGCTTGGTAGGACATTTCTGTACATAAAGGACACTTTTATGTAAGGCCCAACAGCATTTAGGACAACACAATGGGCCCCTATGGGCCCTAATGACTGGTAACTGTTGGTATTAAGTGCTTTGGCTACAAATAATGTCAATGCAGCCTACGTGTTCTCTGTTAAATGGTCTATATAGTCTCAATATTGCATGTGCTATAATATTGCTGGAAAGCCTGGTGACGCGAGGTTATAATATTACAAGTACAATCTTTATTATAAATATTAACAGGCTATTGCTGGCCGACTGTGTCACTCCCCTTTAAATGCCAGTCAACACTGTTGTGTCGGAGAACAGCCTGGGTTAGCATTAGCTAACAGTAGCTTTAGATTACCGACCTGCCTTGAGCAGGCGGCGTTGAATAGGAAAAGTATGTTTCATATTTAGCTCGGATCAAATAAAACGCTGGATGTTGATAACACAAATATAACTGGTACGGGGTACCGACAGGGCAAGGAGGGTGAGCGAAAAATACCTATCAAACTACAACGTTAGCTACCATGTTAGCTACCTAGCCAACCTTAGACGGAACTGTTGGCTAATTACCGACTAATATTATTAATAGCGTACATTGATATTACTATTAACTATTGGTATTAAGTTGCAAGCAAATATGCATAACAAATGATGGGTTGAAACTTGTGCTATATGCTAACATGGATAATAACTTATTAAAGTCACTGATCAAGTCATTGCTAGTAGGCAGTAGTGATACTAGTAGTGATGTTTTTGTTTTTCCGCCAAATGGCATTATGAAAGCTCTTTGCTTTGCTTTAGCTCTGGTCCATAGCCTTAAGGACTTTTAAGTGGCTATGGACCAGAGCTAGCTTTGCCTATTGATTGCATAGGGCTGAATGGAAAGTATAAGTTGATAAGAAGTGGCTGACACTGGATACTTATAATTTGCGTCATTTGTATGGCATGAATGATGTGTATGTTTTTATACTTCCAATTTCCATCTCTTTCCTCCAGAGCTTTGATTGATCGATTGAATAGTTTATTAGACAGAAATGCAAACAAAAAAAGTACTGTTAAACACTTAGTCCAAAAGGGACTAAGCACCAAAAGAAAGTCCTTGCGGTCTTGTTTCCATTCAGCCCTATGCAATCAATTCATAGACATGACATGAGAAATAACAAAGTTCAATATCATTACAGGAAAAAATTCAATATCATCATCATCACAGGAACAAATACAGGGTGGGAGAAAAGGGGGGGGGGGGGGGGGGGGGGGGGTGTGATCACCTGATTAAGGGAGAAGTGATCATTTCCTAACCTGACTCCGCCAGCTGCCGCAATCTGGCGGAGTCAGGTTAATCATTTCCTCCAATCAATCAAAACAGTGAGTTTGTCGGTTTCTGTAGGATTGAGCTGCTTAATTTCCATCCTCTCCGTCTCTGTCATCATCATTAATATCGTCATACAAATCCTGTGCAATCTGTTTTCTTCACATTAGATCCATGGCAAAGTGGTTGAAGGGCTACTTAAACCTTGGCAGCCGCCGCGATCCTCCACAGCCCCCGAGGCCAGATTACACAGAGAGTGAGTTTCTGAAGGCTTACAGAGCTCAGAAGGAATTGGATTTTGAGGACCCCTACCAGACGTCTGACAAACATAAAGGCAGCTACAACTCTTGTAGTGCCACAGTGAGCCTGCCCTCTTTCGGTTCAGTTCTGCCTAATGGTGTGGAGGTATGAATATGTATGTTTTCAAAGCAATGTTCATTCATGTATTCAGTGTTATTCTGCACTGTAGATCCTGAGAGTAGAAGTCTCCAGAGAGGATGATTTGATTTGTGAACGCGTTTCCGCTCACTAATATGTCATGTTCTAGGTGAAAATAGTGTCACCCAAACATAGACTCATCAAAGTGGACTCCCAGGAGTTTGGTCGCTGTCAGGTCCCTCTCAGCCCTGTGACTGTTCAAGAGGAACCTGTAAGTATGATGCTCTTCTGCTTTACTTTCCGCTGCATGTTTCTACTGCACTCCATACTTCATATTTTCTCTTGAACTTTCTTCCAGAACTTTCTTCCACATGCCCATGCCAGCACACACTTAGGGCGGAATCACACTATGAGTATGGTCCCGGGTGCGCACTCGGGACCACTTGGCAGATGTTGTGGTAGTGTGAATGCTGTGTACTGTTCTCGGGAGCGGATCACCCAACCGTTCCCGGGACCGCATGGGGAGGTACTAGTCTGGAGTCCGATTGATGTGTACTTAGATACGGATTGCTGCAATGTGAAAGCCATCCGTACTAAAAGAAGGAGGTGGACTATAATCAATTAATCATATATAATTTATCTATCTTTATGACACATTAGTTTACATGGGTTATACCTTCTGGTAGTCCTACTTGAATGTTGACAAGGAATGATAATCCGCTAGTGTTTGAGTGGCGCGAGCCGATATAAAAAACACATGCACTTCTGCAAGGATAAAAATACCAGGGATTAGTCAGTGACATCACTGTTAACATACCAATGGTACGTACATGATGTCACCGTCATGCATACTAGTCTCTCGAGACAGACTGGAAAAGAGGGCGTTATTCTTCTTTTATTTGCCGATGGGTTTTCAGATTGCTGTCATACAGACAAGAGTTGACGTTTCAAAGACCATCAGCGCACACTGCTTTGGTTGTGTATTGTTATGTTATTATAACTCAAGACAAAGTCAGGAACACAGTCAAACTTTATTATTTGCACTAAACTCTGACAAGTGACTCAGGGGGGATTCAAACGGAGTCCGATTTGATTCAAACTGTTCCCGGATACGGGTACCTGGTCCCCGCTGGCCATGATTCACATTGGCCTGGATTCTTCCGTATCCGAGTACACTTCAATCGGTCCCAAGACTACTTGTGGTCCCGGGAACGGTTGGGTGATCCACTCCCGGGAACGGTACGCAGCATTCACACTAACACATCTGCCAAGCCTCCAAGTGGTCCCGAATGCGCAACTGGAACCATAGTGTGAATCCCCCCTCAAAGCCCCATAGTCCACAGCGCCCCTCTGATGCACATAAGTACCATTTCAGTTGAATGAAGTGGATTTAGGTGTGGTCGAATTGATCATGGCCAGCGGGGACCAGGCAATCGTATCCGGGAACAGTTCGAATCAAACTGACTCTGTGTGAATCCGCCCCTATTGTCCTGGCTCATCAACTTGGCACAATTAAGTCTGTCACATTGCCCTACTTAGTTTGCTTCCTGCCCATCCTGTTTGTCTCTCTCTCTTTCTCTGTCTCTCTCTCTAGGTGGTTCCGTCTGCCCCAGCAGTAGGGGACACAGACTACTCTGACCCATTTGACGCCCGTCCAGATCCAAGGATCAGGCCCGACTGGGAGCACAAATCTGCGCCACCGGACTGCTGCAGCTATATGGAGCCATTTGAGGCCCAGAGGATCATCTCTGGTCAGTTAGCTCATAATTTATGGTTAAACTGTATACTTTGATTAACACACATTAACTATGCTGATATGGGAAGTATTGACACATTTTGAACAAGTCTTAAAGTATTGGAAAAATGCATGCATGTACTGTCCTTTTATAAGACCCAACAAAATGGCTGTATGTGTGTTGGTACGGTCAGAAGCTGTGAGGCTGTCGGACTGGCTCAGCCATGCATGGCTGCTTTGTACTTTGAAATGAAACCATCCTCTGGAAAGATATCTCTGCCTGCTTCTGCTTCAGAACTTTCTTCTCAGTTTTAGCCTAAGTATTTTGAGTCTTTGTGTGGTAGAGAGAACACACTTCTCTCCCTAGTTAATTAACTTCACGTGCATAAAGTAAGTGGTTTTAGCTTTGTATATTTCATGTGCAGAGCTCCAGCATAGCCCAATGAACAACAGGCCAGGGATTGGAGATGGTGGCCAGCTGTATGACAACCCCTATGAGGAGCGGACTCGTCACTACCACCTAGCCTCTCCAGCATCACACCTACAGCCCCAGGGGCTCGAGGTTGGGTTTGGTCAGGGAGAAGGCAGGGAAAGCAGGCTACCGCAGGATGACGAGAGGCCAGCCGATGAATACGACCAACCCTGGGAGTGGAAGAAAGACAATATCTCTAAAGCACTAGCAGGTAAAATACTATGCAAAATATTGGGATTGCTATTGCCATTTGGGCAAATGAGGCATAGACCTTCTCTACACCAGTCGACATGCACTATCCAGCCTGTATCAGGGCTTGTGATATGTGGGTTGGCATCAGAACAAAGTGCTTTCACACAGTGCTTTCCTAATATCTACAAATGTTTATATCTTATATGGTTTGATTTTTTGGGGGAAACAGGCAAACGGTTATGAAGCACAGTCAAGAACAGATTATGTTTGGCATTGGTCCTTTTGAGAAGTGTTTTTCAGTGTAAAATCCATAGTTCATAAGACAAATTCATATTCTCTAAATAAACTATGTGGTCGATCATCCACAAAACGACTGCATGATCCTTTTAAGTGGATGTCAGCTCAGGGTCCACTTAGGGATGTACAATTATCCAAAAATGATTCATTTATATATTTATTTTTTTCAGATTGAGTAATTGATAAAAATAACATGGTTCTGGTCTGTGATGTTTGGAGATATCTTTGTGTGCTGAAAATAACGAGCATGCCTCGTTATACGTTGGTAGACCTGATCCAAGCAGGCTGTGCACACCGTTGTCTTAGTTGGCACCAAAATTGCAGATGAGACACAAATGTCCGCCTGTCCTCAAACACAGAAACATGGCGTGTCCCCAAAGTACCACACTGACAGGGAAAAACACGCCAATCTGTCTTTGGACTCCTCCCACAAACACATTTTTATTTCCTCCATTGGATTTAGTTATGTTCCTAACCCTAATTGTCTTTGTTTGACAGTTCAGTTTGAAGGAGCAGAGAGGGAGCGTGCACGAGCCCAAACAGATCAGACCAGGCATCACAGAACCAGCCCTACATCCACCACAGTCACGGGAGGGTCGGCCACACTCCGTATGATTGGTGATACTCCTCCAGTCCTAGGGGAGAGAGTGGACCCAACTCTGCCACTGGAGAGACAAGTGTAAGTGTTGTAGCGACTACTTCTTCCCATGATCGAACCAAATAAAAGTAGTGCTATGAGGCTGAGCTGTTGGCAGGAACTGTGTGACGCGTTTCAAACAAACAGCAGGAGCTCATCAATTAGGGTAGGAAGTGGAACATCAAAACCAAGCGTGGGGAAAAACAAAACAAAATATAGAATCAACAACAAAATGTATATTTTGACTCCTACAGTAAGTCTTAAAAGCCAGTGTGCACTGTGGTGTGGTGGCACCACCCCCGGGTCTCAACCAGTAAATGCAACTGACTACATGATCCACCGTTCCTGGCTACATTAAGCTCAACTGGCTGAATATCAAACTAAATTGGGCTAAAATAAAGTGATTCTTTTTGGTATTCAGACAGAAATCTGTCTCTGTGACACATCTAGGGGGCCACCATCTCATTCAAAGATTTTCCTAGAAGCTTTGTCATTGTTCAATTTGCCTGTCTACTTCCTGATTGGTTAGTAATTTCGACCGGGTTTTTTTTCCGACCAATGACAAAGCTTCTAGGAACATCTTTGAATGCAGATTGTGGTCCCTAGATGTGTCACAGAGACACTGGCTGTCTGAATACCAAAAAAAATCATCATTAAAATGTTGACATTGCTTTCTACACAAATCAAATATTCTAGAGACTATTTGGATGGCATGGCTTTTTAGATGGTGAGTGTAGCCCATTAAAATAAAGACAGTTAGGTACAGGTACTGTATGCATGTTAGGTAGCAGCTGATATGAGATTAGGAAATAACATTAATACGCCACTGAGATTAGGAAATAACCTTAATACGCCGCCACTGTGATCCAAAGGTACTATTTGGCAATATTGTACACGCATCTTCATTTCCGATGTGATAGGCCTAAATGACGTGTCCTGATGGAGCTGTTGTGATTCATCAGTTATTGCAAGGCAGTTGAGGGAACATAAAAAGATCATTTATTTGGAGATTGAACCAAATTGCTTCTGTAGCAGTGCTCATCGAAAAAAGATCATAATCTAGATTCAGGTGCAATCTCATTTTGTAAAGAATCGTGCAGCGCTAATACAATCTCAGACTTGTATAGCACTCTACCCAAAGACACTTTACATGGGGGGGCAAAACTAGTTGGCTGTCAAATAAATTTTAGTTCCTCTTATGGTTTTGCTACAAGAGAGACTTTAAGAGGTTTAAGTCAAGCTTTGATGTTGTCTGTTTAAAGCCACAGTAGTTGGCTTGAATGTAGTAATGTTCAGCAACTACAGACTAAAGACTAAATATTTTCATGGAAAAAATGAGAATTGCATCTTTGCACCATTTAATATATACTAGTCTTCATCCAAAGTATTGGTTTTAATGTATCTCAGTCATGTTTCACTTGGGTAAGTTCAAACCCAAACCAAAGAGGAACAAGGAATTTTGATTCAACACTGGACTCCATTCCAAGTTATTGTCTATCCTGTCATTGAACCTGCTCGCTCATTGGAAGACGCTCTGAAGAAGACCACCAGTTTAATGGCTGCAGGTTAAAATGGTGTGGGCCTTCATGTGCATTCTGTAGGTGGTACCACGGTGCTCTGAGCCGGGCAGAGGCTGAGAGTCTGCTGACGCTCTGTAAGGAGAGCTCCTACCTGGTGAGGAACAGCCAGACCTGCCGCAATGACTACTCGCTCTCCCTCAGGTACAGTTTCTGTTACGCCACTCTTTGCCGTGTGTGTGTGTGTGTGTGTGTGTGGTGTGTGTGGTGTGTGGTGTGTGTGTGCGTGTGTGTGGTGTGTGTGCGAGCGACAGAGTTATTTAATGAAACTCAAGATTATAACGTCCTGTCTCGCTCTAGCGCTATCACAAACATGTCGCCCTGTGTAGCCTGGCAGCTATTCCTGTGTGTGTGGCGTGCCGTGCACGCAGAGAGAGAGAGAGAGAGAGAGATGCGCCCTGTGTGGGTCTCGCGCTTGTATCACGGCATTCTGCACGTGCATGTCAAATTAATTGGAATAAAAAAACAAATGATGTAGCCGCTGCCTATATGTATCGGGTCTGGATCGCATCTTGGTGAACTCTTGCAGTGTGTGATCCCTGGTCGGCGATCAATCGTTTAGTGTGAAAGCCACAAAGATATAATGACAGCCGATTTAAAAAATAAAAAAGACTCCTGCAGTGTGAAATGCACAACGATCTGATGACTCGCCGACAACTTTAAAACTCCTACAGTGTGTAGGGGGCCATAAATGACAACTAAAAAACATGGTGAAGCAGCTTTTCTGCAAATATATTTAACGTAGAGTGAAAACAGCAAAAGACATCACTAGCATAGAGCCCTGAGGGACTCTGCACAACCATATAGGGTTCAAGTGGTTAAACATTTAGAGACAGGACTTTGTGTTTCAGTCGGTCTTTATTGTGTTAATGTGTTTTATTTAATTATTTACTGAAGCACCGCTCGCTCGCTCTCTCTCTCTCTCTCTCTCTCTCTCTCCTCCCCCCCCCCCCCCCCCCCCCCCCCCTCTCTCTCTCTCTCTCTCTCTCTCTCTCTCTCTCTCTCTCTCTCTCAGGAGCTGTAAAGGCTTCATGCACATGAAGTTCAGTCGGACTGAGGATGGGTGCTACGTCCTTGGGGAGAACAGCCCTCCTTTCTCCACCATCCCTGAGGTCATCCACTACTACACCACCCACAAGCTGCCTATCAGAGGAGCTGAGCACATGTCTCTACTATACCCAGTCATAGTGCAGACGCTCTGACACACAACAGTTACTCCTGGTGCTACTGAATTATGAGTTTCATTCTGAAAAAATGCCAGAATGGCTAGTGCCCCCCCCCCCCCCCCCCCCCCACACACACACACACACACACAATGTACAATACAATAGTTTTTATGACAATTATTCTCAGATTGTAACACCAATTGTTCTAATTGCAACTCCACATTGAAAAACGTTCTTTGTATACAGATGACAACCTACAGCTACAGTCGTTTTTAAGTTCACGTTTATGTTTAAAATTGTGGTTGAATCTAGCTGCTAATTGCTGGCAACTGTGTTGTAAAAGCAATAATATGTTCGAGGCTGTGATATATTGTATTACGTATATCGTGGCTACTGGCATTTAAGGCACTCTGCTTCCCACTGCCAACAACATCCGTAGCTGTGATATAAACATGATACACAGTACCACGACTCGTGTATTATTGGTTTAGTAAGCATTACAAAACCAGAACCATAACGGTGGTCTGGCCAACCCAAACTCCAACTTCCTTGAGACGGGTAATCCAACACACAATTTTGCGCCATTTTCTTTGTCAACATTATTGACATCTAATAATCACTGCGTTTTTTGCATTTTAAGCGTGGATTGATTTGAAAAGTCTAGCCAAAAATAGTGCCTGCTTGCCTGGAGAAAAGCTTATGAACAAATGAAATGTGCGTACAATATGGACAAAGCTGTGAGTATAGACAATAACATGAGTTTAGACCGGTATGGTCCTTTTTTATATATTTCAAATGACGAATGCCTCATTTTGGAATGAAACTCTACATGTCATACTACAAGATGCCAACTATCCCTTTGCTCATTCGCCTTTCCTAATCATACAGCTTAATTTGTCGTGTACCGTACATGAGAACAGAATGTTGTGGTGCCACCCTTTTCCTGTTTACCATATCCCAATTGACTACACTGGCAGCTCAGCAAAGAGTGCTCAACACCTCATGGACTTATGCCTGTGAACTTGTATTGTCACTGAATCCCATGCATCTTATTACCATTGGACCCTGAACATTGGTGATGATCACGATTGGTTGGATCAATATTTTTATGTCTAGTCTTTTTTTCTCTCAAGCAACAGTATGTATAAGAAGGCTTAGCCCTACTTTGAGACTGGTTTGGTTTCTAGAGTCAAATGGAAATATCTATTCTCTAAAGATTGTTCTTGAGTATTTTACTGCCAAGTTAGATTAACTGCACTGCCGCGTCACCTGAGTATTTGTTCTGTTGCGAACCCAGCACTACATTACAACCCAGCATTCTATTTGCCTGTGGGTATCTGAGCCTGTTTAAGAAAGGCCTGTGAATGTGATATGATGCTGTAGCCACTTGTCCTGTAAGGTTTCCCCACTCAATTATTGTTGTGTGTGAACTCCACAGCAGTAACGGGTAATCATAAGACAAAGGCACATGAGTTAGTTAGCTTAGCACGGCAACAGTCTCCCGCAATACTAGTGTAGAGAATAACTACAGTATTATATTAAAAGCTTGTCGCTTTATGATAATGAGTATTACAGAAGCTTTGGTAGATTCTTTACTGTGTTTTATACCGTTTTAATTGTCTGTTGGAAATAAAGTGTTGTATTTGTTTTTAAAATGGGTGTTTCCATGTTTGTGAATAAGAGACGTATCTGTACAAACGTCAAACGCTTTTTCGAACGCTGTGGTTTATGAGATGTATGGTACAATTTATTTGGTTTTATAAGGTTCTCAACCAGTGCCTTTTCCAGATCAGATGAACCTAACAAATTGTCCCATCTGCTTTTAGTAAAACCTTCTCTTGACATTACCTTAAATTATTAGTGTTTTAAAGCTGAAGCTTTAAAGCTGCAATCCAGACCAATATGTATGATAGAGCAGTGGTTCCCAAACTTTTCATCTCAAGACTCAAAAAAGAAATGTTTGCCCGTGACCCAAACTAGTGAAAATAGCAGATCTACAAGCGCACAACACGTCGCTTTGTGCCATGAGCTTATATATCGTATCAGCTATTTTCATTACTTCAATTAAAATAGGTTTTTCTTTATTTTATGTAATTTCTTATTCTTTTAAAAAAAGATAATTTGAAATGTGTGTGTATACTATATATATGTATGTGTGTGTGTATATATATATATTTTGTTATGCAGGAAAAGAAAATGGGTCCGTGAGTCGTGACCCACTGTCCCGACCGACCCACTGTGGAAATGGTGTGATAGAGTATGTTAATGCAAATATCACCAGCATCTGCAGTGGTTGGAGGTGGTCTCCCGACACTTTGAGAAATGAAGACCCTGGTGTTGGGTAGGAGTGGAGACAGGACACTGCTTCACTGCCTAAATCCAGCTTCTAAACGCAGTATATTCCCTGACCAAGCTCTTCCATCTTAGAATATTGTTTACTAGAACATTTGCTGCTGTTTACACCGATGGTCATTTTATATCATTCAGCCAGAGAGTAGAAGGAATATCAAACATGTTTCAGCTTCTGAGATCATTATGAATTGTACTCTGTGTGTTACTTGATACCATAGCAACCGGCAGGTGTCGGGTCAGAGAGCTCGGGCTGCTGCAGCGACAGGTAGGCAACGTTATACAGAATCATTCTTTGGTTTTAAAGTTTGCTAAAACTATTGGCAGCAGCCGTAATGTGTACATTTACATTACTTTCTTTAATGTTTTGCAAACTATTGTAATGCACATCAAACTGAAAGAAGTCCTACGTTTACTGTAGCTGCCAGTGCCAGTAGAGTGTAGTATAGCTACATACTTTGATGATTATGCCTTCCGAATCATGCTGGATGGAATTCTACTGTTGTGCTGTGCATTGTGCAGTAAATTAATTCTGTGGAACTAATAACACAAACTTGTGCTATAACACAGAAAACCCACAGATGGTCTGAGATGACACACTTGACCACAGTCTGAGATCAAAGATAACTATTTTGGACCAAGCTCGTCACACAGACAATTTAAAGTAGGTTATACTGCTATAAGTTGTACGTAATTGATTATTTACCTACGCAAATCATATTGGGTTTTTATCAGTGCTGAACACAAATGGATATTTCAAATTTGTTGTATCCGTATCGTGACATAGGCTATTAATGATTTCACTGTAGTAAGTCTGTAAAATCCTGTATTATTTTAACTCCAATGGTAAAAAATGTACCCAAATGGATATCCATTTCATGTCCACTTTTACACAATACATTGTCTGGGGAAAGCCATGCAATAACGAACCATTAAATGATTCTCTGTCCCCTCAGCTCCAGTATCCATGGCAACTCGGATAGAACAGCTTGCGCAGCCAAAGCCCGACCTGCTCAGATATCCAGATCGGTATGTCTGTCTCTCTCCTCTGTTTATCTGTCACTCGGTGTCTCTCTCTACCTCTCTCTATGTTTTGTCCCCTTTTTTAATCAATAATTAGTTCCCCATGTATAATAACTAATTAGTTCCTGCCTATTCCAGTCGTTCTGTGTACTGGCTGGATGCGCTGGCAAAAGAGAGGACTGACTCCACAACCATATTTGGTAAGTCTGTCTTTGTGCCTACATACACCATACACACACAGACACACACACACACACACTTCTATAATTGATTAATTGTATTGCTTGCAGAATTAACACCCCGATGGTCTCAGCTGTGTAGAGGCATAAAACAACATGGGGATATTGAACAAATCAGGTTAATATTTAATATGCATCCATACATTAATTCTTCTTCCTTTCAGTAGTCCAACTTTCAGAGTCAGCAATGAATTACTTACTCTTATTTATCTTTCTCATCACCACTTCCTCTCCTACCCTGCTCTCTATTTATCTTTTCATCTTTTATGTAATCTTTTTATATTTTGCTTACCGCCATCTGACACATACCATTTTCCACACTTTATCTCTTCTACTCATTTTCATTCTCATCTTGCTCTTCTCCTGGCTCTTATGCTCTCTACGACTTCCGTCTTTCTACCCTTCTCCTTTGCTCTTCAGGGTCTCCCCTATATGGGTGGTGAGTGAGTGGGCCCTGAAGGCACAGCCCTCTGATCGTTTGTGTTCACTGGCTCAGCCTCGCCACCCTGTTGCTGGCTGGCAACCCAACCGACCACTGGCGGCCCCTGTGAGTTAAGCTGATCACGTTACCAGGCCAATGTAGGGTGTATGCATTCTGGTCTGCATAAACCAATGATCCCCTCAAGGCCGTCCTTAATAACAGAATCCGTCCTAAAGACCCTTTACACATGATGATGGTGTGGTTTAAATCCTTAGAAAAAATGTCTCAGTTATGCAAGGATGTGTAAATTCTGTAAGCCTTTATTCATGCAGTCTGTTTGGTTGCAGGTGGGACGAGCCGTACTAAATGCAGTGGCCACTCCACGGATCTGCCAGCTGGCCCAGCCCAAGACAAAACTAAGTCTGGAAGGCACCATCCATGAGTCAAGGACTGTATCAGCATCCCACAGGCTTGCTAAAGCATCCTCACGTATAGAACTCCTTGCTAGTAAGATATTTACTGTCCATAACCAGAATTAAAATTAAGTAGCTCAGGGATTTACCTCCAATCCAACCCTTGATTGTCAAGCAGGGAGGCATTGGGTACGATTTGTTTATAGAGTTTTGTATGATGATGATGATTAAACCCGACCAGTCTCAGGAAGGAAACTTACCACATGGGCACTGAGCTCTTAAGAGTGATAACTATAATGATAATGATCTGATGTGATGTGATGTGATTTGTCAGAGCCTCCAAATGGATATTGATGACCTGTACTGCTGTATGTTGTGCAGAGAAAAGGAAACCAGAAGGGAATGGGTGTTCACACAGGGTGGATTAGTAATAGTGTCTTTGAACATACTAGACCTGTACATGTCCGTCGGCCACCGGCCTACAGTACTTGGGAACGATGCAACTTGGGAACCTAATAATACCTGTTGTCATAGCACCCATTTTGACTATCTGTCTGTGTCCCACATGGCTATACGACTATACGATACCAGGCACTGCACTCCCTGCGGGGGTGTGGAACGCGTGTGTCGAATTTGAAGTCGGAGGGGCAAACGGTTCTCGAGTTACGTGCATTACAACCGTACACACATGCACACAGAGACGTGGCGCATTTACAGTAGGATTTTGTATCAGCTAGAAAGTGTACTTATTGAAACAAACAGCATATCTCTTGCCTCACCACTCTCCTTGCATCAGTCGTGCTGAATGCTGCACAACAGCAGCTACATTTAAGTTTACTTATTCTTCCTATGCATGTGATTTCGACCTGAGTGTGACGCAGAAGAACAAACTGCACACCATGTCATCCTGTAATACCAGATTTATCGGGATCCCAAAGGGATTTATGGCCTGCTGTCTGTGTGGATAATAATACAGTGATGTGGCTGCTGGAGGTGTGCCCAGAAATAGTTTTTCCTATCGTTCTGAAAGTGATCATAATTGAAACCATTAGTGGTGCTCGCTTTCCCTAACTAGTACAGACGCTCACTCACTTTCAGTTTGCCTTCTACATGGTAACTTTGTTTTTCTTTTCTCTCTCTCTTTCCAGCCCCTAAGCACAGCCACCCTAAGTATGTAGGTGAGCGCCCAGCAAGCTGGCCTGTCCTCAGGGCAGTGAGAGAGACGGTGGCAAGTGAAAGAGTCAAGGAGCTGTCCCATCCCAAGGAGAGAAAAGCTCTGTTTGAGGGCTACAACCGTTACATCATTAGCCGGGCTGCCCTATCGGCCAGCCCTTCATCTCGGCTACACCAGCTCTGTTTGCCCCTGCCCCGCAAGTGCAGGACCAGATAAACTCTGGTGTCTACTCTCTATGGAAAGAGTGTGTTTTGGGGCGTCCGGGTGGAGGATCCCACCTCTCATATTTGCCATCGACAATGAAAGGAGAAATTAGGTCAAATGTCCACACCCCTCTGTTAACATTGTATATTTCCATCATCCATGTGTATATTTGTGCATATTTTAACATCTGCGATAATCATGCGTGAGCCAACACCAACTCGGGATTCCTGAATCGCTGTCCTCCACACCATCCTGTCTTAATTTCAGGTCTGCAGTGTTGTTCGCAGTACTACAGTACGTAGGTGGTACGCCGCTTTCCATTCTGGCTTTGCATCCAGGAATTTGTTGTAGCCCTCTGTAATCAAACTGCAGCCCAGCTGCACAAGTTTAGTCAACAACTTATCTACACATCGTACTGTACGTTAATAAAACAATATAAAAGTTATATAGTTTAGTATAAAGTTGTACTGCTCAAACAGGAATATGATGTATGTATAGCCTCTTCCAACCCTTACTTGACAGTGGGCCTCAGCCCTCATACCACTTCTCAAACGGTTCTGTTTACACTTCTATTTTCGGGGCATTAAGGCGCAATATGCAAGGCGAGGTCGCGTGCACGCATACGCCAAGGGTGACGGCAGACTGCTGGGCAAGTGCTAGCGCTTTGGCATGGAGGCTCAGATCAACATATGGAATGTCAGAACAGGTCAGCTCTATATATGGAGATCTAAGGGAGGCAGCCGGGCAGGGTTTGATGAGGGCCCAGGTGAGGCTGGGCCTTAATTTTCAGGCCTGTTGAGAACTCTAGTATTAGTATTAGTACTGCACTAATGACTTTGGGGCGGACCCGTCTAGAGTTTGAATGGACAGGTATCAGTCAAAAGGAGACATCGACAAGAGGAAGGACGGGTGGGGAACGATCAACATATATAGCAGAACAGGTCAGCTCCATATATGGAGATCTAGACTAGTACATGTAAGGGTTTGAGATCAGATGTAGAATTGCTGGCCGGCTCCATGCATGCAGATCTAGGTTATGATCAAGTCTTCTCCATGTATGTCTATCCAGGGTTTGATTGACAATGAAAGGGGAATTCAGGTCAAATGTCCGCTAAATCTGGTCCCCACACGTCTCAAGATTTGCCATTGACAATGAACGGAGAAATCCTACTATAAATGCGCCACGTCTCTGCGTGCGTGTGTGTACGGTTGTAATGCACGTAACTCGAGAAACTTTTCACAGTCAGTTTGCACTCTTCAGGCACAGGCAGACAGACATATACAGAGATCTCCGTATGGGCACAAAAGGGACACAGACAGATAGTTAAAATGGGTGCTATGACAAGTTGACGAGTATTAGGTTCCCAAGTTGCATCGTTCTCAAGTAGGCCGGTGGCCGACGGGCACGTACAGGTCTAGTTAAGCCAAATGTCCGCAATTAAACATCAAAACATACGCCAAGGACATTGAAAGGAAAATGTACATCATATGTAAACGAGCAAATAATCTAACCAATCACAGGCAACAGGCATTCTGATTTGCCAGTATGAGATTATGTGCGATGATAAGAGCACTCCTCACTTCACACGTTGATCACCTAATATCAAACAATGCATGCCCACACAAACGTTCCTGACCTGGTTGATCTTACCCTTCCCAGGGTCTGTTCTAACCTGCCCCATCTGGCGGAGTCAGGTTAGGTCTGTTCACCCGTAGGCACAATATGATCTAACAATGATATGAGTGCATATGAGGCCACAATCAATCAAACTCTCTGAATCTTATACCAAATGTGTGCCAGTTGAACAGTCTACTGTTCCATTATGGTGTATATCACACAACAGATATCCTGTTCCACCATTCTCCTCTCCCTCCCTCCGGGAGGGGTGCTAGTTCCTCCTATATGTCCAGCTTTTAGTGTGTGTGCAAACATTGATAATGAATGGCCAGTTTTGAGTGTTTGTGTAAACACAAACATTGCGTAAACACAAAGATTGAAGAAGGACACAAATACTCATTGGCTGGAATGAGATGTATAATGTATGATAAGAGTGCCCCTCACTTCACACAGGTGGGATTTATTTTAATTAGTTTGAAATAAATGGCCTCAATCAAGCTTGTATCATTGGCTAGTATTATTGCTTTGAGACCCTCTTCATTTGTCTTAATTGTTTTGTTTATTGCTGCTACAGGGCCTGTGAGGCAAGTGAGTAACAACAGATGATGAACATAAAAAAGAAACTAAATCTTTAGCTTAAAAAGGCTGAATCTGACTACATTTGTGGACAGAAGTAATTATTACTGTAATTACTGGTGGCTGAAGATTGGCATGAACAGACATGGCAACTTAATATGTTAAGAAATGATTTATTCTAGGTCTCACATTAAAAGTGGCTCCTACAAAACTAGCTCCATCAACAATGGTTTCAAT
Organism: Electrona antarctica; assembly: GCF_951216825.1. Classification (NCBI taxonomy): domain Eukaryota; kingdom Metazoa; phylum Chordata; class Actinopteri; order Myctophiformes; family Myctophidae; genus Electrona; species Electrona antarctica. Next base: position 24,979,693 of record NC_136799.1, read on the forward strand.
AACCATGCGAACATGCAAAAGCACAATTAATTCAAGTGAATGCACTGAGGCATGTTGGGAAGTCCTTTTCAGGTACATTGGCACTTAAGCCTTACTGGAGGGGCTTAACCATAGATCGGGCTTAACTGTCCACAGTGTCCCTCAGTCACACCTGACCAAAATCATGATGAGGCAGGACTTGCTGATACTCAAGGTTCCTTTTGCTCAGACAGAGCTAGGCAATTAAGGCAGCATTCTCTGTCCGTGCGTCTATCTGCTTGGAATGAGTTCCACCTCCATCTTTGGGTCAATTCAGGACAATGCTTTGCAATATTTTGCTCAGGATTGTAACTGCTTTAATTTTAGTTTTGAGTATTTTTTTTCTCCTTTTTTTCTGTCTTCTAATTCATGTGTTGATGTTGCTGTGTGTAAACGTCATTCCTGTTGATTATTGTGTTGTGGTATCTCGGCCACATTGAACATGAGGGACTGCACCTCAACTGTACTCCGAGCTGAAATAATAACTAATGATGATACACCTCAGGTCTGATTTTATTATCAGGCACAATCTTTATTTCATCTTTTTAACAGAAATGTCTTCAAATTTGCTTAGATTAAGATAACAGTACAGTTGTTATGTAGTCAACCCCTCCCAACTAAAATGTTATGAGTGAAGTTAAGAGAGGAGGCGGTGTTACCATTTCTCTAATAAATGCATATGTTGAATATGTGACTCCTGTGTTTTGATTTCCTTCTCTCGAGCTGTGTACCACCACCGTCAATCCACCCACAAGGCAATTCTAATATGGCACATTTAAACGAGGCAATTTAAAGTGCTGTACAGTGTGTACATAAAAGACAGGAAACCCACCCAGGATGTCGTCAACCACACGCTGCAGAGGGCCTTCCACCTGATATGGTTGTAGTGGAGCATGTGACATCCGAGCCGCGTAGGACCATTCTCAGTAGTGCAGCAGTTGCACTTGTGGACATGTCCTCATGTTCTGTCTGAAATGTGTTCTGTAGAACTGAGCCCACTGTTGTCATAGCGTCTTTTTAGACCTCAAATTTGCCTGGCCCCACCGAGCCATAGACCAGCTGGAGTACTTCAGCATAAACAGAGGGGCACAGAGATGTTGTACATCATTTCCCCACCTCAGGTGCCTGCCAGCTGCGGTACTGCGAAGGCCTTTGATTAGATTAGACTAGACTTAATTTCCCACATGGAGATTTGTTTAGATCAAAATAAAGTAAAGTAAAAATCTCTTTAGCAGCAATGGGCGATGTGCAGAATAGGGGAAGCATAATGTAGAATCACAATTTATTGAATGTGCAGAAAGTATAATACTGTAGGGTGTACATGTATACATATGTACATTTGTGCGAATAACATTAAAGAACTGCTCTGTAGTATTTGTTTTATTAGTAGGCCTATTGATATTTTTGTCACAGTCCCAGCAGGTTTTCCTGGTTTGTCTTTGTCTTGTCAGTGTCTGTGCTCTGTGCTCTGTGTGGGCGTAGGTTTTGCTCCAGTTTAATACCACTTGGCTCACCTCACCTGTACCCAGTCTCCTGCCTGCCATCAACTCATCACCCAATTTGATTTTCTATCGCCATTTCACCAGATCATTGAACAACCACGGTGGTAGTAGACGCTTCTAGCCAGTATACTCTTTGTAGTGATTGTTCCCTGTGAATGTCAGTTTTCCTAGTGATTTTGTTTTTGCATGTTTGATTTTTGCCTGTACTCATTGTATTCTCATCCACCTCAGATCTCATCTGCCTGCCTGCTCTGCCTTCCCTCCTCATTCCAAGTTTGTGTGAATAAACAACACGCTTGAAACTTTAAGAACTTTGTCTGTGTCTGCACTTTGGTCCGCCAGTTCTTGGTATTGTGACAAATGTATTCTTATCCTTGTTCAGGGCTTTGAGACAGCTGTAGCCCTTGCTGCTGTGGAGATCCAGCAAGCTGAACCAGCTGGAACTCGTGATGTGGTCGAGCTCATCATCAATATGGGACAGCGGGTCTTTGTGTGTAACAGTGTTCAGCTGCCGATAGTCCACACAGAACCACCAACTACTGAAGTTGATTTGGAATTGGAATTCTACTCAAGTCCATACTACAAAAAAGTGGACCTCACACCATATCACTCCAGTTCTTAGATCTTTACATTGGCTCCCTGTCTGTCAAATAATTTATTTCAAAATACTTTGGTTGATTTAATATACGGCCAGACCTCATTAACCCTGTACACCCAAGACACTGCCCCCGCTGCCACCCTTAGATATCCATATATGGAGCTGACCTGTTCTGACATTCCATACGTTGATCTGACCTCACCTCATCAAACCCTGTACACTCAAGACACGCTCAATATATGGCCAGTACAGAATTCATTCCATATGTTGATCTGACCCCCCCATCCCAAAGCACCAGCGCTCGCCCAGCAGTCTGCCGTCATCGTGTGCTCGCCCTAAAGCTTCTCCAGGGCGTATGTTTTAGGACATGCTTAATGGTCATGTCCTGTTATTCACATTCACAAATAAAAAGCAAAGCACTATTTTATTATACCTAAATAACAGCACAGTTAACATAACTGGGAAGTCCTTGACACATTGACACACCCCTTGACACTACATTACCAAGCTGTAGGGGTGTTCCTGCTAATCCAGTTGATAGTGACACCACGGTCAATGACAGACGCACGTGTTGATCAACACATTCTCATCTCACTCCCACTTCCCAACTCCCAACTCCAAGCGGGAACAGAAATAAGAAGACATACTGCTGGTAAGTGCGTCGACACAGCTTAAATATTATTGACGTACCGCCGGTACGGTACCGGTAGTTTTAAAAGCTAAATCTTAATCTGATAAAGGCATACTAACCTGATCATGGTAGGCTATCGCCGATTTACAACCCAGATGTTTATTTTCTTACAGAACGATGTTCTAGAATTCTCACAGAGCCTGGCTGACTACATGTTTATTTTAATTGAGATTATTTAGCTATTACGCTTGAACGTTGTGTTTTAATTGGCGAAAGTAGTCTAACTTTATTGTCCCAATGTGACGAGAGTTGAGCTCAGCATATTGGCTGCCGTGCCGAGTTAGACTACTGTTTTAATTGTGAATTTAGTGATCGATCGGGATGGATGATGGATCAATTCTACCTTACAACATTACAGACGAGTGTTACAGCTTCTACGTGGAAATCCAGAATGGACGATGGATGGGTGACATGGGTCCGTATTTTAGGTATTTCTTTACTAAGTAGCCTACAACTAGCAACACACGAATACAGGATACTGAGGGTATTCAAGTAAAGACCATCAATTGATTGTTATAGTTTGCAACACTGGGTGCAAGCAAGTAGCCACCATGATAGCAGACAGCAAATGGTCCATCATCATTTGTGAGGTTTCTGGGACAGGCCTAATTATACTTATTTTTATTTTATTTTATTTTATGTTTTCTGACATCTGGAACAAACTGCAGGTGTGCTAAAACTCTCAGTTCTTTAAAAAGTCTGTAAACAAACGTGTGGAAACTACACGTTTGTTTACAGACTTTTTGATGTCTATGGATAATTTGATCTATATCTATATTCTATATGTGGATTTACACAATATAAAATAAAGTGTCCAGTTGAACATAGGCCTACTATGTCTTTGTCAACCTGTGGATATTATTTGCAACAATATAATATATTTCGAATAGTCTAATGATGTAACTTATCGTAATGAATTTACCAAGATGTGTTGTTTTGATATTATTTCAAAAATATAATGCAATGTTTTTGTGTGTGTGTGTGTGTGTGTGTGTGTGTGTGTGTGTGTGTGTGTGTGTGTGTGTGTGTGTGTGTGTTTAAATAGGCTAATATAATCTAGGTTGTTCAGTGGTGACCTCTGACCTCTGTCATGTTGTGGGCCTGGTTGTTGCTAATGGGGACTTGTCTTTCCTCAGGTTGGTAACTCAACCTCATCCTTTTCCTTCCATTCAATTTAATTTAGTACAAATACTTAATGTCTGTCTAAGTGCAATATTGAGATAGGGGAAGAGAGAGAGACGTGATTGAGTGTGTGCTGTTTGTTCGAACCTCTGGCACAGAAAATCGGCCCTGGCATTTGTGGTCTTCACCGGCCCAAAGACGGCTCAAAGACGCTACTATGCCTTTTTTATTGAAAAAAATAACTGCACAGCCCTTCTGGCATTTGCCAGAATTGCCAGACTGTCCAATCCAGGCCTGGCAGAAAGTCTCTAACCGGAAGTAAAGGCAGTACATGAGGGCTGTTATGCACATGTTGCTCTGCCTACTAGGATTTACTGTGTGTAGCCTTATACTTCATTTACTTCTTCTTTAGCCCAAACCACATCAGTTGCAACTCCTTGCAACAAAACCGTTTTTAAGGTCAACCCCGCCAATGCAACTTCTTGCAACTGGTGTGTTTTGGGCTTTAGACATGTTTTTTAACTGTATTTGGACGGATGTTCTGCCAACTTATTTTCCAATATAGCTTTTTTTCTGCTAAAGTATTTTTTTGCTTCTTTAAAGAATTATTCCTTATTTCTTCACATCCTAAACCAGGGGTCCTCAACTAGAAATGCTGAAGGTCTACAAATAATCTTTGAATAAGACCATGGTCCAGTCTCATGCGCACGCAAATAAAATTGCGGGTCGCGGGCCATGTGGGCCCCAAGGGGTGGGGCTGCTCCCCTCGCCCCCCACCCCTAGAAACAACTATGCCTGTTTAGTACAGTCAAACCAAGCTATACAAACCGGGTCCCATCCCAACCAACCAATACTGGGGTGGCAGAGTATGAAAATATATTTTTTCACTTTGACAAATATTCATTATTCACCTCCAAAAATGTTGTTCATTCAACTGAATGTGTGAATGTGTAATTGCTAGTGAGCCAGTCAGCGCAACATTGTCATCATGACATGCCGGCCCAATGGGCCCAATATAATACACAGGCACACACACAATCAGTCCGTCCACATTCAGAGCGTTAATTGCATTTCTTGGCATTGAACAGATAATTCAACTCGCGGTTGCGGTGACTTTTTTTCTTCTCTTTATTCTTTTTTTGTAATGTTTTTTTGTGGCTTTCGCCTTTATTTTATATTTTTTATGGAGGGACAGACAGTAGGCTGACAGGAAATGGGGAGAGAGATGGGGGAGTGACATGCAATAAAGGCCGTCGGGATCGGGAGTCGAACCCGCGGCACACTGCCAGACTGGATTACCAGCCAAGGGCCTTTTCTCTTTATTCTATCATTTCTCCAGGGTCCGCAGAGAGGTGTGCCGCGGTCCGGTCGTGGACCGCGGTCCGCCTGTTGAGGACCACTGTCCTAAACTATCCTATCTGCCCAATTTGAAATATTTTAGTCAAATACCACCCGGATTTAAATACTGTAGTATATCAGTGGGAACATAATTGTGTCTTACTTTTTCCTTATTTATTTTGACTATAATTGGCTGCTAATATTACAGTATCTTCCACAAAACACTCACGCATTGTGTAAAATATCAAATTGTGAAAGCTACCAGCTATATTGTGGAAAGCTGAGGTACAAAGGTTTCCATGGTCTCTTAACTCCAAACTGTCTCCCTGTCTGAACCCTCCAGCCCTCACAACCCTCACCAGCCCACACCACACCTCTGCCCCACGCTTGTTAAACTGTACATTCATGGAGGGAGCCAACATCACCTGTCGCTGGGAGCCTGGAGACCCCCGACCCTCATCTGCAATAAACTACACCCTATACATACAGAAGATGAGGTGAGACCAAACTCCTCTTCGTTTTAAATGTTATATAATATATTAATATTATATACAATTCTACAATCTCAATCTGTAATTTCCTTGATTTGGTAAATGAGTATTAAACACTTAGGTATAATGTTGGTAGCTCACCTTAGAGTTAAGGATCCTGCTCGTGTCTGGATAACAATAAAATTGTCAGTGTTCATTTGGGTGTACAAATGAAACCGAATGAAGCTGATGGATTCTTACAGGTCCATTTGGTCAGAGTGCAGGTCAACTTTTCCTCCAGGAATTCCAGTATAGCACAGGCGTGTGCTTCGGTGAACTGAAGTATTAACATCAACAACAGCATATTGGTTGTTGTCAGTCTGTAGGTGATGAAAAATGAAATGCATTATACCAGCACAACGCCTTTTGTAATAAGGGTCACCGACAAAGTAATCTATAGCTAAATCCCAGCAAGTCCCACATATACACAACAGCAGACCATTATTTAAGCTCAAACACAAACCTCCACAGTGTACTTGAACGACCAAAGATTCAGACAGTAGGCAGATGGTTTACTGTTGCCACACACAGGATCTAGGCCTGTGCCTGACTAACATTAAAGGCATAGACCACCCAATAATCTAGATTTGTCAAATAGTCTAATGATCAAACAACATCATCTCATTCAACATCCCAAATTGTAGATCCTTTACCAAATGATGGTGCCAGAACGAATGGATAAGAAGATAGGACTCAGTCTGTAGGCTTGAAAGTTAAGAAAGAGTTAATCCTATGTCTTCTATTATACTATTATTACAGGCCTATATACTATACAAACCACCCATATGTTCTGGTAATGTTACTCATATACCAATCTGGGAACCAATTGGCAAAACAACTACTCATATACTGGCAAGCCTACTGTCTGTGCCTGGAAGTTACTATTGCTATTTAGGCATTTAGCATCACACTCTCTTATCCAGAGCATCTTAAAAAGTGCAAGGTCGGAGGATGTGCCGTGAACCCTCGTAAACCAAACACGATGATCTGAATTGATGTTACACAGCAGTATATTCTAGTCTGCTCACCAGAGCTCACACCAGGATCAAGCCAAAGCTTGCCAAACTGTTAATTCAGCCTCTTATGTATTTTGCTAATCATCTACATATTTTATTTATGTTTGCTTGTTGATTGCCTACTTGTTTGTTTGTTTGTTTGCTTGCTTGTTTGTTTGTTTGTTTGTTTGTTTGTTTGTTTGTTTGTTTATGGGGGGGATGCTCGCATGCATGCGGGATGCGTGTGCCCGTGCACGTGCGTGTGTATGTTTTCACCTTATCATTCATTTGTCATTTCCATTAGTCTTTTATTTGTTGAAATCGGCTGGTATATTCCTCTTTAGTGGTTTTGGAACATAATGTTGGTTTTATATTGTGTAATGAATAAGTTGTGACCCGGTCCATGTTCCCTGTGTTCTTGGTGTTTAATGAGCACATCTGCAATGTGGGCCTTAAATATTTTTTACCAGAGCATTGTTTTCAAATTGTGGCAAATCTAATGTAATAAAGTGCATTTACTGTCTGGGATGGAGAAAGTGTTCTCTTTTTAAATCTGTTTAGGAAATGCCTTCAATCTATAAAACAATCTTATGTGAGGTTTAGATCATTTCCTTTACAAGGCTTTTTGGCAAGAAGTAGTTGCTTTCTGATTTATTTTGATGAAAATAAACGTGTCTTACATAATATGTCTAACATTGCTGTGTGCGACACCTCTTGTAGCTCTGTTGTCCAAGCATTCATTGTGTGTGTGTGTGTGTGTGTGTGTGTGTGTGTGTGTGTGTGTGCGTGCGTGCGTGCGTGCGTGCGTGCGTGCGTGCGTGCGTGCGTGCGTGCGTGCGTGCGTGCGTGCGTGTGTGCGTGCTTGCGTGCTTGCGTGCGTGCGTGCGTGCGTGCGTGCGTGCGATGAGTTAGGCCTCCCTGGTGCAACAGAAGCAGCTCTGGTGAGGTGGTGAGGAACTGCTCCTCTATGGTGCCATTGCGGGTCCCAATAATCTGCACCACATCAGGCACCGAATGCACTGTGGAATTCAAAAACGGTGTTTCGTTCACGTTCTGCATCAACGTCACAGCACACACTGCCAATGGCCTGGTACCATCAACCCAACGCTGTCAGTCTGGCAGAAAAGAAGGTGTGTGTGTGTGTGTGTGTGTGTGTGTGTGTGTGTGTGTGTGTGTGTGTGTGTGTGTGTGTGTGTGTGTGTGTGTGTGTGTGTGTGTGTGTGTGTGTGTGTGTGTGTGTGTGTGTGTGTGTGTGTGTGTGTGTGTGTGTGTGTGTGTGTGTGTGTGTGTGTGTGTGTGTGTGTGTGTGTGTGTGCGTGCGTCTCTGTATCTGAATGCTTTGTTTTTGTGGCTCACCTTCTCTCTCTTTCTGTCTTGTGCCCTTTCACTCCCTCCCTCTTTTGCATTCTCTTTCCATCATCTGTTTCTCTTTGTTCAAACTTCTTCCTCCCTCCATAATTCTCTCTCTGACAAACACACACACACACACACACACACACACACACACACACACACACACACACACACACACACACACACACACACACACACACACACACACACACACACACACACACACACACACACACACACACACAACACACATCCACACACACACACACACACACACACACACACACACACACACACACACACACACACACACACACACACACACACACACACACACACACACACACACACACACACTCTCTCTCTCTCTCTCTCTCTCTCTCTCTCTCTCTCTCTCTCTCTCTCTCAGTGATGTTGGTCCCAGTGGTACTGAGGTCAGTGCAGCAGGTTGGAGGAAGTCCTCAGTGTCTGCAGTTAACCTGGGAGATTCCTACGCCCTATGCTTTGTCTGAAGAAGAGATTAGAGATGGGAAACTTATTTCACAGATCGAGTATTCTGCACAGGGGCAGGTCAGATACCAGTCATACCACATGCCTCTTCACATTCCTTAACATGTAAAAACATACACAGAACCTCACATTCCTATACAGAACTCACTGTTTGGCAGCAGGGCACAACAATCGTGACGCAGACAACGCAATTGCGTAGGGGCAGAGGCATTTTGGGAGCCTGCGGTGACCAGCCTGCATGGGGGCCTACTGACGTCTTGTTACGCCGCTGAGCGGCAGGCTCAAGAGCTCTTGGAACCGGAAGGTCCACTGCACCGAATAGGATGGGTCAAATGCAGAGAATGAATATCGTCATGGTGATCAATATAAACTAGAAAATATTGTTCCTGAATAAACAATGTGGGCTCGAGTAGCTCTCTACTCGATGTTGACCCACATGGCGTCACAACCCCCCTCCCTCTATCTTCCTATTGGTTGTAGATAGTTTTAACATGTTTTTGTTTTTTGAGTGGTGCAACCACTCCAAGGAACAGCAATGTCCGTGTCAACCGTGTGTTCAACCGTGTGTTCATGTTTGTGTGTGTTTGTGTGTGACTATGAGCACCAGTACCAATGAGTACCAAAAGTGGCGCTGTTGTGCCAGAAACAGAGAGAGAGAGACAGTGCTGCACTGTTGCCTGCTAATGAGAGAGAGAGAGGGGGGGGGGGGATTGCACCACTCAGTTCACACGGGTGTGATTTTTTTATATTCTTTTGGCTTTTTCTGCCTTTATTGATAGGTTGAAAGTAATCTGACAGGAAATGGGGAGAGAGATGGATCAGCAGCCTAGGTGCCCAGACGGTTGAGCTAACCGTCCAGGCCAAGTTTTAACATGTTTCATTTCGTAATAATGTAGCTATTGTTGATTTTATTTCTGAGCAAGATTGCAAATGTGGGTCCTCAGCCCTCAACGTGTTTCTGTGGGCTTTTAATAAATGAAGGTTACTAAATGATTAACTGAATCCTTCCTCTTCTTGTATCCACTGTACGTTGCAGCCTAACGCCCAGATCAGTAATGTGACAGTAAATGACAGCAGCTTTGTGGCTTGTGGCTTCAAACCTGACACCACTTATACCATCAGACTCCGCCACCGCTACCTCAGTGAAGCCACCCCCTGGAGCCAGTGGAGTAACCCCTACCATGGCAGGACAGGAGAAGCCGGTGAGTCCAGTAGGAAAACAATAAATAAAATAAAAATGTGACAGTGTTCAACAGTAGAAGGACAGTGCCCTATACAAGGGTTTCCAAACTTCAGGCTGCAACCCCCCAAAATAATCATATGTGAACTTGGGACCCCCCACCCCTGACAAGCACTCGTAATTGTAGGCATTATACCTTTAGTTTCAGTAGTTGATTCCACAGATAAATATTTTGAAAATAGCCAGACTATAAATATTTGAGCTTGTAGATTGGCAATTTTCACAATGCTCTTTCTTGTGTAATATTTGACAATTTGGTTTTAAAACAGTGCTAAAAGTCATAATTGTAACTTTAGAAATGTGCAGATACCTTGTATACACTTATACTGCATGGTTCTTTCAAACGCGCAGTTATTAAACACACCTATAATTCATTTTCAGTGAGACCTGTGTTTTTTTTCTGTACGTGCGGAGAAGTTGAGGGGCAACAACGCAAGCGTATTTACGTGGGCGCGGTACCGGGAAATTATAATTATAGAGCATATTGCCAAGAAGTGGCAGAACTCTCTATGTGTTTCATAGATACACTGTTAGTTCCATGTGTAACAGGGTTTTCATCTCTCTGTCTATGTGTATCAGCTCCAGCCGTAGCACCACAACTCTGGAATCAGATAAATGAAACAGACGGAAATGGATGGAGACACGTCGTTCTACTTTGGAAGGTAGTTTGTGTGTGTGTTTAGTGTAAATGACTATGGCTGGGTTTCCCAAACAAATGTTGTGTCGCAGGTAGCTTGAAAAGGAGTGCAGCGCATGCGCACATGCCCTCTAGGCCGCACACAGAAGCCAGTGTGCTGCCTAATTGGCTGCATGGCAGCCAATCAGGCACTATGTCCTTTTTTGGGAAATACGACATTATAGACATAAACAACCTAGACTAGGCAACCCTATCAGGCTTTTGAATGACACTTCCAGACCACAACAGAGTTGTGTCCGTCTCTGCCTGCTTTCTACTAACGCATCGAGTAACACACAGGCTGACAGGCAGCCCATGCAGAGGCATGCAGGCAGCGCGCGCCATGGGATGGTTATATTAGGCTACATAAACGCTGCTGCCGCCTATCACAAGGCTTTTTATTTACACCATAAAAACATCGTAATTAAATTCATATTTTTCATCTCTGCATCATCTAGAACTTCAGCCAACTTGACATATATTTTTTATTTATTTCTTAAGATCATCTGATCACCCTGTGACAGCCCATTTAGGAACATTTGGCTAATATAACTCAATGCGTCATCTTCATTTTGCTGCTGTTTCGACCGCCGCCAAAAGAACAGATCTACAAGCTGTCGACAGTCATGGCGAAGTGTATTAATGGGTTAATTATTTTTTTGGAAAGGAGCGCTACATTACGCAAGCATGAACCACCCGAAGCTTTGTTTCATTTCGAAATCCATATATATGACTCACCACTCTCCCTCTCTTCTCCTCTCTCCCCCTCTCTCTCTCTCTCTCCCTCTCTCTCTCCGCACGCACTGTTCTATTGGGCATGGAGGCCCAGCGCCTCTGAGTGCATCTGAGCGCAGACAGGCAGCAGCGCAAAACTGCAGTGTTTTTATGTGCTTCCTTAAGCAATTGATTAATGTACTCGTCCTCATATCATGTATATATATATATATATATATATATAGGGGACAGCCCCCCATTCCGAAGTTTCTTATTGTTATTTTATTTTTTTAAGAGTGAAGAGAGCCTACTGTCAGCTGTCCAGCAGTCCAAATATTATTAAATACATTTTCAGAGGTGAAGTGATGTCGGCATGGTAAATGTAGGCCTATATGAAAACACTACTGTCCCATTATGCAAGTGAATTAAATAGAATAACATTCGATTGTGGGTTAATAAATATAGGCATATACAAGGACGTTAAATGGGAGGCTATTGTGCAGTCAAAGTTACCAATACAAGCTAGTTAATTCAGCATCCTTTTATTGACCGGTCAGGCCGGCCTGGTAGGCCTCACTTCATTTCAGTGCCTTTTAAGGAAAGTTGCGTGGCACATCTATGTTGAATATCTATGTTCACAGTGAAAGGAAAGACTGCCCCTAAGAACCACACTCGCTACGCATGGTCCGTTTGGGAAACTCAGCCTATGATTAGTGCATGATTAGTGTTTAATGATTTTTTCATGCTAACTGAGTTTAAAAACATACGTAATATACATTTATTTTTAATCATCTACATCTACACTGTTGTGTATGATCTGTGGTAGTCTGTGGTATACACTTTTCTGGGACCAGAAATATGACAAAACAGACAGACAAAGAGTTAACAAAAGGGTTAAAGACTGTGTCCGTAAACATTGAAAGCTTGTGTTCTTAAAGCTTGTTGCAATATTGTTAAAGTTCTTGTGTCATAGCAGTCACCAAGGCCTCATTTTCATCATATTTGTTTTTGCGGTTTGTGTTTGCATCATACAGCCCTTGGATCCCTCTCTGGCCAATGGTTTTGTGCACTCCTACAATGTGAGGTGTCAGACAAGCAGTTCTTCTCGCGTACTGAGCGATCATGGAAGTTGTAGTGTTTTGCACCATAACAGCACATCCTGTAGTTTGCCTCTCCCTCCTGAAAGGTGCAAATGCTTTCTGACCGCCTCCAACTCAGCTGGGACCTCCCCGGAAGCCCATATATGGCTACCTGGCTCGACTGAGACAGGTAACGGCAGGAAATTACTGAAGCACCCGTTAATATTGTTTTTTGCACAATGTTATTGTCTTGGTAATTGTTCTTATCTTATCTCTTAATGTTCTCACATCTTGAGCAAAATCAATACATCTGTCCTACATACTGACGTTGCTTCTGAAAAGCAAAGCAAAAAAAAATTAATGTCACCTGGAAAATATGATGCCTATTTTTTGTGCTTAGTTCTACATTCTACATTCTACATTATGAATGTGAATTATCCACACCTGGTCGTTCTATGTTTTCCCCTTTCGGTTCAGAATTCCCACCCATTAGCCAAATCACTGTCAGCTCATTGGATGACAACAGACTGTATGTGCGATGGACAGCTCCAGATGACCAGGCAGTGACTGGCTTTGTAGTGGAATGGTCTGCTGTTACAGAGCAAAACAAGAGTAGTCTACAGTGGGAACGGCTGAATGGTTCCTGCAGCCGATTGATCATCACAGGTAAGTAAGCCAAAAAGTCTTTGTACATCCCTAACATATATTTATCCATCCATCTTCAACCGATTATCCGTAGTCGGGTCGCGGGGGCAACAGCTCCACCAGAGTGTTCCAGACTTCCCTCTCCAGAGCAACATTAGTGACTTCCTCCTGGGGGATCCTGAGACGTTCCAAGGCCAGTGAGTCGATGTGTTTCCTCCAACTGTGCCTTGGTCTGCCCCGGGGTCTCCTCCCAGTGGGACGTGCCTCATATATATATCAACATATATTTTATAAATGACTAAAATGTGCAATATTGAATTCACCCCTTGATGCCCACTTAAAGGTATAGGGTAAGTTATATTTGGTTGTTAAAATAAGTATTCAAAATATGTAGGCTATATTCTGATAGGCTTCATCAGAATATGCTTGTTCAGTAACAGGATACGACTCTTCAGTTCTTTAGTAAACAGAAATTGCATTGTCTGGTGAGGATACCAATTTTATCCAATCACGAGCGAGAACTCGCACATGATACAGATTAAACAAGTGAAATTGGAAGTGATGACACAAAGAAATGAGGAGACGAAAATTGGAACACTATAAAATTGAAGCTGATAAATGGGTTATCTCTCCCAATTGGCTGAAAAGTTGCAACCCCCTTGAAAATTTATTTTATGTTTATTAAAGAGATGGGGAGACCCCTGTTCATCATCATTTCATAATTTTTTCGACCGCTGTCGAGATCGTGGATTTCACAATGCCACGCCAGACATCCCGGTCCTTAATTACCATCCCCAGTTCCTGCTTACTGACGCATGTGTCCCTAGCGATGACATCAGGGTACGACAGTTTTCTACCTCTGGTCTGCTTTGAGGCAGGACTCCAGAGAAGAAGGGAAGATATAACCTCATTGTCAGCTCTGTAGCAGTGGCCGGCAAACTGCGTTCTTCTGAATTGGACTAGTGAAGAAACACAGGGAAGGTTGCCGTATATTAGATCAGTCGATGGGTGGCTCTTCCAAGACAGATTTTGCGCTCTCATTAGAAGGCGGGTGTAAGTACCATCCAACCGTTTCTCTTGTTTCTTTGAAAGTGTCCATGTCTCGGAGCCATAGAGTAGAATCGGCTCAACGGTCGTCCTAAATATTTTTACTTTTAACATCTTACTAAGCTGGGTCTTACTAAGACCCCTGTTACTGAACATAGACTCTAGCAATGATTACTATCACTATCAGCTTATACTGCTTTAACCTTTAAAGGATATGGATATTTTTCCGAACTAATATAATTAATTGAACATGGGAGCGCATTCCCAATCAGCAGTAGATCAGGAACGCGCCTCTGTGTTAAATTACGCACAAGTTATTAAAACCCAGATTTTCTTTGCTCTTAACACATTTCTTGCAACGCTGATCAAATGCTATTTTTTCATTGCCTTAGTGACTAAATAAGACTGTGTGATAAACAAATTATCATCACTCATGCATTCATCCTAGCCCTCAGTAATCTAAATAGCATATATCCAAAAGTACAGAGTAAGTACACAATTGACAGATATGTTTACTGTGTGTCGTTTCAGAGGGAGTAGAACCACTTGTTCGCTATGCTGTGACTGTCAAGGCGTTGCACGGTGAACAAGGAGCAGGGTTGGGCAGGATACATCATGTTTACACACGTGAAGGAGGTACACCATTCTTATTTGTATCACGAGGCGCTTTTTTTTTCAATTACTTTGATGCGTTGTTATGATAACAGCACTCAGAAGAATGGCTGTGAAAAGAGGGGGAGGCTTTCTTTCTTTTTAAGGAGAGGGAGTCAGACCAATGGAATGTGCTCACACATTAAAATCTTCCGGGGGTCCATATACAGTGATATTTACAGTCTCTTTATGATTCACATATTCTTCAGGAACAATTTGCTGTGTAATATAAATATAGTCAAACACATCTGTCACATCTGCTTTTTGTGTACATTAACTTGAGTAACTCAGTAAACCCTCATTTGTTTTGGTTGTCTGAAGGTAATATATGGAATGTAATTTTTAATGAGACATTTAATGAACATTTAAATGCATGGTATTAAGACAATGCAACATGAAAGGACCTTTCTGTCATGGACTCTTTCTTCTTTTCTACTTTCTCCCTTTCGTCGTCTTCTTGCTCTTCTTCCTCTTCTTTCTTCCCTCTTCTTGTTCTTCATCAGCATCACCATGATCAAGTCAGGCAGACTAGACAATTCTTAAGCAACACGCTGCCCTCTGCTGGTCAGTGGTCCTTGAGGGGGTTCCAGGTGATCCCCAGCTAAATGATGGAGAGTTGGTAACCAAATGGACCCATATAGATCTTTACAGGCACACACCATGTACCTGTATCTTTCATTAGCCATAAAAAAAACCCTGGAAATTCTTCCAGGGGGCACAAGGGGGGGCCGCAGGCCGCCTATTGGGGAACCCTGCTCTAGGCCAGTGTTTCCCAACCTTTTTTGTCCCAGGGCACACTTTTCATAGCCTAAAAATCTCAGGGCACACCTAGATATACGGTGTATAGGCATACATACATATGTGTATGTATGTGTATATAATATATACAGTATATATATATATATATATATATATATATATATATTCATATATTCATCATTCAATATTTTGAACTACAGTTCATGGTTCCAAAAAATGAACTATTTTAGTTCTTTTTCGTTCTTTCTTTTTTGAATTATTATTATTATTATTATTACCACAGTACAGCCCATAGCCATATAGAACCTCAGACTTTATTGAATAAAACAACTTTGGGGGATTTAATAATAAATAAATAATTCCTTTAAAATATGCAATGTGAAATGCCACCTAATTCTTAATCCTTTTCCTTGTCTTTATTATGGGCCAACTTGTGAAAGCTGCATGCTTTTATTGTGAAGGGTCTCAGTTCTCACAGCCTGCATATTTCCACGTGCTGAAAATAGCTGATCGACAAGCTCACAACGCGTTGCGTCCGCAACGCGTTGCAAGCTTGTAAATCAGCCATTTTCAGCATGGAACACGTGTATGACGAAGAATAAATCAGGCATCACTGCACTTCTGTGGCGGGAGGGAGATATATTGTGTTGGCCGAACGAGGCCAACACATGTCCAATGTATGGACACTTGGACAGCTATTTTTCGTGGCACATTATGTTTAATCACAACAACGTCACGTTTACTTTACCTCCTCAGTGTTTGGGTCGGGACATGTAGGACTGTATGTGTCTGCTGTCTACGTGCATATGCGCGAAATGTAGCGTCTTCTGGGTGCATCTCTTTTGCATTAACATTTCAATGGCCGAGGGTCGTTAGAGTCTATTGTTCCGTCGTTATCGCACGTCTAATGGTTAGACGTGTGACAACAACAACGACGCAACAATAGGAAGCCTGCAGCCCAGTAGCTATAATATTGCTTTCGGGGGAGGGTTAGTGTTATTTTCGGTCAAATCAGGCGGCACACCTGGACACATCAAACGGCACAGTAAAGTGCCGCGGCACACAGGTTGGGAAACACTGCTCTAGGCAATTGTTTCTGTATTTGCAGTGCCCTCTGCTGGTCCCAAAGTGACGGTGCAGGAGATATCTTCGAACAGGGTGGAGCTCAGCTGGAATTCCATACCTGTTGAGCAGCAACATGGTTTCATCCGAAACTACACACTCAGCTACACATACTCAGATGGACACACCAAGAGTAAGTCTCAGAAACATATGCACATGCGCACGCACGCACGCACGCACGCACGCACGCACGCACGCACGCACGCACGCACACACACACACACACACACACACGGGCAAGCCAAGAGTGAGTCTCAGAAACATACACACACGACACGTGTTTCCATTGAGAATGACTACAGTTGAGTGTGACAAAACTACACACGTGCATAATGCGTATACAGTGCATGATATATCACATCACATCACATGCACACACACCCACTCAACATTATTTGCCGTTTGTGTTGTCTTCCAGGAGTGTTCATAGCTGGTGATGTTCATCGGTACTGTGTTGTCTTCCAGGAGTGTTCATAGCTGGTGATGTTCATCGGTACTGTGTTGTCTTCCAGGAGTGTTCATAGCTGGTGATGTTCATCGGTACTCTCTAAGGAATCTGTGTTGTCTTCCAGGAGTGTTCATAGCTGGTGATGTTCATCGGTACTCTCTAAGGAATCTGTTACCTGGTGATTATACCATCTGCATGCAGGGGAACACTGAAGCTGGCTCTGGTGTAAAAGGACCACCCTCTGACTTTAAAGGTGTAGTGAAATGAAAAATAATATAATCTACAAGCACACAACACCTCGTGATGTGCTTGTAGATCTGCTAGTTTCACTGCTTTGTGCAGCACTCTTGAACTCTTGATAAAGTAGTAGGGCTTTAATTTACCAAACATATAACAACTAAAATGACACATATGCTTTCCAGGAAAGGCTTTCCAGGAAAGGTACAAAGTATAGGCGTTCCATGTCTAAATGGAAAGCAAAACACAAATAGATTACTGTACTGTAGGATAAATCTACTGTACATCATCCAAATATGAATGTTGCCCAGGGTTATCCAACCAAGCTGTCCCGAAGGTTGTTTACTGAGGCCTACAACTAATAACTGGGTGATGATTTCCTTATCTCATACCCATAGCCTTATTTTGTCACACAGTCAGTTAGAAAATAGCATTTGATCAATGTATCAAGGTTATAGCAATTGTTCAAGTGTGGGCATGTTAAAGAGTGGAGGAGTCTCATAGATTGCAAACATCCTAAATGTAATGCAACCTGTGGATCAAAATCAGGCATACATGTACAGTGCTCCATTCCTACGACCAAAACTTTGCAATGTATGTTGGACGTTTGCGAGTTACGGCCAGTGTACAGGACAGCTAAAATAATGGAATGCAACTTTAACTCAACTTTGAATGTATGTGTATGTGTGTCATGCATTTGTGTAGGGTCTGAGAATGCAGATGTACTGATGATCATGATCCTTCCAGTTATCATGACTTCAGTGGCGTTTGTGCTGATAGTGTGCCTGGCACGTAATGACATGTAAGATCACCAACACACACAAACACACGCGCACGTATGTGTACACACGCACACACACACACACGCGCGCACGCACGCGCGCACGCACGCACACACGCACGCACGCACGCACACACACACTTTGATTTGATTGATCATTCCATATCCCCTCACTTTAGGCCTTAACCATAATTGTTCTTTCCCTAACTCTAACCCTAACAGATACTAACACTAGGCTACAAAAATGTGACCTATGTCATGAATACACACATGCCTGCATACATACAATTATATTCACAAAAAGTTAAAATGTTCACTGTGTTTTATCACTATGTCTACACAAGAGCACGCACGAGCACACACTCACATGCATGACTGGGGGGCCTTTTGGATGACACTGACCACAGATCAATGATTAAATAGCCTTGATCTTAACCCAAACTAGAAATATTGTTCCTGAAGAAACAATGTGGGGGAAAAGCCAAAAGATTGTACTATAAATAGTACAAATGCAGTCAAGGTCCCCAAAAAAGGCCATAGCCACTTCCCCCTAATGTGCCCAATGTGCCCAGATGTGCTGACCTCATCACATTTGTGATGACAGCTATGGCCGTTTTTAGCCCAAGGACTATTTTTTGTGCAAACCTAATGCTTGCAATGGATTCAGAATCATGAATACCCCCTAGTTTGACTTTGACACGTTAAATGCTACTTAAAGAAATCTTAGAAATCTTTGCCTTAGGCTAATAGGATGTTAATGGTACCCAATTTGAACCACTGAATTTACCATGCTCCAAAATTTATAGAATTCACAATTTTAATGTTATTTGGATGACCCTAAGGATCATAAAAAACCTTGAATGATTACTATTGCAATTTATTTTGGGTCACGCCCCTTTTTAGCTTGGATTGACTGGCCCAGAGTCATCTAATAGAAGAGTTGTGATATTTGTGATATTGAGAGGGCAGAAAACAGTCCGGTCATGTGGTTCATGTACTCGCCCATAGACTCCAATGCATTCTATAAACTTCCGGTTGTCCCCATTCAATACTTCCGGTTGTCCCCATTCAATAGAAGTCAATGTAGAAGAGCCGCCATTGGACTGGCCCCATGAAGTGAACAGAGTTTGGCTGCAAATTTTTGGCGCGGTTTTGAAGGAGGGTAAGGAGTCGTCACACAATAACGTCACACTGTTGGTTTAGCATTCCACATTCTGCCGGCATAGCAGTAGAACAATTTGACACTTTGGTCAATCTACACACCTTAATTCTCCTCCTCTTCCTCCTCCTCCTCTTCGTCTTCCTCCTCCTCGTCTTCCTCATCAGAGCTGAAGGTGCCATCAGGCAGGCTGTACACACGGATCATTTGCTTGTTAGGATCTTTGAGGATGATGTACTTGCCTTCGTCCAGCTTGCGGCAGACATCTATGATGCAGCGGAGGATTCCCCAGGCGTTCTCCATGCTCAGGTTGATCTGAATGGCAAAATCATTGGGCTTGAACTGCTGGGTGCCCAGGATGATGTGGCGAGAAGAGTTCGTCACATGGCAGCGAGACACATATCCCAGCTTTAGGTAGTCAGATCTAGCCAGTATGGCACAGCAGGTCCAACGTGCCAGTTTGTAGCTGTTATTCTTCAGCTCGGTGGCTAGGACAGCTGTTCTCTGGGAGTCCAACTTCTGACGCCAGTCTATTCCATTACAGTGCCTAGAGTCCCACTCGTTCAGGGTCTTTATGTTAATAAAAGACACCTCACCGTTGGCTCCAGTCATCACACCGTCATGTTCACAGCGAACAACCAAGTCGATGTCCTCACCTAGCTTCCAGAAGCGGTACCTGTACGCAACAGAGGTCACATCACTCTTATCCATGTCTTCCTCCAGAAAAGGATTGGGGTTGGGAAACTTGTAATCCTCTCCTCCCATCCGCAAACACTGCTGGCTAAAGTTGTGGTTGATGTACGTGGCCTCCATAGCCAGGTTACGGGGAGAGTTGAAAGAATTGGCTTCATCTTGGGGAGGCTCATTAGCGGTCTCACTCACAGTTAACAAATCAAAGTCACAGTTGTCTCTCTTGTCGAAAAAGAGCTTGTTTCCCACTTTCTGCACAATGATATCCCAAGAGTTGACTGAGCGTGTGCCGCACATCAAAGTGGCCAAGATGGCATCAGTGGCAAACACATTACCCTGGGTTTTAGCCAGCTTGCGAATGACAGGATCATCTGAGGTAGTGACAGTATGGAAGTTCTCTCTCTTGATGCTTTTGAGTTGCCTTTCATCGCGAGTATTGATGCGATCAAAAGCCTTGTCATACTGCTTCAACATGCCGCAGCACTCAATGTCAATAGGATCAGAAACCTCCATGTATCTCATCTTATTCAGCCTCGGGAAGTCCATCTCTTCCTTCACCTCCCAGTCGCTCCTCACCTCGACAGAAGAGAATCTGGGCTTCAGCTGTGATTTCTGGAACCACTTCTGACGTTTCTGGTCCCACTTTGGCCTACGCTTGGCACTGTTGGGCGGGTTGGAATGAAGCAAGTTTCTACGGTCCTTGTTAGGCCACTTTCGATTGAGATAATGGCGGTGAGGGTAAGCAGTCTTCGGCGGCCTGGCAGTGACTACCAACTTGAAGCTCTTGTCTTCGTCATGATGAACGTAGCCATATAGACCACCATCCCCAAACTGAGAGGAATATTTATGTGTGTATCTCTTATCTTGATACGTTGCACCAGTCCAATCAGCCACCTTTCCCAAGCGGTCTCCTTTGCTGAAGGGCTGATAGGGCATGTCTTTGAACTTCTCTGGAACGGCACAAGGGCCCCATCCTGTTGGATTGTCCTGGATCACAATAACAGGGAACTTATCCATGATCTTTCAAGTTGATACTTTTCAGTTCTGCATGGTCCGGTTTTGAGCTGCCTTGACACCCAGGTCTATGATGTCACTATGATGTCATGGCTGTCAGGTCAGGTCAGGGTCAGTCAGGCCAGTCAGTCATGGCCCCAAAATTGGAGGTCCATGACATGAGACTGCGGCGGGCCTCCAAGTACTCTGAGCAGCATGAAGTACTCTGAGCGGCAATAGTAGGTATCCATGGCAACCATCAATTGACAATGACATGGATGCCATTAAGGGCCTTTTTAACAGCCGCCCCAAGATTTCTTGAAATCTGTTCAATACTATGCCAATACCCATTTGAAACAATCCCAGTTGGGGACGCAAGCCCCTCCGGTTATGCAATACCTGTTGTACCCTTTGTCCGCCTGTCTTTTTCTGTTTGTCACTTTTTATGCCCATAAGAGGATGTCACTATCCCATTCCTTGTACCAACGTTTTATAACTTGGGTTTTCAAAGTTAATTATCTAAAAACTACATTTCAAAGTAAAAAGTTCAGGCCTGTGTGTCCACAGTATGGTGATGTTTTTAAATTGTGAATGGAGTCTCCAGGTGAAAGTATGAAGAAGTTTTGTCATATCCACCCTCCATTGACTTCCATTATAATGTTTAAAGTAAATTCCCTCGATAACGACTAAACACTTAAATTACCCAAGAGAGAAACCGCACGATTCCACAGTAAGCTGAACATGTTAAAGTTGAATGGAGCTTCTAAGTGAAAGCATGTAAGACTAGTTAGGTGGCTATGGGCCCTATTATGCGTGTCTTAAGTACCAGGTCTTATTACTTAACTTAAGACCTGGAGGCGTGATCAATGCCATTTGGCTATTCTGAGTGGCCAAACAGCATTGACCACGCCTCCAGGTCTTAAGTTAGGTCATAAGACCTGGTACTTAAGACACGCAAAATAGGGCCCAAAGTGTTCTATTGACGATAATGGCTCTGCTAAATCAGCACCCCCACAACTAACTTATTACCTTGTAGGGTGAAACAGACGCTGTGTCAAGACATCCCCAACCCTTCTCACAGCAGCCTGGCTCACTGGACACCTAAGGCCCTCTTGGAGGTGACGTTTAACACCTGCTGGACTCTAACCACTAACCCCCACTGTTTTGTTCCCCCTGTGTCCACTAATCTCTACCCCCTCATTCCTGCATGCTCATAGGTTTTCATATAAACCTGCATGGCTTATGCTAAACTGTTAATACAGTTCATTGAGCCAATGGATTAATATATCTGCATTTATTAGTAGATTTTTTACAATGCTTGATCTATTGAATGATTTGTGTATCGATTGATCAAATGATTATGTTTGTGTGTGCATGTGTGTGTGCGTGTGCATGTGTGTGTGTGATTGTGCGTGCGTGCGTGCGTGCGTGCGTGTGTGTGTGTGTGTGTGTGAGTTGCATCTCACATCTTAGTTTTGCTCTTTCGCTTTAGAATTTGAGTGTTCTGCTGAAGGCAGAGACGCCCCACATCCAGCAAGTGGTTTTAGATGATGAAGCTGCTGATGAAGCTACACAGCAGAACTCAGGACCCGTTGAAGTCTTCAGCTATCATTCTGAGACTCTCCTTTCCCCCTGTGATTCCACCTACACCCAAGTCTTCACCTCAAGACTGCCCCAGACTATTTCTCAAGCTCTCCTGTCCTACTCTGACTGTCAGTATACCACTGTTGGCTTCCTTGACTCTGAGTTGCAGCTAGGTGGAGACAGTGAGCCACATGGGGATGAGCAGGGTGAACATGTCAGAGGATCAGCTTTACTTCTGTCTCAGGCAGACAAACTGGAGAACCCTCCCCTTACCCTGGCAGAGAAGAATGGCCTCATTCCTCTTCTTGCTCCGACCAGTCATGTCAAGCCTCCCCTTTCTCACTTGACCAACGTCTGTCACTCCTCTTCCCCACTGTCTCTATCAGGTGAAGAGAGTTCACCCCAATGCTATGACTCACCCCAATGCTGCTGTGACTCACCCCAATGCTGCTGTGACTCACCCCATTCTGCAAGTCACTTTAACCCATTCCCCATTTCCTGTTCCATACCTGTTCACCGATCAGAGCCTGAACCTGGTCGTCTCTGCCCTTTCCCTGCTTCTGTGCCGAACACTTTCTCTTCAGCTTTCTCCCCGTTTCCGCCACATGTCATGGCAGGCCTATTGTCCTACCCTTTCATTTCATTTTCTGAGGACTGTGATATGTACATCTCCACGGCCATTTAGTATTTGGTAGCCTACCGAAGATGTATGTTTCTTCTTGTCTGTGGTTTTGCTGCTATGCTTTCAGTGAGTCTTTATCAGTGAAGCAATATTGTGAGGCTGAAACTATTCAATATGTTGATTGAAATTATAATGCAGATTATTATGTTCTTTTAAAATGTAAATGAATCTTTTAAAGCTGTATATAAAGGATTACTATGAAAACCTGCATTTCATGTCAGTCCGTCATGCTCCATATATGGACGTCTCCATAATGAATCACGACACTGATGAAATGAAATGAAATGAAATGAAATGAAATGAAATGAAATGAAATCTATATTTACCCAGGGTATCTGGGCTAAGCTCAAGAACTTGTTTCCAGCCAGGCCCTGCTCATAGAACACATTTCATCGTAGTGGTTGATGCCTTGTTCAAGGGCATTTCAGCGGTGGTAATTTTAACGTGTCGGACGGCTGATTCGAACTGGGAACCTTCCGGTATCTAGACCGCGCCGCTATCCGTTCGGCCACCGCTGCTCATAAAACCCTGGATAGCCATACATGGAGAAGACCGGATCATCATAGATATGCATATATGGAATGGAGCTGGCCAGCAACTCTACATCTGACCTCACACACACCATGTTGATCTGACCTTATCAAGCCCTTAGATCTCCATATATGGAGCTGACCTGTTCTGACATGTTGATCCCTCCCCACCTGTCCTTCCTCTTCAATGTCTCCTTTTTGACTGATACTTGTCCATTCAAACTGTAGACTAAAGTCATTAGCGCAGCCGCACCTAGAGTTCTCAACTAAATTCTAACAAAATTAAGGCCCGGCCCTACCTGGGCCCTAACTGGGCTGGCCCGAGGCCCTGTCTGGCCTTACTAATTAGCACACATTTTACGCCCTAGCCGGCCCAAAAACGTCAATTAAAAAAGAAGAAAAAAAAGGTCCATATATCTGCATTCCCAGACCTGTTGTTTCAGCGCGACCTCAGGGCGTGTTACTGGTGTTGATATGTACATATAGCAAATGCAGCTCTATATGCGCACATTAAATTAGATGTAAGCAATGCAGCTGTTTTGAATGACTACTGTAATTTCATGATTTTCTTTGCCATGAATGCCAAGGAATGTAAAATGCCTGCTGACTAGACATTTTTCTTGTTTGTTAAAGTACGTGTGAGCATGTGTTTTGTTTTCAGCGAGTCTTCAGTGAATGTAATATTGTGCAACTGAAACTATTCAATATGTTGACAGTTGACGTGTTGTTGTTTTCAGATGAGAATTAAAATTCTGCATGTTGAAATGTAGATAAGAAGCATAATGCAGATATAACAGGCATGCATTACTGTATTTTATACATTATCATTTATACATTATTTGCTTTTTTTGTTTGTTTGATTGTTTTTCAGAATCAGAATCAACTTTGTTTTAACATCACAGTTTTACAAGTAAAAATAAGTGGGTGATATTCGTTTTTTGTGCATCTTGTCATTAGTAAAGGGTTTCAGATAATTTAGAAGCTTGTTTCACAAACGGGACAGCCGTTGAGTTTCTCTTAGCTTATTTACAGGCTGTTGCAGCCGTACAACCAAGGGATCAACAATCTACACTTGAACCCCACTTACCCCAGCATGTCTATTCTGGACACATTTGCAAAAAAATAAGATAAAGACGATCTACGAGATCAGATCACACATTGTAACGCGTTGTGAGATGGTAGATTGGCTATATTTGGCAAAGAGTTTTGGTGTACTATATTGGCTTTGGCGAAGAGTTTTGGATGAAAAAAGCGTGTAGTGTAGCGTGAGTGTAGTTGTAGCTCAAAGAGATGGCAGGGAGGGAGTGAGTAAAGTGGGGGTACAAGAGGAAGGCAAAGGCAGGATTATTTACCTGAAACCGGGAGAACCACAAAACCTTCCTCATGTGCTTGTTAAATTATTATCAGTGGAAGCTGCAGTCTCGTAGTCTTATGCATTAAACACACATGTCATAAGGGCTTAATTTATATTTTTAGATGATATATATTTAGATGATAATGTGTCATCTTTCAAAACAGTCCATTAAAGTGGACTGTTTTGACTTTACTGATTGTAGGCCTATAGGCTACAATATTCAATGAAGGCTAGTCTAAATATTAGATTAATTGAAAATGGAGGACCCTGATGTAAACAAGTCTTAGTGCTTTTTCTGCTTTTATCCTTTAGCAGTTATTTTAACTCACCTATTCTGCTTTTCAATCAATCAATTCGCCATTGATTTTATTCAATCATAATTCTCTCTGCCAACACCCCCTCGACCCCCCCCCCCCCCCACACACACACACACACACACACACACAAAGGAACACAAAACCTCTGAATTTGACTGATGTCCTACTTCTACGAATATAGGCCTACAGAGTCAGACAGTTGCATATGTGTTTATGCAATTTGTCAATTTGTATTTAGCATTTTGTCAAAGATTGAAATCAATCAAACGATTGATTGTTGTGTTTGGCACATAGCCTACTACTTTATGTTGGAAAGCTTGGAAGTTGGAAGGAACCAGACTTTGTCATCCCTCATCCAATGAACTAATACCTCGCAGGAGACAACTCTTCTTCTTTTCGACTTGGTTTACCTAATCTCTGACAAGTAGTAGGAGGGATCTCTCTCTGGAAGCTTAAAGGATCTGTCAAACGTGGGTGGGGGAGAGTAAAATGTGCGGACACGGACAACACGCCACGGCCCATGTCTGAACCACCACCACATACCACCACCACATTTCTGTGCGTGAAGCAGGTCGCCGCTGCTGTGAGGGAAGCGCGTCCTCTACTGCTCACCTATAAGAATAGTAAACAGTAGGTAGACAACAGGTAGAGGAGTGGAGCCGGAAGAACGAGCAAATCGGGTTACTCTGACTTTTTATTTCTTTTCCACCTCGTTCAAATTTGGTTTGTTATGTAGGCGACTGCAGCTCCTTTTTTAATTGCGATTTATTTATGAAAGTGAAAACGGCAACACATGAACCATGACAGAGCAGGGAAAGAAGAATATGTTGATTGTAGTGGATGTCCTTTGTGTCCTCGTTGGTAAGTGAAGCCACCCTTTTCTCCTGCTATCATCAACATGGCTGAGATGTGATTTCATGCGTGTCATCTCGCTATTATCGCTTTACCAACATGCGTGATCATGCTTACAAATTATTAGACATTAGGATGCTATGTATTTTGTAAAGGCAACGTCAATCTAGGAAACTTACAAACTGCAAATTCCTTGTAGACAGACTATTTAGCCTACCGTATGGCAGTGCTGTTGCTTATTAGCTATACTAACTGTGGTTGCAACTTGCAAGCTTTCCAAAAGTGACTCAAGCCACCTCCTGCACCTGGCAATAATAGATAATGCTTGGGCTTTCCACGTGGAAAAGAACCACCGCTACTGCTTTGCTATGGGACCCACACATAATATATCATTCATATTATGATAGTTAAACGTGGCAGTGATTAGCCCTAGTAGTAACATATTGGCTCAATGTGGGTGTCAGTCAGCTGCGTTGCTCATGTCTTGTTAAAACAGGCCGTCTTTCCCAACAACCAAATCGAGTGAGTGACATGTGTTCACCCGTTCACACCCAGAGCTGTGGTAAGAATGTTATTGATCATCATTAGTAATGATTTGTGACTGAGTTATGCTTATGTCATCAAGGTGCAGAAGTGAAGAAGATACAGTTCAGCCAGATGACGCATCTTTTTTATTGAAAGTTATTTGGCAATATGAAAAAGCGTTCATCATACATTGCTAAAGTATTTTGTGAACAACTGAGTTGTATGAGGAACTTTACAGTAGCCTTAGCCTAAATTAAGTGCCTATCTCTGTCGGATCCTGTCTGGTCTTTGTGGCAGCGGTGGCCGAACGGATAGCGGCGCGGTCTAGATACCGGAAGGTTCCCAGTTCGAACCAGCCGTCCGACACGTTAAAATTACCACCGCTGAAATGCCCTTGAACAAGGCATCAACCACTACGATGAAATGTGTTCTATGAGCAGGGCCTGGCTGGAAACAAGTTCTTGAGCTTAGCCCAGATACCCTGGGTAAATATAGATTTCATTTCATTTCATTTCATTTCATTTCATATATCTGGCGGTTATGTATTTGGTCAAAGGAAGTCGTAGGCTACAGCAACTAGCAAGGTAGGATATAAACCAAAGTCCAGGCATTGTCCTCATGGCCTCTTTTGCATTGTTCTCGTGACCTCTTTTTGTGTGTGCGTGTGTCGTATTGTCATTACTGATCTGTTCTAACTTGCCCAGGAGTTGAAAAACTGCATGTTTAGGACTTGCTTTGGGATGGACAAAGTCTTTATGCATCTTGTACCTTCTATCCACACAATGTGAGTGATAGTAGAGGTGGTAAGGATTTAAAAAAATCACACCTGTGTGAAGTGAGGGGCGCTCTTATCATCATACATCATCTCATTCTGGCCAAAATAGCCGATTTGCTCTTCTACATATGAAGTAGAGTTCAGGACAAAAAAGCAAATGAACAAGTGCAAATTAAGTGCAAATTATTAGCCTATCTATCTATCACATTTTTTGAAGTGAGCAGCTATTATTTGGCATTTAGTGTGCTTAGTTATAATTAATGCAGGTTGGTATAACATAACATTCTCACCAACTTGAATTGTGAGAAAGACAGATTCTATACAGTAGCCTACCTGTGTTTAGAAAACTGTGGAAGGTCTCCCAGAAAGGAGGTACCATTTTTCTGTGTGCGTCTGGTGTGCATGCACATCAGTTGTGGAGCCATCTGGTGAGTGACAGGGAGGAATGATAATGGATACCCTTTCCTTTTAACCTCTACCGTAACTGTGTGTGGGCACGCATGCACATGTTTGCATTCGTCCACTTCCGCACATACAAATAGTTCATGTGGACATGAATACCCAAAGTCCCAATCTCTGTGGGATCCAGGGTGAAATTATTGAAACGTATCCTCTGTATTTGTCTGTTCATTCAGTCTTGTTTACCTAAAAAATAAAAAAATCGATTGAGCTAATTTACAATGAGAATATACTGTACACATCACATAAAACCATAAGAGCTGAGCAATACTGACATTTATGAGCAGTGGGCGCTGTGTAGACACTGAGCAGTGCCTAGTAGTATTGTTTTATTAGTAGTATTTACATTATTACTTTTATATTAATGTTATATTGTCAATAAAATCATTTTTTTTTTGCCAATATCCTCATGGCTTTGAGAATCGCTGGTATAATGCTGTATGTCCCTAACACGAAAGCCTTTCAGTGTAGTATGTATGGTAAACCCGCCTGGGTCATAATTTGTCTCAATATCCCTAGCACATATCTTAATAAAAGAAAAAAGCCATAACGGCGGGGTAAATCAAGATGATTATGACCCAATCAACGTTCCGTAAGCAGGAAACTGGAGCACATGACTCAAGGAAACCCATGTGAAGAAACTCCACACAGAAAATTGTTTTATGAACTAAAGATTTAAGTTCCCAAAAATGTTTTTGTAATTGGTTTTAATTTGATCCCCTCAGTCATATTGTGATGTCACTTCTTGTTTGATTGGTACATATAACTATGACTAGAGAAAATAAAACGTGAGTCAGACATTGTACAGGATTACACACGTCCCGTCATTTCAGTTAACTTTTTTATGTTTTTGTTACTTTTTTCTTTTCACCTATAATAACACGCCGGAATTGGGGTGTGTGTGTGTGTGTGTGTGTGTGTGTGTGTGTGTGTGTGTGTGTGTGTGTGTGTGTGTGTGTGTGTGTGTGTGTGTGTGTGTGTGTGTGTGTGTGTGTGTGTGTGTGTGTGTGTGTGTGTGTGTGTGTGTGTGTGTGTGTGTGTGTGTGTGTGTGTGTGTGTGTGTGTGTGTGTGTGTGTGTGTGTGTGTGTGTGTGTGTGTGTGTGTGTGTGTGTTGTTTTCTGGGTTTCCTCACTGTGGCAGCAGATTGATATGGATGGAATGTGCTGAGCTTCCAAATTGTAACTGATCTCTGGAGCATACTCATTCTTTTATTCCAATCCCCTCCCTCCCTATGACACTGTCATTCTCTTTTGTCTTTTTTTTTGCTGTACTCTTGTCCCCCACTGCTCTGCCCTTTATGTAACTCTGTCCCCATATAATACTATTTTCTCTATCAGTGTACGTCTACACTCTATTTCGTGTGGCCGAAGAAAATCCGGGTTATTTTGGCTTAATTTTGGGGTACCCAGCCTCCCAAAAGAGAGAGACAGACTCGGACAGTCTCTGTGCTTGGCAGGCAACACAGCAGGCACTGTCTGCAGTGCAGACAGCAGACCAGAAGCTCTCAATGTTTTAACCACCAGTAAGACACCCTGAGGACAAGAAGCGAGGGCAAGGTCGGGTGCACACATCCACCTGGGTGAGCGCTGGCGCTTTGGCATGGGGGGTCAGATCAACATATGGAATGAATTCTGTACTGGCCATATATGGAGCGTGTCTTGGTTGTACAGGGCTTAATGAGGTCAGATCAACATATGGAATGTCAACAGGTCAGCTCCATATATGGAGATCTAAGGGTGGCAGCGGGGGCAGTGTCTTGAGTTTACAGGGTTTGATGAGGGCCCAGGTAGGGTAACTCTAGTTTTCGCTGGCTGCCGGGGACAGGCAGCTGCACTAATAACTTTGGGGCGGGCCCGTCTAGAGCTTGAATAGACAGGTATTGGTCTAGGGAGACATCGAAGAGGAAGGATAGATGGGGAAGGATCAACATATGAAATGTCAGAACAGGTCAGCTCCATATATGGAGATCTAAGGGTTTGACGTCGGAGGTAGAGTTGCTGGCCAATATTGATGACATCAGCGATCTCCATATATGGACATTCCCATGTATGGGCTTAATATTGATGACATCAGGGATCTCCATCCCTGATGATGTCACAAGGCATGACCATATATGGTGTGGGGTGACGGACGGATGGACTGACTGACGGAAAATGTATGTTTTCATAGTAAATGCGACCTGCAGTCGCATTAATACTAAATATACAATGACTAAACACAAATCTCACTTGACTTGGATTGCAATACTTTACCCTGCTCTCTATCCATCTCTCTCTCATTCATCATCACCCGCGATGTGAATATATTTATGTCACTGCCATCTCGCTTCCTAGCTGCAGTGCTGACTCACCTTTTCTCTCATTCTTCCCACAAACCGTCTCCTTTGGCCAGGTGTCTGTTTCTCACACTTCATATATTTTTTCTCTGACATTATTTCTCTCGTCTCTTTTCTCACTCTTCTCCACACTCTCCTCCTCTCACTCGCCTGTCATCTTTGTTATCAATGCAGGCAACAATGTTTACACACACAGACGCACACTCACGCACGTTTTCACAATTGTACATAACGTTTAGACTTTTGTTACAAAGGACGGACGCATATACGCACGCAGAAACATGTTTACACCCTTGCTCATAAAGTAGTTTATAGACTTTTGACACAAAGGAAGGACGCGTTGCAGGCAGGCACACACACACACCATATGCAGGGCAGACCAACGCTAGCCTCAGAAAGACCAACGCAAACAAACACAATGTGCTCTGTTCAAGTCTCTGTGATTCCCATAGGGCTGGTCTTGCCTTATAGGGTAATTAACTGTTTCCACTTGTTTACCGAGTTCAACCGTTGGCCTTTACCCGTGTGTTATGACACATTAAAGAGCTGCAATCTCTCAGACAACAGCTGTTGCTGCTTTTTGTTTCGGGCTTGCTAAATTCATCTGTATCCATTCCTTTTCCATCTTTTAGTTTGACGATGACACCGTTTCAGTTGACGATGATCACATGGCAGCCATTTTGTGCTTATGCCATATTCTGTGGGGTGGGGCTTATGACACAAGAGCATGGTCCAGAGTCAATGGCTCCAAAGTCATTTACATCAGTGGCGTTTCCAGGAATTACATTTTGGGCAGGCAAGATGTTTTAATTCCCCCCCCGTGCACAAACAGTTTTCAAAGAGATATACCTGCCAGACAGTAGGATACAAAGGCTGAAAGGCATGCATTTGCATTCCAATAGGTGATTGAAGGTCGCGCAACGGCCAATCCGCTGTCCACTAATAGTTCTCAGGTCTTGTTTTTGTCCTTGGTTTTGGCCAGGCAGAAATGGATTTGGACAGGTGTCAGGCGTCCGCCTGTCCTCTCCTTATTGTAGATACGCCACTGATTTACATCATCCTCACCCGAGTCAGATTTGCAAGTGTTAACAGGTCAATGTCATTTTTAAGGCAGATACAGAATATGTACGTATTGAGGCTGATATGATGACCCAGTTTATATTCTCTCTCTCTCGCTCTCTCTCAAAGGCTCTGATATCCATAATTATTGAAGTGAACTCTAACTGGCCTAAAAGGCATCTTCTGTACACATACCTTCCATTCTAGGCAGGCATGCATTATTTTTTATCCTATCCCTATGTTATATTTTAAGCGTTTTAATCACTCTTATTGATTACAGTAAGAGTAGTGAAGAATCTGAAAATCAACAACCTTATCAACTGGGTAACTTAAAAGCCCATTTTGGTCCATTTTACACTCAGACGTAACCATTTGAAAAGTATTTTTTAATTATTTAAATATTTGCCTGTAATGACATGGAAATGGAAACGGGTGTGCCAGCTAAAAGCGGTTAAACCAACACAAGTAAATACGAAAGCTGTGAGCTTGTAGATCGGCTATTTTCACTATATTTGAAATAGGGCTTATAATATATTTGAACATTTGGGTCTCAAGAGACTAGAAATGTTATTTAGTGGAGTAAAATATTTCTCTTTGAAACTCATGAGCTTGCAAACTAAAAATAAAAGTACAATACTCATGTAAATTTAGTTACAGTCCACCACTGCTTGTGATTTTACTGTGTAAAAAGCCTGCTGATTTACTGCATCCAGCCACGTCATGTGAATCACAGCAGCAACAACATGAGATTATGCCTTTGCGATGTCTCAACACTTGTATATACTGTTGTTGCACCACAGCTGGCCGGGGACACCAAGTCAAGGGACGTGGGGACACAATGAGGTATCAATGTCACCAGCTGCTCCACTTTGTCCCAGGGGACTGTTATTTATGTGCTATTTGTAACATTTTGCTGACATGTTTGAGATGCTGCTCTCCAACTCTTTTATTGACAAAATGTGTGCAGAAGTGTACATGCAGTCACGTCACACACACGCACGCACGCACGCACGCACACAGGCCATTTCTGCCAAGTATGTGTCAGTGTGAAGTGGGAAGTGTTGTTGACTTGCTCCCTTACATTCCTGTGTGAAAAGAGATGGAGGGAGTGAGAGATATATAGAGAGAGAAAAGTACCATTTGCTCAACAACTACAACTATGGTGTTTGAGGCAGTACAGCTTACATAATTCTGTCAGGGGACAATAGGGAGCATCATTCTCTTGAGTCTTAACCATTTAGATCTGAGGACAATTTCTGTTATCTCCCCTTTTTCACTTATTCGTGGCTTTCAAGTCTTATTGGAGTTCACTTCATGGAAAAGAAATACCCAAGGAATGCAGAATTACACTGTTCTTTTTCCTTTCTCCACAGAGTGGCCAGGAAAAAGAAAAAGAAACGTTCACATAAAAAATGGGCTATCTTCCAACCAAGCTGCTAAACCTTGATCAAATGGTGTTCACTTGGAAATGAGAAACCAATGGTTTTAGAAATCTTTAGAATTTGTGACTTATGATTTGACTGAGGGGCTGCCATTGTGCAGCATCCAGCTTGTCACCAGAGAAAACCTAATATTCACCAAAACCAGAGCAGAACTCCCACCACGGGACTTGGGCAATCAATTAATACAGTTGCAACCACAACCACTATATTAATGGCAAGTATTTCATACAACTTAAGTTAAAAAATTGTGAACTATCCCTTTAAAATGAAGTTTGAGGAACCACCTGGCTGCATGTTGAGCCCTTGATCAAGACGATCAAGACCCACTGGTATGGCAGTGGCTCAGGAGGTCTCTGAATTGGAAGGTTCAATCCCTGACTCCTCCTGGCTGTGTGTCGAAGTGTCCATGAAAAAGACATCAGCTCCTGATGAGTAGGTTGGTGCCTTCCACGGTTTCCAAGTTTACCATCGGCGTGTGGCTAAATATGAAATATATTGTAAAACGCTTTGGAGAAAGGCGCTATATGCAGTCCGTTTACTGTATAAATAGTCTTTTTCCCAAAGGGTCTCAGCCTTGGCGATGGGTGGCTGTGATCAGAGAGGGTCACAGTCATTTGCTGTTGTTTCCGTCTCTTGGATGTGGCAGCTTTATGACTGTGGTGATTTGGGCCAACACATGTCTTATCTCAAACACTTCAGGAACTGTTCCACTTCCTGTCAAGTCGGAGGTCATGGGGAAGTTGTACTTTTGTCCTATCCCAAATTCCACTTGTTTATTTTCTCATGGACTCTCATCGGACCCAATGCTGCTGCCACTGCCAGACACGATTGTGAAAGTGTAAAATAATAAGTTCTCCGCTTCCTTTATCTGTTCTCTGGCCATCCTGTCTTTTTTGTTTCCAGTGAGTGAGAGTGTGTGTGCGTGCGCCTCTACAAGTGTTCCATCTGAGAGAATGCTGGTTATCTGTGAGGAGCTCTATCGTTACTTGTGTTCATTTTCTTTGATCTGTCTCCTGGCATTTCTCCATCTCTACCAGCTCAGCCCAGTCTCTGGGGTGGGGGGGGGCTGGTGGATTATAAAAACATACCATGCACTCTGGAATAATACAGCCCATAAAAACAGGCTGCTCCACTAAGATAATGGGAACTACCATATCTATGGGCTCTGCCCCCAGAGCCCCCAGAGAGTACACCAAAAGAGATGGCACTGGAGCGTGGACACTATGAAAGTGGAATTGACTTCCGTGCAGGTCCTGCTGTGGAATCACGCGCGCACACACACACTGTACATGGTAATGGTGTGCGTGGCAGCGTGCGTATGCGTTTGTCCATGCACGGACGTGTGTTATTCATGCACATCTGTGTATGTGTGTACCGTGTCAAAGCGTCAAGGCCTGCCTCGGTCCGCCCACATCCCTACCACCAGGGACCTGTGTCAAACAAGCCATCTCTTATCTAAATGTTATCCTTGCACCCTGCAGAACAAACACTAATTGGTCCAACTTGAAAGAAGAGCCCAGTGCATGCTTGACCTGCTGGGAGGGAGACCGTGGCTGAACACAGTGACCAGAGACATGGGCTGGTTGACCTGCTGGGAGGGAGACCGTGGCTGAACACAGTGACCAGAGACATGGGCTGGTTGACCTGCTGGGATGGAGACCGTGGCTGAACACAGTGACCAGAGACATGGGCTGGTTGACCTGCTGGGAGGGAGACCGTGGCTGAACACAGTGACCAGAGACATGGGCTGGTTGACCTGCTGGGAGGGAGACCGTGGCTGAACACAGTGACCAGAGACATGGGCTGGTTGACCTGCTGGGAGGGAGACCGTGGCTGAACACAGTGACCAGAGACATGGGCTGGTTGACCTGCTGGGAGGGAGACCGTGGCTGAACACAGTGACCAGGCAGAGACATGGGCTGGTTGACCTGCTGGGAGGGAGACCGTGGCTGAACACAGTGACCAGAGACATGGGCTGGTTGACCTGCTGGGAGGGAGACCGTGGCTGAACACAGTGACCAGAGACATGGGCTGGTTGACCTGCTGGGAGGGAGACCGTGGCTGAACACAGTGACCAGAGACATGGGCTGGTTGACCTGCTGGGAGGGAGACTGTGGCTGAACACAGTGACCAGAGACATGGGCTGGTTGACCTGCTGGGAGGGAGACCGTGGCTGAACACAGTGACCAGAGACATGGGCTGGTTGACCTGCTGGGAGGGAGACCGTGGCTGAACACAGTGACCAGAGACATGGGCTGGTTGACCTGCTGGGAGGGAGACCGTGGCTGAACACAGTGACCAGAGACATGGTAGGGAGACCGTGGGTGAACACAGTGACCAGAGACATGGGCTGGTTGACCTGCTGGGAGGAAGACCGTGGCTGAACACAGTGACCAGAGACATGGGCTGGTTGACCTGCTGGGAGGGAGACCGTGGCTGAACACAGTGACCAGGCAGAGACATGGGCTGGTTGACCTGCTGGGAGGGAGACCGTGGCTGAACACAGTGACCAGAGACATGGGCTGGTTGACCTGCTGGGAGGGAGACCGTGGCTGAACACAGTGACCAGAGACATGGGCTGGCTGGGAGGGAGACCGTGGCTGAACACAGTGACCAGGCAGAGACATGGGCTGGTTGACCTGCTGGGAGGGAGACCGTGGCTGAACACAGTGACCAGAGACATGGGCTGGTTGACCTGCTGGGAGGGAGACCGTGGCTGAACACAATGACCAGAGACATGGGCTGGTTGACCTGCTGGGAGGGAGACTGTGGCTGAACACAGTGACCAGAGACATGGGCTGGTTGACCTGCTGGGAGGGAGACTGTGGCTGAACACAGTGACCAGAGACATGGGCTGGTTGACCTGCTGGGAGGGAGACCGTGGCTGAACACAGTGACCAGAGACATGGGCTGGTTGACCTGCTGGGAGGGAGACCGTGGCTGAACACAGTGACCAGAGACATGGGCTGGTTGACCTGCTGGGAGGGAGACCGTGGCTGAACACAGTGACCAGAGACATGGGCTGGTTTCACATTGGTTGTGCATTTTCGGTTTGTGATGCCAATTTTATCCAAGCAGCAGAGCGAACTCATAACGGATACAGAATAAAGAAGGGAATCAAACAAATAAACTAGGAAAAGTGCTCCTCGGAGCACAGGTCTCCGCCAGTCAGGCAAGTTATTGGGCCAGCAATGTTCGGAATTCACAAACCAGGATGGAATATGAAAAATCACACCCGTGTGACGTGAGGGGCGCTCTTATCATCATATGTCATCATACATGATCTCATTGTGGCCAATCACAATTTGCGTCCTCGTCTTCAATGTTTGTTTACACAAACACACTGAACTGGCCAAAACATTATCAATGGCATTTCATGTTTATGTAGGACAAAGTTTGTGTTTACACGCACACTAAAAGCTGGACATAGGATGGGCTAGTGCCCCTCAAAAACAGGCCGGATCTGTCTTGATTACTGGACTATAGAGATGTGTACCGATTGACAACATTTGTGGGAGTAAAGTTTTGCAGGAGATTAGCTGACAGAATGACGGAAGGACAGACGTACAGGATGCAAAACATAGTCTTTGCCAAGCCTGTCGGCCTGGTGGAGACGATGAGCAGACAAAGTTGGACCAGTGTAACCCTATACATTTAAGCTGATACATGTGTACTCTCTTGATGGACTGAAATTGTCTTATTTTCACAGTATACACTATAACACAACACTATAAATCACTTTAACAATATAGAGCTTTAACATTTTAGCCAAAACATAACGCGTAATGCCCTGACTGACACAAAGCCCAAATGACACGCGTGCCACTTATGCACATCAAGTTATGCCACTTTAAATATCTACATGATGGCATTTTTATTGATGTTGTTGCCATTTTTATTGATGCTATGGAACATCATCTAATATATTTACTTTCGGCCGCACATTGCCATTAAATAAGACTTGGTCTAGCAGGGGTCCTGTCTGAGACTATCTTTTTTTTTAATTTCCTTCTAATGAATGAAACATTGGAGAAATGAAATAGTTTTTCATTGCTCTGGGCCGTCTGGAAGGCCTTTGGGCCTCCGTGAGAAACGCAACTCTATGTTAGGCCTCCTATTATGGGTGAGAACTATATCCTGTGTAATCCCTAGAGAAAAGCATCTGTGTGTTCAGTGATTTGCTTGCGGTTGAAACTCGAAACCACAATTTAGTATTGGCAGGATTTCTGCCTCTTCCACTTTTTAATGTCAGTGGAGAGGACTAACACTGAGCCACGGCCAGAGGGAGGAGGGGAAGTGGGGAGGCATAATGGTTCAACAATGAGCTCAGACTTAATGGGACTGTGCGTGGTCACAGCAGGTGGCATGTCTCTTTGAGGAAGGAAACAATCTGAGAGTTTCACTGTGGCAAATCCACGACTCACAATCTGACCGAAAAATACACATCTCACACTCCAATGTCAAGCTCATTAACTGACAGCAGTACCGCAAATAGTTCTTAAAAACAGGAAAGCAATTTAAAGGCTTCAGTGTAGAAAGTTCCTGACATCAAGCTAGTAGAGCTAGGCTATTGTCCTGTTCAGATTTAAGAGACAGTTTTATGTTCGTCTGGTGCCACTGTGCCAGTCTGGACCTAAGCTTTTGTCTGGGCTCCCTCTGCGCCACTCACTCATGCTAATCGGAGAACTAGGGTTATGCAAGTATTCTAAAGTTATCCTCTTTCCCTGCCTGACCCTCCCACCCGCCCTCTCCCTATCCTCCTCTATTTGTCTTTCTCCTCACAAACATGTGAAGAAGATGGGGGTGGAGGAATTAGAAATAACAGAACCTCTTCCGTGAGAGATCAGTTTGAGGGAATTTCACATGATGACACTATAAATATATCCGAACCCTTACAGCTTGTATATGTGTGTGTATGTGTGTGTGTGTGTGTGTGTATGTATATATATATATATATATATATATATATATATATATATATATATATATATATGATACATGTGTGGTTGGTGGGACATGCATGCACACTGTATGTGTACATTGAGAAGAAAAAGAGAGCTCATTCAGCTAATTTTGTAATGTGTGTCTGTCTACACTACATTATTTGTGTGTGCATGGATGGACACCTTTACATTGAGGGCTGTACATCCGTCCGGTCAAGTTGTTGGCTCCCAGGCCCTTGACTCTGTAAATGCTGCTCCAAGGTCATAGGTCAAGGCTGTTCTGCCCAGCAGTGTATCCATGGTGACAGGAGCTTCCTCTTTGGGGGGGGGGGGGTTCTAGAGGCCAACCCTCTCTGTGGTGTTGGGTGCAATAAGACCTTCTGCTCCGTTGACCAATAGATTTGTCAGTGTCTCTGGCTGTTTCCTGAGCCCCTATGTCGTGGTAAAGTGGCACATGTCGTGACATGTGTGACTGCTCTGAGTCTGAACACCTTCCTAAGGGGCGATAGAACTGTTGCCCTGACTAGTACTGCCACTGTAGCTACCCACACTAGCCTTACTCCAATTTATCTGAGAAAGGGCCTAATAAAAGTGTTCATATTGTGCATCTTGTGCAGACAGTGTGCGGGTCTCTGCACTTGTGCATTTTTCTGAATACATTAATTTGAGCCCTGCCTACGCACCCGTCTCAGAGCCTATCAGGTTTGCATAAGACTTTGCTGCCTATTACAATGATAACAAACATCAATTCATCATTAGTGGCAGACTAGTGCTAGCTGGTGCGCTCGGCCGATAACTACACAGCAGTGCCTTTTAGTTTCACACAGGCGTTCACAGAACATCCTACTGCTGCAGAGATCCCCACTTATAATTATTATTGTTCCTTATGTGGGTGTGCCAGTAATATTCTGCTGACACTGGGCCAGTTTGACTAATGCATGACAGACAGACTTATCTAACTAGCAAATTAATGTTGGAGAAGCACATTCGATTACATCGTGCTCGCAGAACAAGAAATACATTATTGTTATTGGGTTGACCCATTTCATGAGGACATCTTTTAGTCCTTTAGCCAGCTGTACCGATTTCTGCTGCTGCGTGTCTGCGTTTACTTTAAGGTAAATCTAACAGACTCATTGTGTGTCAATGTGGAGTCTGTGTGGTGGCTGAGTTGAACCGCTGATGTTCTGTTCTTCTCCCTCCCTCTCTCCAGCGGGCCTGCCGTCAGTCATCCTCACTGTGATGTTCAGCCCCTACCAGAGGGGAATCTACTGTGATGACAAAAGCATCAGCTACCCATACAAGAGGGACACCATCTCCCATGCGGCAATGGCAGCGGTCACCATTAGCTGTTCCATACTCATTGTGAGTACCAACACCATAGAATAGTGTAATGATGAACCCGTAGTTACTGTGTACTCAGCCTAGCGTCGTCATTTACATTATAAAGCGTTTGTATTTGTACTGTGTGTAGCTCTTAGTCGGAAGAATGTGATGTGAACAGGTGTTCTGAAGTAAGTTATGAAGTAATTATTAGTCATTGGAATTGGAAAAATTGCCTCTAAAATAAACCTACTGTAATAGACCGTAAACATTGCTTCTAATGGTTAGAACCTTATTCTGACAAGAGACAAATTATTTAGGGAAATTATGTTGTGCTGAGTGTTGGGAAATGGAGGATTGCAACAATGGCATCTGTTATCACCACTCCTATGTGCATTTTTGGTGCTTACTGTATGGCCTCCAATTCACTCCAGATCACATCGGGAGAGGCATACCTAGTGTACACCAAGCGACTTCGCTCCAACTCCAAGTTCAACCGGTACCTCGCAGCGCTCTACAAGGTAGTGGGCACCTTCCTGTTTGGAGCCGCCATTAGCCAGTCGCTGACTGACATGGCTAAGTTCACCATTGGCCGGCCCCGCCCAAACTTCCTCGCTGTGTGTGCTCCAAGCGTTTGCAATGGATACACGCTGCACATCAACTGCACCGGCAACCTCCGCAATGTTACTGAGTCCAGGTATGACTTCATCACTCCATTGATTCAGAAGCAGAAACGACAGCATTAACAGCACTTTAGAGTTTTAGCTGGATTTTATAACAATAATAACTAGAAAAAGGCCACAGGTCTCCGCCATGTCCGGTAGGTATTGTAGGCCAGCAGTGTTGATGGAATATGTAATATCGGACAGATCCGTCTTGATTATATGACTCTAGAGATAATGTGTAGATTTGTGTGATGTTAGGACAAAATCTGTAGGAGTAATATAAAAAAGTGTTTTGCAAAAATAGGCCTGCTGGTGGCGCTATAATAAACCGAGAGGTTCTGCTCTGGCATTGAGGGAGTGTGTGTGTGTGTGTGTGTACAGTTTTTATCGGGGCCAACGATGCCGGAGATTAGCTGCTCACGGACGGACACACACACACACACACACACACACACACACACACACACACACACACACACACACACACACACACACACACACACACACACGGATGGACGGACAGGGTGCTATGTGTGTGGCGGGAGGGTGGGTGTGGGGTTAGGTATGGTGATGTAAAAGTGAGTCAAATGGTCTTAAAATGTATATTAAAATACTAAATGACTAGTGTACATGCTGTGACAAGAAATAGTGTGTAACTTTACTCAAGCAAGTACAATGTTATTCAAGTACTGTATAAATGAAGAGCATGGAGAAACTGATCTGTACGTGTACTGTTACTGTAGATAATGTGTGGTCTCATCTCTACCTTCCTTCCTAGGTTATCATTTTACTCTGGTCACTCCTCATTTGGGATGTACTGCATGCTCTTTCTGTCAGTAAGTGTCACATAATTTTAAAACACATTTTGCTCTTATGGATATTATTCAGTGATATCAGCTCTACGCTCTAGTGACAATGAGCTCTACGCCATGTTTCCTGTCCTAATAATAGTCGTGTCTAATAAATAAATGCCCTTTTATGTTTGTTTGTACTTAGTTTTAACCACTTGAACCCTAGCATCTCTATTCTAATGCAAGCATTTGGGGAGAATAGCATATCTACAACATTGCATCGCATTGCGAGGTTGTAGGTTGGCTATTTTCAGCGATGTAAGAGGGGAAAAGAGCTGGCCTAGTATAAAGCCCTAAGGGACCCCAGTCAATTACGGTTTAGGTGGTAAAATCACTGATTTGTATCGTGCCGTATTCAAAACATGGGTGCATGTTTGTGTATGTCTAGCTGTATGTA
This sequence comes from Electrona antarctica, assembly GCF_951216825.1. Classification (NCBI taxonomy): domain Eukaryota; kingdom Metazoa; phylum Chordata; class Actinopteri; order Myctophiformes; family Myctophidae; genus Electrona; species Electrona antarctica. The sequence goes on from NC_136799.1 coordinate 25,020,685, forward strand.
CAGGCGCGCATGCAGGGCAAATGGACACGGCTGGTCAGACCCACCATCCAATTCTTCCTGATGGCATTTGCTGTGTATGTTGCATACACACGTGTGTCTGACTACAAACACCACTGGAGCGATGTGCTGGTGGGAATGCTCCAAGGAGCCCTCATCGCTGCGCTCACTGTGAGTATAGGGTTGTAAATATACTGTATTTACCCAAAGGGGTTTTAGAGTCATTTATTTCAAATGAATTTAGATCAAATATTGTAACTTGTAAAGGCATTTTATTGTGCTTTTAGCCAAAAATGGTTATTGGAGTTATCTAAAACTATACTTAAAACGAGTTAAACAAGTAAAAAAACTGAAAACAAAATGTACTGCTAACTGAAACTATTATGATATGTACATAAAAAACTAAAAACTAAAATGGCATACAAATAGTGTTTGTGAATGTTTGTCAACACAACAAGCATGAGGAGGAAACAAAATTCATGCCTCGGGTGGTCCGCGATCCTCCCACGATAGGATTGCTTATCCGTAAGCTAACTTCAGTTAAGGCCCAGGGTAATTTTTGCCCCTTGAATAAGGCTCCTCACTGAAACGGACTGAAACAATGCTGGCAGTCAATGTGTTAAGATGTCTACAACTCTACATGCCTGTGGTGTATTACACAATACTTATTCTGAACTTGTTAAATCTTGCCCCTGACACATAACCGCCATAGTATAATAAAAATCGAATAGTGAAACTAATAAAAACTAGAATGTGCTCCTCAGAACACAACCCAGGCTGGGTTGCCTACCCAGGGCTGTGTCAGTCATGGCCATGGGATATAGCCATCAGGACATGAGTTTATACGACAGAAAATTGTGAGCCCCCCCCCTACAGCTATGGAGGTTATTTGATTTTTCATTTTATTTATCAAATCCTTTCGAATTGTTTTGAATTGATAAAGTTGTGATTTTCATTACATTTATTTTTAAATATTTTGATTTAATATACAATTTAGGCATTTAGCAGACGCTCTTAATCCAGAGCAATTTACATTAAGCAAGAACAAAAAGGCATGGCAATATATCATATACATACAAAAGTAGTTATCATGAATCATACGTTAAGCTAAGAACGTAACAGTGGAATATCTATATAATGAAACTATGCATACATGTATACTAGTGCTAAATACTACATAGAATGCTATATCGAAGTTAATTATATATATATATATATATATATATATATATATATATATATATATATATATAATGTATGATGGGTCCCGATCCACTGGAAACATTGGTTTAGACTGAGGACCCTCAATGTGATTCAAATTAGATTCTTTAGAAGTCTTAAATTGGTCCACCCGAACCGAAAATACCTGGCCCTATACCTCCATGGGATCAAGCACCATGACATGTGTCACTGCTATGGTGTTGTTACTCCTCTCCTGTCCTCTCCTCTCAGGTCCGTTATGTCTCAGACTTCTTTAAGCAGCGGCCCCTTCACTGTACACGAGAAGACCCGGCCGAGAATGAACACCTGGAGCGTAAACCCACCCCACAGGCCCCTGACTCACAACAAGGAAACCACTACAACTACAATGCATGAACACATTACTACAACTAAGAACAGCCATATGACAACGCACCGACTATGTGCACCACTAAATCTACGATAACTTGTAGATGCATAAAGACAATAACCATTAGCCTTCAATCGTGACATACTCCATCCCTGAAGATAGCCTCAGAACAGTTTTACAGGTAACAAGGCTCAAATAATCAAGGCTATACCTGTGTCTCACACGGAAAATTGCAGATCTACAAGCTCACAACTTGTCGTGCTGAGATATAGATGTAGAACAGTTATTTTTTGTGTGAGACAGCAACACACAGCCAAGTATAAATCAGGAGTCAGAGTGTGTGTGCACACGAAACGTCTCCATGAATGTTGTGGTAATGTCCAATGTGTGTGTTGAGTATATTGTGTATACCTGTAGCATTTATATAAGTTGAGTATGTTCAATATTTGACAGTGTGCAACCTTTATAATCTTTTTAATCTTTTTTAACTCCGTGTTGTCTTTATATACAAATAGTTTTAAGCTACTTGATAGTCATTTTACAATATAAACATGTCAAACTATGAGTAAACTGCCAAAGACTGCCACCACTTTTCCTACTTGGTCTGTGTCTCATAGGAGGGATGTGGGCAGTTCAGAAACCCGTCCACCAGTGACATCGTTTTTTAGAATATTTTAAAAAATATATATATTTATATTTTTATTATCATGAGAACGAAGGCTTCCATTTTCGCATTGCAACTTTTCAGGAATAGAAAGCCTACAGTATATTAGCTTGGATTCCCCATCGATGAGGTCACTGGTGCAGCCCTCCTATGAGACACAGACTGAGTAGAAAGACATTGTGCTATTTTATCATGATCATTATCATTAGTGAGGACAATTTATATGAAGATAGGTTGAAAAGTGGTGAAGTCGTCCTTTAAACATCCATTTAGTTACATGTGTACCCTCTGAGATAAATTAACACTGATGATCTTTAAGGTATATTAACTTTCTGCAGATTTCAAAACGATCTCTGTCCTTGAACAGAGCAACTAAATCATGGTATTAATTCCCCAATTTGTTGCCACATATACCTATAGGTTCGTTTCAGCAGTAGATGGTGGTCAGATAAGCAGTTATTTTATGAGCATAGTGTCTACACTGGAAAACAGATTGTATTTAACCTATCTACTATCCTGGTCACTTTTTTATCTTCTGTGCCTTGTCTGCATTTTACCTTGCCTGTGTTGTTGTGATGGACTGCTGAAATGGTCACATGTGTGCCATTATGTACCTGTACAGTACTAACATTTTCTATTTTATTATAACTATCTAATAAACTATTTTTTAAGTATGCATTACCACTACTTTGTTTTGAAATTACTGTTTACTTTATACTAAGCTTTTAGCTTGTGGCCGCGTCCTCACTGTGTGGAACTCACTCCCAACTCACATCAGAGCTGTCCCAATCCTCACCACGTTTAAAGCTACACACCTTCCCGGGGACTGCCCGTAAATCAGACCTCCTGTTAGTCCGACCTGTGCTGCGGGTTACAAATCACCCGTGCTGTGTGTTACAAATCACCCGTGCTGCGGGCTACTGTGAGGTTAGGTTTCTGGTTGAAGGACTTCAGTGTTTTGTACCATACTATTGTATACGTACAGAACAAAGAATGTTTGCTTTCGCCATCTTTGTTGAAGAAGAGTCTGGGCAATTAAGATTTAGTCTAGAAACACTAAAAGTTTCTAAATCTTATATTTAGATTTAGTCTGGCTTAATCTAGTCACCTGGGGTGAGGTTACTGGAGGTCAATGCTTAAAGTGTGATTGCCTTTGAGGGGATTAAGTCCACCCATCAGGCCCATTAGTGTCAACATCAGACCATCAGATCCTGGTCTGATTTTGAATCTAAATGGCTTTGTGTTTATGCTATTGTCCGACCTGTGCTGCGGGTTACAAATCACCCGTGCTGTGGGTTACAAATCACCCGTGCTGCAGGTTACTGTGAGGTTAGGGTTATGTTAGGGTTTGGGTTAGTGTTAGTTCGGAACTAGTTTTCTTAATAAAGTTGTTTTTATTTTGTTTCTGTAAAGCAACTTTGAGTACCTAGAAAAGCGGTATATAAATAGTAGTCTTATTATTATGGATGGCTGGATCATGAACAACATGATGAACCAAAGGGTGTACACTGTACAGCCTTATAACCAACAAAAACTCCACTCCTTTCTCTGTATATGAATATTTTGTGTACGATCCACATTGCAAAAGCGTGTGTGTGTGTGTGTGTGTGTGTGTGTGTGTGTGTGTGTGTGTGTGTGTGTGTGTGTGTGTGTGTGTGTGTGTGTGTGTGTGTGTGTGTGTGTGTGTGTGTGTGTGTGTGTGTGTGTGTGTGTGTGTGTGTGTGTGTGTGTGTGTGTGTGTGTGTGTGTGTGTGTGTGTGTGTGCGCCGTATTGAGTGAGAGAGAGGGCGAGTGAGAGAGAGAAGGGAAGGGAAAGGAGAGGAGATAGCACTTGTTTTGGTATTTGTGGGTAAGCACGCAAACGGTTTCATTTTTATTTGTGTTCACTCAACAACCCTTGGACCCTGTGTTCTGTTGAAAATGTGCTCAACAAATACAGACATTGTTCATGCCTGGGCATGTTTTGGGAGTTGTGGGATTCCTCAGTGCCAGAGTAGAGATGAGACTGCCTCCTAGATCTTAGAAGAAAATAACAACTTGCTCTTCAGTCTTCAGATATCACTAAGCTGCAAACTGCTTACCTACAACATACTGTACACTGCCACCTTTTGCGTGGCAACCTTTGCTATTTTACCAGGCAAATGTTCATTTTGTATCTTATTTGATGTGATCTTTAATTCTTAATAATAGAATATGATTTTCCCAAAATTGCCAGGTCTATGGGGTTAACTTTATAATTGTATGTACTAATGTAACCCTGGAAAAACCTGGGTCGACTGTGCAGGAAGGGACACTAAAGCCAAACATCTTAACCGCTAGCCTAAAGGGAAATTCTAAATTGACCGGTGGAGATATACAGTAGTGGAAACCAGACAAATCTGCCATTGCAAAAAAGAAAAAACGCTCAGTTGTGATTGGATTTCACTCCCTCTGAAGTAGTGAGGGACCAATCGGGGTCCAGTATGAAAATATGGGTCAGCTGTAGTATGATCACGGTAATTTCTGACTAATTCTCAAATCTCACTTTATCATAGAAGTGACTAATCTAATTCATTACTCTATTAGTCTATTATTGAAGTGAAGGTTTGGCTTCTCAAATGTTGAGTCACTTGGATAATGTAATGTTTTCCCTTAATTTGATGCACTAGAGCGGTGCCCATGGCCACTGGCCTACTTGGAACGATGCAAGTTGCCCAAATATGGAGTATATGCCGATGTCAGAACATCATTGTGAAGTCAGAACAGGCCAGCTCCCCTATGGAGATGTCCAGAGCCCGGGAAAAGGCTTTTGTGCTAGTTATGGACCACCGGCGATCCGACAGACTTGACACCGGGCACTGCACTCCCTGTAGTGGTGTGAAACGCGTGTGTCAAATGAAGTCGCCGGGGCGAACGGTTCCAAAGTTATGTGGATTACAGACGTACGTACACACGTACGTAGACTACGTACACAGAGACGTGGTGCATTTATATTAGGACTAGAGTGGTGCCCATTGGCCACTGCCCTACTTGGAAAGATGCAAGTTGGAAATGCATGCCCCACCCAGTTATTATGTCTGTGTCTAAAACAGATACTGTGAAGAAATCACCATTTACTCCTCAGTTTTTGCAGAGCATGAATGTTTTAATCTGAATGCCACATTAAGAAATTAGGAAGAAATTGGCCCTCCCTTGTGACAAGGAGAGACCAACATTGGTTTTTATATTGTCTATAAAGTTCTAATTGGGAGTTCACCTTCTTATTTAAACTCTCTTTTATAATGGAAAATGATTTCTTAAGATTATTTGATGCTTGAGACCATACATGCCTCCATTACATCTGGAAAATCTGCTTTCAAGTGCTCTGCCCCACACACTTGGAACACCTTACAGACTTCACTAAAGTACAGCTCTCTTCCTTCTCTAGGTCGCTTTCAATTGGATATATCAACGTTGGTAAATCTCACCTGTTTTAATTGATGTTGATTCACTATGTAATGAAATGTTCTTTTATTACCGGTAATTTATTTTATGCATCTATGTTTAGTTTTTCCTTTGTCCCCCCCCCCCAATGTACATTGTACATTTACTACATTATTGATGTGTTGTTGTTGTAATCTCGGCACCGCTGAAAAAGAGGGTCCCAGCCCTCAGTGTGTTCTCCGATAACTAAATAAAGGTTGAAATGAAATGAAAACATCTAATCAATCAAAATATGGTACTTTCAAAACAGAAATGTCAATCTTCAATACTTGGGTGGAACTGGGAATCCCTTTGCCTTCATCACTGCCTCGATACGCCGTGGCATTCCTCGGGAGTTATGGAAGCCCAGGTTTCCTTGATGCTTCCTATCAGCTCTTCTTTGTTTTTGGGTCTGGTGCCCCTCATTTTCCTCTTGACAATACCCCATAGATTCTCAATAGGGTTTAGGTCCGGCGAGTTGGCTAGCCAGTCAAGCACTGTGATGACATGGGCATCAAACCAGGTTGTGGTGCTTCTGGCGGTATGGGCAGGGGCCAGGTCCTGTATCTCCATACAGATCCTCAGCAGAAGGAATCATGAAGTCCTCTAAAACATTCTGGTAGACTTAGATTGAAGAAGGCAGAGTTTACCAACACTGGACATTGCACCCCAAATCATGACTGACTCTGCTTTCTTAAATCCAAGGTCACCGCAACAGTTTTGACAGATTTTGGTGTGACTCAATAACTGGTTCAAAAGCCTCAATGAAAAACTAAAACGGCCATCATCAAACTAATGAAAGTAACACTTTAAATCAAATTCAGGATAATTAAAATTCCTCATCAACGTTGGAGGAGATGAAAACAGCGGTCCAAGTACAGTTGCAAATCTGGTCTATTTTACTATTATAGAATAGAGTTTAAGTTAGAATATCAAAAGCACAATGTAGAAATACAGTAGGCCTATACTATACATCTAATCTCTAAAAGGTTAAGTATTTCCTTCTCAGCTGAATGTTCCATGTATCTGTGGCTCTAGAGGTATGCCAGGGGGTTTATGAACTAAAGGTTTATGGTTCAAGTCTCCTAAAGAACATTTTCAAATTACTAGTCCTACATACTTTCACCTAGAAACCCCATTCAACCCTATTTAGGTTCATCTTACGGTAGACATGTTTGCCTGAAAAGGAATCTTTGAAATGTTTCATAGTTTTAGAAATATAGTGCTTTCAAATTTGAGACATTTACAATGGGGCTCAATTTTTCACCTAGAAACTTTCACCTAGAAACTCCATTCACACTTTTTTTTATGGAAATTGGAAATACTCAAGTAAAGTACAAATACCTCAAAATTGTAAAAAAGTACATTACTTAAGTAAAAGTACTTAGTTACTTTCCACCACTGCATACATCCATGCAGCTGACCTCCCCATTGGTGGATGTGATCCTGGCAGCCAGCCAGAAATTCATAATGGGGCTCAATGGCAGCTATTGGCACGTCAAAAAATCACTTTCACCTAGAAACTCCATTCACACTTTTTATAATTCAGCGTACTGTGGAAACACATGCTGGAACTTTTTACTTTGAAATGTTTTGTAGTTTCTGAGTAATTTTCGTCTTTTTTTTAAATCCTCAAAAATGATGAAAAACGGCATGCTATAGTATGCCGTTCGAGACCATGGGCTATAGCCCATGGTCTCGGAGTGATTTCCGTCTTTTTTCAAATCCTTTTCAAAAAACGGCATGCTATAGTATGCAGTCCGAGGCCATGGGCTATAGCCCATGGTCTCTGAGTGATTTTCATGTTTTTTTCAAATCCTCAAAAATGATGAAAAATGGCATGCTATAGTATGCCGTCTGAGGCCATGGGCTGAACTTGAACCCACGACCTCTGGCTCACATAGACAGCAGCTTATCACAGAGTGCCACCATGCTCTCTGAGAATCTCCTCAGCTTTCCATCTCTTTCCAGTGTTCTTCTGGATGTTATTCTCCAAAACACGCTGCAGAGTGAAAGTAGGAGGAACTCAGCTGGATTTGAACTCACAACCTCTGGCTCACATGGACGTCATCTTAACAAGGGTGCCACTGAGCTCTCAGTGATTTTAGGTTGTAAGTTGTTCTTCTTGGTGTGACTTTTCAAATGGGGCCTTGGGATCATGTACAGAGCATTTGAATGGTGCTGTGCATCAAAGGTGTCTTTAGTGCTTTTAAGTGTTATCGTGGATGTTAATCAGATAATACAGAGGAGAAACCATGACAGGACACAGACAGCCTGGTAGTGCAATGTGTTAAGTGGCTGTCCACATGATCCAGATGTTGTGGGTTCAAATCCCACTCTGGTCTTTACTCTGATACTTTACTTTGAAGAAAGAAGAAGATAAAAGCGCCTGGAACTCTCACTCAGTCAGGCTATAAGGTATGATGGTGCAGTTGGTAAAGAAAAGGACCTTGAAGTCACACTTTCTATAATTCAACTTACTGTGGGCACACATGCTGGAACCTTTTACTTTGAAATGTTTTGTAGTTTCTGAGTTATTTAACTTAACCCCCAATGCATTCTCAATGGCAATAGCACAAACTTTGGCATGCTACTTATGTCCATCTGAATTCTAAAAGATGGGTTAAGTATTACGTACTCAGTTGTGTCTTTCAAACCTGTGTGGCTCGAGAGGTAAATCTGGGGTCTATTTTTTGTTCTTAGTTGTTCTATTTATAGTGACTCATAGGAATAGACTATGTGACAACCAGGTATAGTCTGGTGACCACCCGAGAGATGGTTGAGAGCCGGAATGTAGACGGCACCCGGGAGCAGTATGGGTTGGTGCCTCACACTGTCTTCCGTGAGGAGGAGGCCCAACAGCCCACGGTAAGGCTTTTAGGAGGGCCATTCAACCACAAGCGGAGTCTGCAGCACCACTGTTCCCCTGCTGGTGGAGCCTGCGGAACCATTGCGGAATCCGCAATGGATCCTCAAGAATCTGCCACTCCTGAATTAAGTGTCTGCATGGTGCTGCTCACAGGTCCTGGCTGCACCTGGTGAGAGCAGGAGTGGACCTGGTGAGATGTAGGAGGGGCCCGGACAGGCCCAGTAGGAGGGGCCCAGACAGAGCCTAGTCCTTCCATGCGCCGGACCTCCCAGTATCGGCAGAGTAGTTCGGGAGCGGTGGACGGTGTGGCCCTGGTCTTTCCCTAATGGGACTGATCGTGGGTAGCTACTGGTACGTGAGTCGGGACTTGATCACCTGAGTGAGGGGTATGATGTTGCGAGACCCGAAACCCCGATGACCTTGGGATACATCACTGAGGATACGTCCCAGGTGCATCCATGCAATGTTTTTTGTTCCTTTGCTCCTGAAGGATATTTTCACTGTCCATCTAAATTGTAAATGGTGCGTTAAGTATTGGTGGGGTTGTAGCCTACAGTATATGGTCGTTCTCCTGCATGCATCTAACATGCTAGTGTGGCTCAATAGATAAATCCAAGTTTCATAAACTGAAGGTTCCTAGTTCAAAACTAATACAACTAGGAAAAATCTTGAAAATGTGTGCAAATCTTTGAATATATAGATTTTTTTAAAGGGAACATGCTAGCCCAGAAGTAGGAGAGTAATTTCCAAAATGGCATATGTGAGAGCATAATTACTTCCATTTCATGCATTTATTGCAAACACCAATCAAGAAATACAAAATAGCTGTTAAGTGAATAATTTGGGCTAACAATTATATGGCATTATATATGTAACCATGGCAGAGTAAGAACAGCTCAGTAAATTCGACTATGCCACCTTGGGAGTTTTACTTAAGAGAAGACCTAAAAGTACTAAGGTAACCACACCAGTTCCCATGTATGAAGAGAGGGAGCAGAGATGTGCTTCTCAAGATGAAAAGTGCATTTATTTTAAACCAGACGCTATTAAAGCGTCTGCAGCCGAAGGCACAGACCAAATGGAATTCTGTCAAAAGAAGCAGTTTATTAATCTGAATCACATTTAAGAAATCACACCTGTGTGAAATGAGTGGTGCAACTCCGTGTGGAAGTTCCAGACCCACAGGACCACGGCCAGGGTGCCTACCTATAGGTAGGTAAATAGGTCATCTAATGATAGGACTCTCATCACAGATATTTCATGTTCAAATCCCAGTCCTCTCATACACTTATGCTTTTCAAGTAACTTTACCTAACTGAAGGCAAAAATACAAAAGAACACTTCAACTAGAAAAAGTGCCCTTCTGGACACAGGTCTCCACCAGGAGGATAGGACTGTGTGAGATGTTTGGCAAAATGTTGAGGAGTAATATAAACATGTTATTTTGTTTTAGTTTTTTGCAACAATTTTCTTCATTTTGTTGAGGAAATGCAGCATTGTATGGCAATTGGATGATTTGAGGCATTCTGTTCCAAAAATGTGTTTTGCAAAAATCAACCTGTTGGTGGCGCTATAACAGGCCGATGTGAAAAGGGTGGGATATATTCCTCAGCCTAGTAAGAAAATGTGTGAAAGATTTCACGTAAATTGCATGCTGCGTTCATGATTTGAGGCTTTTGTTCAAAACGGGGCAATCTTGCAAACTGTGAAAGCCAATTATAGCCAATTAGGATGGAATATGAAATATCGGACAGATCCGACTTGAGCACATGACCATAGAGATACTGTGTAACGATTTGTGAGAGGCCTCCTGGTGAGAGGCAGATGCGGAAAATGCAGGTCAAAGGTTTGTCCTTGGCCTCTAGGGAGTGTGCATGCAACGTTTCACGCAGATCGGTGCAGTTTTAGGTAAAAAATGTGAAAAGCTGCCTCATGGTGGCGCTATAACAGGCCGTTCTGAAAAATGTGGGGCAGAGGTTCATCGTTGGCATCCAGGGAGTGTGTGTGCAAAGTTTGGCATCGACCGGGTTAACGGTGCCGGAGATTAGCTGTACACAGACGGACGGAAGGACAGACGGACACACACACACACACACACACACACGGACGGAGTGCAAAACATACTCTCTCCCCATGCCTTCGGCCTGGTGGAGACAATGAGTGGCCAAATACACTATATATGTTTTATGGCCCTATATTTCTACAAAATACAAAACCTGTGATGTGCAGTCATTTCGGGGATAAACAAGGAATTGAAGGGTCAATAAAGTTGTTTTAAAGATGTACTGGGCATGTTCAAATCATATACTTTACATTTATTATTCCAACCATTTTCCAAAGCATAGACGTTTTGGGGATGGTAATTTAACATTGAGGTGCCCACTGGCACTGGACCTGCATCCGTCACTGAGTGTGGCTGATGATGGGTTCCTTCCATCACCTCCAGACTACTCCAGAGAGTGGAATTTGTCACATCCAGACAGCTGAGGGGAATGTGACGCCATGCCTCCTCCTTTTCACCTTTCTCTGCTTCTGACCTCCCCATGGCTGGATGGATGTCCTCCAGGCTCCTGCTCAGCTCATCAGCAGGACAACACGTGACACGAATACATTTTCTTCCAGTTCGTCGTCAGATCGTCTTGGTACAGAGCGCCCCCTGGTGACTGTAATAATGTCTATGTTGACGACACCAGTTGGATTTAATCGCAGGGATCAAATAATGAATGAATGCATTTCCTTTGTAGGGCCGCCCTATACTACAGCTCACTCGCTGTGTAAAGTGGCTAGTGTTCAGAGGGCAGCTAGATGTTTCTGTCGTTGGTGTTGTTAGGCATTTTAGATAACAACATTTAACATTAACAGTGGTCTACCGTCTCAAGTCTTGAAGTGTGAGAGATCCTCCTTGGTTATTCTACTCAGTGATAGAAAAAACAATGTAGCTACGGTAGAATGAAACACTGTGGTTCAAAGTGTAACCTCGGCTGGGAGGCGAACCCCCGGACCTTGTGGCAGCGGTGGCCGAACGGATAGCGGCGCGGTCTAGATACCGGAAGGTTCCCAGTTCGAACCAGCCGTCCGACACGTTAAAATTACCACCGCTGAAATGCCCTTGAACAAGGCATCAACCACTACGATGAAATGTGTTCTATGAGCAGGGCCTGGCTGGAAACAAGTTCTTGAGCTTAGCCCAGATACCCTGGGTAAATATAGATTTCATTTCATTTCATTTCACCTCATATCAACAAGGCGCATACGTTACCAGTGGACTAAAGAGCCGGACCTGATGAAGAACTAAACCTAAAGTCACCAAGCACAGACAAAGACATTTGTCACGTTTTAAGCTATTTTAATATAAATTTATTTACATTTTACTTCTTTACTAAAGACATTTAGTTATAATTATTAATTCCATCGCTTATTGTATCAAATAAATCCACTAAAGACTAGGCCTAGTTGTAATGTAATGTAAAGTAATTCCATCTGTTAAATCCATTAAAGATATAGCTGTAAGTAACTTATTCATTCTATCACTGAGGAAATCTCCGGCGTGAGCGGACGTCCATACGCCGTTACTACGCGGTCCAAGAGAGAGACGGCGTATCAACGTCGTGCGCACGGCGTGTCGGCGTAGTTCATTTTCAGCTCACTTTCAACTGTCTGAAATCACAAAAAAAAACTGTTTTTGGACAAAAACAGTCCGACGGCGTGAGCGGACGTTGATACGCCGTTGATACGCCGTCCAGAGAGAGACGGCGTATCAATGTCGTATGGGTGGCGTGTCGGCGTAATTCATTACTTAATTTTGAACTGGACAATGTCGGGGCATTTCACTTTCGAACTCTTTTAGCTTTGATTGCTTCTTTTATTTTCGTGTTCTGCACACAAAAGTGCCCAAACCCCCATGGGTTTATAAGACACATTTACATTTAATTATATTCAATTCAATATTTGGCCTATATATTGAATTGTATATTGAATTAGAGTGAGCTGACTGCTGAGTGAGTGTTGGGCGTGTTTCAGTCAGACTTGGAAAAGTGATATTAACTTCTTTGTGCAATGTTATATAGGCAATATTTCAAAGTTCTCCAGAATTGAAGTTGAACTATGAAATGTGGGATTTGAACAAAATTTGTTCAAATCCCACATTTCGTAGTTCAACTTCAACATGGAACCTCTGTGTTGAGAGTCTGATCATCAGACCAGTAGACCATCTCTCAGAATTGTTGAAGCGTTCTTTTGTATTTTAGCCATTGTGACGCACACAAAATGTATGGTCATTGTGAAGATGTTGTTTTTGTGAAAATAATGTTGCTATATGAGCAAGAATGGACAATGCATATTTATATCTATATATAATAGAGACTGAACTGGCGCGAAGCCCCGCCCCCCCCAGCTATTCATGTCAGTGGAAGTTGCTCAGTGGCGTTTTGAAGCACCCGGAAGACTGCCGGAAGTCCCTCCCCGGACCTCAATTTTGAGGTCCTGAGTGACGTAGGGCAACCGAGCGCTCAACGTTAAAGCCCAGCTGCACGGGGTTTCCCGGTCATGAATCCACGGGTCCGCCTGTAGTCCCTCCTCCTACCACTAGGACCCAGAGCTTCAACGTTGAATAGCCTCACTGCCCCCTTGGATAGGCCTCACTTTCCTAGTGTTGCCACCACTAGGGGGCAGTGTGGCGACTCGCTTCGTTCTCAGAGGCACTTGTTGAATGGACTGAACCACTTCCTCATTCATCATCAACGAGTGTGTGTTCTGGTCCTGTTGATTGAGCTGAGCAGGAGCCAGTTTCTAGGTCCTGCTCAGCTCAATCAACAGGACCAGAACACACACTCGTTACTTTTCTTCTTTCTTCGTCGTCAGATCGTCTTGGTACTACAGACTACTACAGAGCGCCCCCTTGTGACTGTAGATAAACGTGTTCTTCTTCTATGATGTTGGATTTCAGGGATCAAATAATAAAGTTTACCTAACTGAAGGCTAAAATACAAAGGAACGCTTCAACAATTCTGAGAGATGCGCCTACTGGTCTGATGATCAGGCTCTCAACACAGATGTTCCATGTTCAAGTTCCAGATCTCCTAGTTCAATTCTGGAGAACTTTGAAATATATATATTTCTAGTAAAGGGCATGACTCCGTTGAGCCAAGTATAAATTCAACATTGCACAAAGAAGTTAATATCACTTTTCTCTCTGCACAATTAGCCGCATGCCAAACACTCACTCAGCAGTCTCAGCTGACTCAGCTCACTCTAAGACTCTTCAATGTCTTATGATTATGAATATAATGAAATGTAAATGTATCTTATAAACCCATGGGGGTTGGGCACTTTGTGTGCAGAACACGAAAATAAAAGAATCAATCAAAAATCAATCAATCAATCAATCAAATAATCAATCATAGCAAAAAGAGTTGAAAGTGAACAGCGCCAACGTTGTCCAGTTGAAAATGAACTACGCCGACACGCCACCCATACGACGTTGATACGCCGTCTCTCTCTGGACGGCGTATCAACGGCGTATCAACGTCCGCTCACGCCGTCGGACTGTTTTTGTCCAAAAACTGTTTTTTTTTAGTTGAAAGTGAGCTGAAAATGAACTACGCCAACACGCCGTGCGCACAACGTTGATACGCCGTCTCTCTCTTGGACCGCGTAGTAACGGCGTATGGACGTCCGCTCACGCCGGAGATTTCCTCAGTGATAGAATGAATAAGTTACAGCTATATCTTTAATGGATTTAACAGATGGAATGAATTATTACAACTAGGCCTAGTCTTTAGTGGATTTATTTGATACAATTAAGCGATGGAATTAATAATTATAACTAAATGTCTTTAGTAAAGAAGTGAAATGTAAATAAACATTTATATTAAAATAGCTTAAAACGTGACAAATGTCTTTGTCTGTGCTTGGTGACTTTAGGTTTGGTTCTTCATCAGGTCTGGCTCTTTAGTCCACTGGTAACGTATGCGCCTTGTTGATACGAGGTCCGGGGTTCGCCTCCCAACCGAGGTTACACTTTGAACCACAGTGTTTCATTCTACCGTAGCTACATTGGTTTTTCTATCACTGAGTGGAATCAAACCAAGGAGGATCTCTCACACTTAAAGACTTGAGACGGTAGACCACTGTTAATGAACTCAATTAGAACTTTTAATGATTTGTGAGTTCAAGGTTTAAAGTTAAAGTTAAATGTTGTTATCTAAAATGCCTAACAACACCAACGACAGAAACATCTAGCTGCCCTCTGAACACTAGCCACTTTACACAGCAAGTGAGCTGTAGTATAGGGCGGCCCTACATAGGAAATGCATTAATTCATTATTTGATCCCTGCGATTAAATCCAACTGGTGTCATCATCATAGACAGTATTACAGTCACCAGGGGGCGCTCTAGACTGTACCAAGACGATCTAACGACGAACTGGAAGAAAATGTATTCGTGTCACGTGTGGTCCTGCTGATGAGCTGAGCAGGAGCCTGGAGGACATCCATCCAGCCATGGGGAGGTCAGAAGCAGAGAAAGGTGAAAAGGAGGAGGCATGGCGTCACATTCCCCTCAGCTGTCTGGATGTATGTGACAATCCACTCTCTGGAGTCTGGAGGTGATGGAAGGAACCCATCATCAGCCACACTCAGCGACGGATACAGGTCCAGTGCCAGTGGGCACCTCAATGTTAAATTACCATCCCCAAAACGTAAGTCTATGCTTTGGAAAATGGTTGGAATAATAAATGTAAAGTATATGATTTGAACATGCCCAGTACATCTTTAAAACAACTTTATTGACCCTTCAATTCCTTGTTTATCCCCGAAATGACTGCACATCACAGGTTTTGTATTTTGTAGAAATATAGGGCCATAAAACATATATAGTGTATTTGGCCACTCATTTATCAAATAAATCAGGTGCCCACTCAAAAAATGACTTTCACCTAGAAACTCCATTCACACTTTTTATAATTCAGCTTACTGTGGAGACACGTGCTGGAAGTTATTACTTTGAAATGTTTTGTAGTTTCTGAGTTATTTTCGCCTTTTTTCAAATCCTCAAAAATGATGAAAACCAGCGTGCTATATGATTTTCGGCTTTTTTTCAAATCGGCATGCTATATGATTTTCGGCTTTTTTTTAAATCCTCAAAAAGACTGAAAAACGGTATGCTATAGTATGCTGTTTAGCAGTGATTTTTGTCTTTTTTTCAAATCCTCAAAAATGATGAAAAACGGCATGCTATAGTATGCCGTTTCGGTCAGGGGACCTTAGTATAATTGCCTTATTTGAATCTGAATCCAACATATAAAAAACATATTTGTGATTTTTGTTCGTTTAATTTGATTCCAGCAAACAGAAATTTGCTAGTCTTTCCTTTTTTTGTTCAGAATTGAAAAATGAGAAAACGCTAAACGAAAAATCACAAAAACTGGTCAAGGGACCTTAGTATAAGTATGTTTGTTCAATTTAATCCAGCAAAAAGAAAATTGCTATTTTTTTCCTTTTTTTGTTCAGGATTGAAAAATGGGAAAACACTAACCGAAAAATCACAAAAATGGTGGTGCCTTAGTATAATTCTTTTTGAGTCCAGCAAACAGAAATTTGCTATTTTTTTCCTTTTTTTTGTTCAGATTTGAAAAATGTGAAAACTCGAAGCCAAAACCCAGCTTTTAAAAGCTGCCTCAAAGTTGAGTTTTCAGGAGAAAGAAAGCACGCAAAAAAGCTGTTCATTCCAAGCTTCCAAACGAAAAAGCTGGTATACATAGAGATAACATGGGAGCACGAAGCAAGAAGCTGCTTGATTATGCCTTTGGTTTTTTTGCACTACTGATTGTTACCTGTTTCCTTTCTTGTCAGTTAAAATTATCATTCATCATCACTTCCATCTTGTCCATCACCTAACCCTAACCCTAACCCTAGTTGTCTGGTACCAGATTGGTTACCATATGGTACCAGAACAAAAACAACAAAAAAGCAGTTGAATTGTCTGGAACCAGTGGCGCAGTGTCTTAGGACACTGCCACATGATCGGGAGATGGTGAGTTCAAACCCCACTCAAGTCTTTACTTTCAAGACCGATTTCAGAAGAAGAAAACCAACAAAAAAGCAGTGTGAATTGTCTGGAACCAGTGGTGCAGTGTGTTAGAACGCTCCCACATGATCGGGAGATGGTGAGTTCAAATCCCACTCAAGTCCTTACTTTCAAGACCGATTTCAGAAGAAAACCAACAAAAAAGCAGTTGAATTGTCTGGAACCAGTGGCGCAGTGTTTTAGGACACTGCCACATGATCGGGAGATGGGGAGTTCAAACCCCACTCAAGTCTTTACATTCAAGACCGATTTCAGAAGAAGAAAACCAACAAAAAAGCACCGTGAATTGTCTGGAACCAGTGGCGCAGTGTGTTAGGACGCTGCCACATGATCGGGAGATGGTGAGTTCAAACCCCACTCAAGTCTTTACTTTCAAGACCGATTTCAGAAGAAGAAAACCAACAAAAAAGCAGTTGAGTTGTCTGGAACCTGTGGTGCAGTGTGTTAGGACGCTGCCACATGATCGGGAGATGGTGAGTTCAAACCCCACTGAAGTCTTTACTTTCAAGACCGATTTCAGAAGAAGAAAACCAACAAAAAAGCAGTGTGAATTGTCTGGAACCAGTGGTGCAGTGTGTTAGAACGCTCCCACATGATCGGGAGATGGTGAGTTCAAATCCCACTCAAGTCCTTACTTTCAAGACCGATTTCAGAAGAAAACCAACAAAAAAGCAGTTGAATTGTCTGGAACCAGTGGCGCAGTGTTTTCGGACACTGCCACATGATCGGGAGATGGTGAGTTCAAACCCCACTCAAGTCTTTATTTTCAAGACCGATTTCAGAAGAAGAAAACCAACAAAAAAGCACCGTGAATTGTCTGGAACCAGTGGCGCAGTGTGTTAGGACGCTGCCACATGATCGGGAGATGGTGAGTTCAAACCCCACTCAAGTCTTTACTTTCAAGACCGATTTCAGAAGAAGAAAACCAACAAAAAAGCAGTTGATTTGTCTGGAACCAGTGGTGCAGTGTGTTAGGATGCTGACACATGATAGGGAGATGGTGAGTTCAAACCCCACTCAAGTCTTTACTTTCAAGACCGATTTCAGAAGAAGAAAACCAACAAAAAAGCAGTTGAATTGTCTGGAACCAGTGGCGCAGTGTGTTAAGACACTGCCACATGATCGGGAGATGGTGAGTTCAAACCCCACTCAAGTTTTTACCTTCAAGACCGATTTCAGAAGAAGAAAACCAACGACCTATCAACCAACACATTCAAAGGCATATCAATCCCATTAATCCATTTTCTTATCAAGTTGAAGGCATCCCGCATTTTGTTGAGGGTGGGTTGGGTGTTTCTTGGTTTCTCATCAAATCCATGTTAAATCACACAATTACCCCCCAACGGACACTAGCCCTAACCCTAACCCTAACCCTAACCCTAACCCTAACCCTAACCCTAACCCTAACCCTAGTTGTCTGTTACCAGATTGGTTACCATATGGTACCAGAACAAAACAAACAAGAAAGCAGTGTGAATTGTCTGGAACCAGTGGCGCAGTGTGTTAGAACGCTGCCACATGACCTGGAGATGGTGAGTTCAAACCCCACTCAAGTCTTTACTTTCAAGACCGATTTCAGAAGAAGAAAACCAACAAAAAAGCAGTTGAAATGTCTGGAACCAGTGGCGCAGTGTGTTAGGACGCTGCCACATGATCGGGAGATGGTGAGTCAAGACCGATTTCAGAAGAAGAAAACCAACAAAAAAGCAGTGTGAATTGTCTGGAACCAGTGGCGCAGTGTGATAGAACGCTCCCACATGATCGAGAGATGGTGAGTTCAAACCCCACTCAAGTCTTTACTTTCAAGACCGATTTCAGAAGAAGAAAACCAACAAAAAAGCAGTGTGAATTGTCTGGACCCAGTGGCACAGTGTGTTATGACACTGCCACAAGATCGGGAGATGGTGAGTTCAAACCCCACTCAAGTCTTTACTTTCAAGACCGATTTCAGAAGAAGAAAACCAACAAAAAAGCAGTGTGAATTGTCTGGACCCAGTGGCACAGTGTGTTAGGACGCTGCCACAAGATCGGGAGATGGTGAGTTCAAACCCCACTCAAGTCTTTACTTTCAAGACCGATTTCAGAAGAAGAAAACCAACAAAAAAGCAGTGTGAATTGTCTGGACCCAGTGGCTCAGTGTGTTAGGACGCTGCCACATGATCAGGAGATGGTGGGTTCAAACCCCACTCAAGTTAAAACAAAAAAATAAAGTTCCAGGGTGCAATCCCACCCCAGTATTTACTGTGACACTTTGCTTTCCACACCGACATCAAGTAGCACAGAAAAGCTGTGTTGTAGTAACCATCAGTTAGCTCAGTGTGAAGAGAGGCTGTCCTTGGGAGCCACAGGTCCAGGGTTCAAATCCCACATTAGTCATAATTGTGACACTTTGCTTTGCACACTGATTTCCAGAAGGACAACTTTAAAGCAGCCCAGAAATTCACCATGATTGTGTGCCGGTAAGTGGCCCAGCGGATAAGTCAGATGATATCCGTAGTATACCTAGTAGAAGTGTGCCGGTTCAAACCCGACATACTCCTAGTAGGCAGTGATGGTTCAAATCACTGACACCTAGAGTAGGAGTGGCCCAGTGGATAAATCAGATGATATGCGTAGAATACCTAGTAGAAGTATGCCGGCCGACATACTCCTAGTAGGATGGTGCTAGTTCAAATCACCAACACCTACAGTAAGTAGGAGTGTGTGCAGTTAAGTGGCCTGGTCAGATAATATCCATAGAATACCTAGTAGAAGTCTGCCGGTTCAAACCCGACATAGGATGGTGCTGGTTCAAATCACCATCACCTAGTAGGTAGGACCGTGTGCCGTTAATTGGCCCGGTGGATAAATCAGATAATATCCGTAGAATACCTTGTGGGATGGTGCTGGTTCAAATCACCATCACCTAGAGTAGGTAGGACTGTGTGCCGTTAATTGGCCCGGTGGATAAATCAGATAATATCCGTAAAATACCTAGTGGGATGGTGCTGGTTCAAATCACCATCACCTAGAGTAGGTATAGGGCCGTGTGCCGGTAATTGGCCCGGTGGATAAATCAGATAATAGCTGTAGAATACCTAGTAGGATGGTACTGGTTCAAATCACCATCACCTAGAGTAGGTAGGTGGTCAGGTAAGAGTATGTAGGGGCAGAGTAGGTTGAGGTGTAGATAGGGGGAGATTAGGCGAGGGTTGGTCAGTTAGGGGGAGGAGTAGGTGAGGGGGGTAAGGTAGGGGGAGATTAGGCGAGGGGGGGGGCAGGCGACGTGGAGAGTAGGCGAGGGGGGGGCCAGGCAGGGGAAGAGTAGGTGAGGGGGTGGCAGGCAGGGGGATAGTAGGCGAGGGGGGCCAGGCAGGGGTAGAGTAGGAGAGGGGGGAGGCCAGGCAGGGGGAGAGTAGGCGAGGGGGAGGCCAGGCAGGGGCAGAGTAGGCGAGGGAGGCGGGGAGAGTAGGAGAGAAGGGAGGCCAGGCAGGGGGAGAGTAGGAGAGAATGGAGGCCAGGCAGGGGGAGAGTGGGAGAGGAGGGAGGCCAGGCAGGGGGAGAGTAGGAGAGGAGGGAGGCCAGGCAGGGGGAGAGTAAGAGAGGAGGGAGGCCAGGCAGGGGGAGAGTAGGAGAGGGGAAGGCCAGGCAGAGGAAGAGTAGGCGAGGGGGGCCAGGCAGGGGGAGAGTAAGAGAGGAGGGAGGCCAGGCAGGGGGAGAGTAAGAGAGGAGGGAGGCCAGGCAGGGGGAG
This sequence comes from Electrona antarctica, assembly GCF_951216825.1. Lineage (NCBI taxonomy): Eukaryota > Metazoa > Chordata > Actinopteri > Myctophiformes > Myctophidae > Electrona > Electrona antarctica. The sequence continues at coordinate 25,041,042 of NC_136799.1, forward strand.
GCCAGGCAGGGGGAGAGTAGGCAAGGGGGAGGCCAGGCAGGGGTAGAGTAGGAGAGGGGGGAGGCCAGGCAGGGGGAGAGTGGGGGAGGCCAGGCAGGGGGAGAGTGGGGGAGGGAGGCGGGGAGAGTAGGAGAGAAGGGAGGCCAGGCAGGGGGAGAGTAGGAGAGGAGGGAGGCCAGGCAGAGGAAGAGTAGGCGAGGGGGGCCAGTGGTCTTCCTGACCTTTTTTTAAATAATTAGTAAATAAGTTATTTTATTATCTTTTTTTTTTTTTTTCTAAAATTATTTTAACAAAAAGAATGGGAAGAGACCCACTGCCTACTCTCCCCTTGCCTGGCCTCCCTCCTCTCCTACTCTCCCCCTGCCTGGCCCCCCTCACCTACTCTACCCCTGCCTGGCCTCCCTCCTCTCCTACTCTACCCCTGCCTGGCAGGCCTCCCTCCTCTCCTACTCTCCCCTGGCCTCCCTCCTCTCCTACGGCCTCCCTCCTCTCCTACTCTCCCCTGGCCTCCCTCCTCTCCTACTCTCCCCCTGCCTGGCCTCCCCCCTCTCCCACTGCCTGGCCTCCCCCCTCGCCTACTCTCCCCCTGCCTGGCCTCTCCCCTCTCCTACTCTCCCCCTGCCTGGCCTCTCCCCTCTCCTACTCTCCCCCTGCCTGGCCTCTCCCCTCTCCTACTCTCCCCCTGCCTGGCCTCCCTCCTCTCCTACTCTCCCCCTGCCTGGCCCCCCTCACCTACTCTCCCCCTGCCTGGCCCCCCTCACCTACTCTCCCCCTGACTGCCACCCCCTCCCCTACTCCTCCACCTAACTGACCAACCCTCACCTACTCTCCCCCTATCTACACCTCAACCTACTCTGCCCCTACATACTCTTACCTGACCCCCTACCTACTCTAGGTGATGGTGATTTGAACCAGCACCATCCTACTAGGTATTCTACGGATATTATGTGATTTATCCACCGGGCCAATTAACGGCACACGGTCCTACCTACACTAGGTGATGGTGATTTGAACCAGCACCATCCCACTAGGTATTCTACGGATATTATCTGATTTAACCACCGGGCCAATTAACGGCACACGGTCCTACCTACTCTAGGTGATGGTGATTTGAACCAGCACCATCCCACTAGGTATTCTACAGATATTATCTGATTTAACCACCGGGCCAATTAACGGCACACGGTCCTACCTACTCTAGGTGATGGTGATTTGAACCAGCACCATCCTATGTTGGGTTTGAACCGGCAGACTTCTACTAGGTATTCTATGGATATTATCTGGTGATTTGAACTAGCACCATCCTAGTAGGAGTATGTCGGCCGGCATACTTCTACTAGGTATTCTACGGATATCATCTGATTTATCCACAGGGCCACTCCTACTCTAGGTGTCAGTGATTTGAACCATCACCGCCTACTAGGAGTATGTCGGGTTTGAACCGGCACACTTCTACTAGGTATACTACGGATATCATCTGACTTATCCGCTGGGCCACTTACCGGCACACAATCATGGTGAATTTCTGGGCTGCTTTAAAGTTGTCCTTCAGGAAATCAGTGTGCAAAGCAAAGTGTCACAGTTATGCCTAATGTGGGATTTGAACCCTGGACCTGTGGCTCCCAAGGACAGCCTCTCATCACACTGAGCTAACTGATGGTTACTATAACACAGCTTTTCTGTGCTACTTGATGTTAGTGTGGAAAGCAAAGTGTCACAGTAAAGACTGGGGTGGGATTGCACCCTGGACCTTTAGGCAGCGTCCTAACACACTGCGCCACTGGTTCCAGACAATTCAACTGCTTTTTTGTTGGTTTTCTTCTTCTGAAATCGGTCTTGAAAGTAAAGACTTGCGTGGGGTTTGAACTCACCATCTCCCGATCATGTGGCAGCGTCCTAACACACTGCACCACTGGTTCCAGACAATTCAACTGCTTTTTTGTTGGTTTTCTTCTTCTGAAATCGGTCTTGAAAGTAAAGACTTGAGTGGGGTTTGAACTCACCATCTACGGATCATGTGGCAGTGTCATAACACACTGCGCCACTGGTTCCAGACAATTCAACTGCTTTTTTGTTGGTTTTCTTCTTCTGAAATCGGTCTTGAAAGTAAAGACTTGAGTGGGGTTTGAACTCACCATCTCCGGATCATGTGGCAGCGTCCTAACACACTGCGCCACTGGTTCCAGAGAATTCTCACCGCTTTTGTTTTGGTTTTCTTCTTCTGGAATCGGTCTTGAAAGTAAAGACTTGAGTGGGGTTTGAACTCACCATCTCGCGATCATGTGGCAGCGTTCTAACACACTGCGCCACTGGTTCCAGACAATTCACACTGCTTTCTTGTTTGTTTTGTTCTGGTACTATATGGTAACCAATCTGGTACCAGACAACTAGGGTTAGGGTTAGGGTTAGGGTTAGGGTTAGGGTTAGGGTTAGGGTTAGGGTTATGGCTAGTGTCCGTTGGGGGGTAATTGGGTGATTTAACATGGAGTTGATGAGAAACCGTGAAACACCCAACCCACCCTCAACAAAATCCGGGATGCCTTCAACTTGATAAGAAAACGGATTAATGGGATTGATATGCCTTTGAATGTGTTGGTTGATAGGTCGTTGGTTTTCTTCTTCTGAAATCGGTCTGGAAAGTAAAGACTTGAGTGGGGTTTGAACTCACCATCTCCCGATCATGTGGCAGTGTCCTAACACACTGCGCCACTGGTTCCAGACAATTCAACTGCTTTTTTGTTGGTTTTCTTCTTCTGAAATCGGTCTTGAAAGTAAAGACTCGAGTGGGATTTGAACTCACCATCTCCCGATCATGTGGGAGCGTTCTAACACACTGCTCCACTGGTTCAAGATAATACACACTGCTTTTGTGTTGCTTTTCTTCTTCTGAAATCGGTCTTGAAAGTAAAGACTTGAGTGGGGTTTGAACTCACCATCTCCCGATCATGTGGCAGCGTTCTAACACACTGCGCCACTGGTTCCAGAGAATACTCACAGCTTTTGTTTGGTTTTCTTCTTCTGGAATCGGTCTTGAAAGTAAAGACTTGAGTGGGGTTTGAACTCACCATCTCGCGATCATGTGGCAGCGTTCTAACACACTGCCCCACTGGTTCCAGACAATTCACACTGCTTTCTTGTTTGTTTTGTTCTGGTACTATATGGTAACCAATCTGGTACCAGACAACTAGGGTTAGGGTTAGGGTTAGGGTTATGGCTAGTGTCCGTTGGGGGGTAATTGGGTGATTTAACATGGAGTTGATGAGAAACCGTGAAACACCCAACCCACCCTCAACAAAATCCAGGATGCCTTCAACTTGATAAGAAAACGGATTAATGGGATTGATATGCCTTTGAATGTGTTGGTTGATAGGTCGTTGGTTTTCTTCTTCTGAAATCGGTCTTGAAAGTAAAGACTTGAGTGGGGTTTGAACTCACCATCTCCCGATCATGTGGCAGCGTCCTAACACACTGTGCCACTGGTTCCAGACAACTCAAGTGCTTTTGTGTTGCTTTTCTTCTTCTGAAATCGGTCTTGAAAGTAAAGACTTGAGTGGGGTTTGAACTCACCATCTCCCGATCATGTGGCAGTGTCCTAACACACTGCGCCACTGGTTCCAGACAATTCAACTGCTTTTTTGTTGGTTTTCTTCTTCTGAAATCGGTCTTGAATGTAAAGACTCGAGTGGGATTTGAACTCACCATCTCCCGATCATGTGGGAGCTTTCTAACACACTGCTCCACTGGTTCAAGATAATACAAACTGCTTTTGTGTTGCTTTTCTTCTTCTGAAATCGGTCTTGAAAGTAAAGACTTGAGTGGGGTTTGAACTCACCATCTCCCGATCATGTGGCAGCGTTCTAACACACTGTGCCACTGGTTCCAGACAATTCACACAGCTTTTGTTTTGGTTTTCTTCTTCTGGAATCGGTCTTGAAAGTAAAGACATGAGTGGGGTTTGAACTCACCATCTCCCGATCATGTGGCAGCGTTCAGTGGCGCAGTGACACACTGCGCCACTGGTTCCAGACAATTCACACTGCTTTCTTGTTTGTTTTGTTCTGGTACTATATGGTAACCAATCTGGTACCAGACAACTAGGGTTAGGGTTAGGGTTAGGGTTATGGCTAGTGTCCGTTGGGGGGTAATTGGGTGATTTAACATGGAGTTGATGAGAAACCGTGAAACACCCAACCCACCCTCAACAAAATCCGGGATGCCTTCAACTTGATAAGAAAACGGATTAATGGGATTGATATGCCTTTGAATGTGTTGGTTGATAGGTCGTTGGTTTTCTTCTTCTGAAATCGGTCTTGAAAGTAAAGACTTGAGTGGGGTTTGAACTCACCATCTCCCGATCATGTGGCAGTGTCCTAACACACTGCGCCACTGGTTCCAGACAATTCAACTGCTTTTTTGTTGGTTTTCTTCTTCTGAAATCGGTGTTGAAAGTATAGACTCGAGTGGGATTTGAACTCACCATCTCCCGATCATGTGGGAGCGTTCTAACACACTGCTCCACTGGTTCAAGATAATACACAATGCTTTTGTGTTGCTTTTCTTCTTCTGAAATCGGTCTTGAAAGTAAAGACTTGAGTGGGGTTTGAACTCACCATCTCCCGATCATGTGGCAGCGTTCTAACACACTGCGCCACTGGTTCCAGACAATTCACACCGCTTTTGTTTTGGTTTTCTTCTTCTGGAATCGGTCTTGAAAGTAAAGACTTGAGTGGGGTTTGAACTCACCATCTCCCGATCATGTGGCAGCGTTCTAACACACTGCGCCACTGGTTCCAGAAAATTCACACTGCTTTTGTTTTGGTTTTCTTCTTCTGAAATCGGTCTTGAAAGTAAAGACAAGTGGGGTTTGAACTCACCATCTCCCGATCATGTGGCAGCGTTCTAACACACTGTGCTACTGGTTCCAGACAATTCACACTGCTTTTTTGTTTGTTTTGTTCTGGTACCATATAGTGAACCAATCTGGTACCAGACAACTAGGGTTAGGGTTAGGGTTAGTGTTAGGTGATGGACAAGATGGAAGTGATGATGAATGATCATTTTAACTGACAAGAAAGGAAACGGGTAACAATCAGTAGTGCAAAAAAACCAAAGGCATAATCAGACTTAAGCCGCGTTAACACCAAGGAAGCTAGAAGCAGCTTCTTGCTTCGTGCTCCCATGTTATCTCTATGTATACCAGCTTTTTCGTTTTGAAGCTTGGAATGAACAGCTTTTTTTGCGTGCTTTTTTTCTCCTGAAAACTCAACTTTGACGCAGCTTTTAAAAGCTGGGTTTTGGCTTCGAGTTTTCACATTTTACAAATCTGAACAAAAAAAAGGAAAAAAATTGCAAATTTCTGTTTGCTGGACTCAAACAGAATTATACTAAGGCACCACCATTTTTGTGATTTTTCGTTTAGTTTTTTCCCATTTTTCAATTCTGAACAAAAAAAGGAAAAAAATAGCAATTTTCTTTTTGCTGGATTAAATTGAACAAACATACTTATACTAAGGTCCCTTGACCAGTTTTTGTGATTTTTCGTTTAGCGTTTTCCCATTTTTCAATTCTGAACAAAAAAAGGAAAAACTAGCAAATTAAACGAACAAAAATCACAAATATGTTTTTTATATGTTGGATTTAGATTCATCCATCCATCCATCCATCTTCAACCGCTTATCCGTAGTCGGGTCGCGGGGGCAACAGCTCCACCAGAGTGCTCCAGACTTCCCTCTCCACAGCAACATTAGTGACTTCCTCCTGGGGGATTCCGAGACGTTCCAAGGCCAGTGAGTCGATGTATTTCCTCCAACTGCGCCTTGGTCTGCCCCGGGGTCTCCTCCCAGTGGGACGTGCGTCGAGGACCTCCCTAGGGAGGCGCCCGCGAGGCATCCTAACCAGATGCCCGAACCACCTCAGCTGACTCCTTTCCAGGCGAAGGAGCAGCGGTTCTACTCCGAGTCTCTCTCGTGTGACTGAACTTCTCACCCTATCTCTAAGGGAGATGCCAGCCACCCGTCGAAGAAAACTCATTTCGGCCGCTTGTATTCGCGACCTTATTCTTTCGGTCATGACCCACACTTCATGACCATAGGTGAGAGTAGGAACGAAGATTGCTCGGTAGACAGAGAGCTTTGCCTTCTGGCTCAACTCTCTTTTCGTCACAACAGTGCGATACAGCGACTGCAATACCGCCCCTGCCGCTCCGATTCTCCGGCTGATCTCCTTCTCCGTCCTCCCCTCACTCGTGAACAAGACCCCGAGAGATTCAGATTCAAATAAGGCAATTATACTAAGGTCCCCTGACCCGTTTCGCAGTGATTTTTGTCTTTTTTTCAAATCCTCAAAAATGATGAAAAACGGTATGCTATAGTATGCCGTTTCGCAGTGATTTTCGTCTTTTTTTCAAATCCTCAAAAATGATGAAAAACGGCATGCTATAGTATGCCGTTTCGCAGTGATTTTCGGCTTTTTTTCAAATCCTCGAAAATGATGAAAAACGGCATACTATAGCATGCCGTTTTTCATCATTTTTGAGGATTTAAAAAAAAGACGAAAATCACTCCGTGACCATGGGCTCAGAGTGATTTTCCCATGGCCTCGGACGGCATACTATGGCATGCCGTTTTTCATCATTTTTGAGGATTAGAAAAAAGACGAAAATCACTCCGAGATCATGGGCTATAGCCCATGGCATTTTGAAAAGCGTGACGAAAAAGCGTTATGTCTTCTGAAACCATTAACTATAGCATGTCATTTTTTCATGATTTTCATTTTGATAAAGTTTTATCCTATAGTTTTATTAGAGTTTTATCCTATAGTTTTATTAGAGTTTTATCCTATAGTTTTATTAGAGTTTTATCCTATAGTTTTATTAGAGTTTTATTAGAGTTTATTACAGTTTTATCCTATAGTTTTATTAGAGTTTTATCCTATAGTTTTATTAGAGTTTTATTAAGAGTTTTATTAGAGTTTATTACAGTTTTATCCTATAGTTTTATTAGAGTTTTATTAGAGTTTTATTATACCATAACTGTGGTATGTTACAGAGAACATGGTGGCTCCCTCTATTAAGACACTGTGTAAATCATCCTCAGGTTGTGGGTTCAAATCCAGACATGGCTGTTTTATCTGAATTCTGAATCATAGATGGGGGTCTGTGGCCAAATACCTACCTAATATATATTGTTGTGAATGATTCATGTCCAAACGAGCTCATATAAGTTTAAAATGTTTATATAGTTATTCAGTGCACAAAATATCACAATACAATTTCCAATAAATATATATATGTAATAAATATGTGCAAAAAATCGAAGAATCAAACAGTGAGCAAACCAATTGTGAATGAACCAAATGTATCAATAAAGTGCGAGTGCGGTCAACAAAAAGTATCGCTCCCAGCTCACCCTGCCTCCAGGTTCAAGCATCCTAAGAGTGAGCTGGTAGACACCTGTATTTGTGACCTGTCTGGTGGCCACCCACAGAGGCGCTCCCACCAATAATGGAGCGTCAATGCGGTGCCCACACCCATCACCAACTAAGTGAGAATAACCATAGGCTAAGCACTCTTTGGCTCCTACATATATCATTTGGGACTTTTGGGTGTCCTTGACATTAAGATGTTTGAGAATCACTGTATTAATAATAAGAAGCAGCTGAATGGGTAGTTGGGTGTCCTTGACATTAAGATGTTTGAGAATCACTGTATTAATAATAAGAAGCAGCTGAATGGGTATGGCTGCCTGGCAAGCTGAAGGTCCTGTGATAAAATCTGGGTCCTGGCAATGTGTCAAGGGCCTAACTGCTCTTCCTTGGGGAGCGAAGTGAAGCGGAGGAACTGAGTTTTCCCTGTGGTATTAAAGCAGCACTACTTTTGGGATAAAAGTACAGAATTCAAAATGTACTTGAGTAAAGGTACAAAAGTATTGGATTCAAAATGTACTTGAAGTATCAAAAGTAGAAAGTAATTCTGCAATTCAAAACTGGCCCCGTAATATCTGAATCCCCCACCCACCCCTTTTCCCCCTCACTGTATATGTTTTTTTCCCTCCTTACCTCCTTTATGATGATTTCCGGTTTTTGGCTATATAGAAGTGTTTATTTGTACGTCTCTGTTATGATGAATTGAACATGGTGGACCCTATTGTAAACAAGTGTAAATATAAACATGTTTGCCTTTGATGGCAATTGGATGATTTGAGGCATTTCTTCCAAAAATGTGTTTTGCAAAAATCAACCTGTTGGTGGCGCTATAACAGGCCAATGTGAAAAGGGTGGGATATATTCCTCAGCCTAGTAAGAAAATGTGTGAAAGATTTCACGTAAATTGCATGCTGCGTTCATGATTTGAGGCTTTTGTTCAAAATGGGGCAATCTTGCAAACTGTGAAAGCCAATTATAGCCAATTAGGATGGAATATGAAATATCGGACAGATCCGACTTGAGCACATGACCATAGAGATACTGTGTAACGATTTGTGAGATTTTTGGACAGAATCTGGAGGAGTAATATCAAAAAATGTGTAAGTATGTAGGACTAGTAGCATGCCAAAGTTTGTGCTATTGCCATTGAGAATGCATTGGGCGTTTAAGTTAAATAACTCAGAAACTACAAAACATTTCAACGTAAAAGGTTCCAGCATGTGTCTCCACAGTAAGCTGAATTATAAAAAGTGTGAATGGAGTTTCTAGGTGAAAGTGTTTTTTTGACGTGCCATAACCTGCCATTGAGCCCCATTATACATTTATCAAATTTGAAAGCACTATATTTCTAAAACTATGAAACATTTCAAAGATTCATTTTCAGGCAAACATGTCCACCATGCATAAGATGAACCTAAATAGGTTTGAATGGAGTTTCTAGGTGTAAGTATCTAGGACTAGTAGCATGCCAAAGTTTGTGCTATTGCCATTGAGAATGCATTGGGCGTTTAAGTTAAATAACTCAGAAACTACAAAACATTTCAAAGTAAAAAGTTCCAGCATGTGTCTCCACAGTACGCTGAATTATAAAAAGTGTGAATGGAGTTTCTAGGTGAAAGTGATTTTTTGACATGCCATAACCTGCCATTGAGCCCCATTATACATTTCTCAAATTTGAAAGCACTGTATTTCTAAAACTATGAAACATTTCAAAGATCCATTTTCAGGCAAACATGTCCACCATAAGATGAACCTAAATAGGTTTGAAAGGGGTTTCTAGGTGTAAGTATGTAGGACAGCATGCCAAAGTTTGTGCTATTGCCATTGAGAATGCATTGGGCGTTTAAGTTAAAAAACTCAGAAACTACAAAACATTTCAAAGTAAAAAGTTCCAGCATGTGTCTCCACAGTAAGCTGAATTATAAAAAGTGTGAATGGAGTTTCTAGGTGAAAGTGATTTTTTGACGTGCCATAACCTGCCATTGAGCCCCATTATACATTTCTCAAATTTGAAAGCACTATTTTTCTAAAACTATGAAACATTTCAAAGATTCATTTTCAGGAAAACATGTCCACCATAAGATGAACCTAAATAGGTTTGAATGGGGTTTCTAGGTGTAAGTATGTAGGACTAGTAGCATGCCAAAGTTTGTGCTATTGCCATTGAGAATGCATTGGGCGTTTAAGTTAAATAACTCAGAAACTACAAAACATTTCAAAGTAAAAAGTTCCAGCATGTGTCACCACAGTAAGCTGAATTATAAAAAGTGCGAATGGAGTTTCTAGGTGAAAGTGATTTTTTGATGTGCCATAACCTGCCATTGACTCCCATTGTACATTTCTCAAATTTGAAAGCACTATTTTTCTAAAACTATGAAACATTTCAAAGATTCATTTTCAGGAAAACATGTCCACCATAAGATGAATCTAAATAGATTTGAATGGGGTTTCTAGGTGTAAGTATGTAGGACTAGTAGCATGCCAAAGTTTGTGCTATTGCCATTGAGAATGCATTGGGTGTTTAAGTTAAATAACTCAGAAACTACAAAACCCACCCAGGGCCAGCCAGCCACACACATAGCTCCGTAAGGGAGTAAAGGTAAAACCACAACAACATATTCAGTACACTTGCCGAACACAGCCAGTAAAAGCAGCCACAGTCAGACTATAGGGGATAATAGAGAGAGATGGTTAGTAGGGTGAGGTTTAAAACAACTAAACCAAAAGAGCCAGTGAAACAACACTGCAAAACCAGCACTGCAGGATCACACTACAGACAGACTGTAGACAACAGCATGCAGTGGATAGAAGAGGCCCAAGAGCCATGCAGTCGCCTCCAACCTGCTTCACACAAGAAATAACAATTAAAAACAAATCGCAAAGTTATCGCAATGAAACTAAATACAGCAAAAGCAGAAATGGAGTTATGCCTATAAAACAAAACAGTTAGCCCCCCACAATGTGCTAAAGCAACAAGCAGTTTTTTTCCTTGCTCAGCCAGTGCATACAAAGAAAGGCCAAAGCAGGTAGAAGTAAATGGGCACCAGGCTTGTGGATATGGGCTAATCAGTGACTATACTTACACTTATACACTAGCTCTGGTACAGAGCTAGTGCAGAATTAGCATTAGGGCTATGGACCAGAGCTATACTTACACCTGCGTAATTGGGGACGTGGACTGGACACCCTGGCCTACGTGTCCCTATTTTGTTTTGTTTTTTCACATTATTTATTTAGGGAAGATCATATTGGGATGCACAGTTTCACTGCAATTGGACACTATTCATGATTTGCGGTGTTTTGTTCTAAACCTGTGGTTTTCAACCAGTGGTCTAGGGACCACCATAGTCTGACCAGTGGTCCTTGAGGTGATTCCAGGTGGTCCACAGCTAAATGATGGAGAGTTGGCAACTAAATGGGGTTACCCTTATTAGATCTTTAACTCTTGAGAGTGTAAAATGAAAATTATGCTCTGAAGAGTTACATTATTGTTAACCATCTGCATTACTTAATTTACAAGAAGTTTACACAATTAGAGAATGTAGAAGAATTGTTATTTAACTTATTTTGATCAACATTTGCCTGTTTATCTCTCCTAATGGTACCACATCAATATAGCACGGACTTTTACAAAAATAACAAAATATTCTAAGTTTCATCTGGACTGGTGTCAGTGTGTGAAGTACAGGCGTAGATGTACAATTTACAATTTAGGCATTTAGCAGACGCTCTTAATCCAGAGCGATTTACATTAAGCAAGAACAAAAACATGGGAATACATCACATATGTAAAATGCATTTATCAAGAAACATGCGTAAGCTAAGAACGTAACTAGAACATATCTATATAATGACGTAGAGGCAACTCTTTGTAATATTGTGCATACAGTCTCATATCATAGTTCTTGTCTAGCTTTTTGACAATAACAGGCCACTCTGGTCTGTGCTCACACACAGTGGTAAACATTTTGGCTGCCTGCTACAAATTAACACCATGAAAAACACTGCTTGTATGATCAATTTATTCTTAGAAATTCTGACAGATGTTATGGATTTTTTTAAACTAAAACCCAATGGTTAGAATAGATTCAGCACCACCAAAATACCCTTATTAGAATTGTATCTTTCCAGGTTTTCACACAGACCCCAACTTTGATTGGCACAAGTTATGTTTGAAGTAATTGAGACGTGTTAGTAGTAGACACCTATGAACATATGAAGAAAGCTATTGGTAAGCATTTATTTTGTAGATGGCAAAAACAGTTCCCTTTATTTTTAAAATATATATTTTGCTCACTGTGTACAAGTTATTGGGTTATGGACATCCAGGCCACTGAATAGTCATGGTGTACCATATACAGCCAAAGCTTTACTTCCACACAATACACCACTGAAAAAGAGAAACAGTATTTTCCACCAGGTCTTTTATTTGTAAGGCACCAAGAGACGCTTCCTTACTGCTGAATGGTTCATTCTTATTCTCTTTGAGTACACATTTTAGTTGTTTTTTTTGCCACTGTCTTTTATCTTTTTCCAAACGAGGCTGTGGTGTAATTTCCATAAACATACATTATAAACAAGTTCATGTTTGAAGTTTCGCACACAAAAAATAGTTTAAAAAAATGACAAATGACATTTACAAAGCGCCAAAAAAAAGGTTGTTACCACTTCTTTGTTACAGACAGAAAGGGGCGGGGAGGGGGCGGGGTGTCAATATAGTGCCTTTCTTACAATAGGCAAGTAATGCACACACAACATCAAAGTTTTCCATGACACTTGCCATACATACATACACACATTAAAAAGCAGCCTTGAAACATACAAAAATGCTTTAAAAAAATTATATGTATATTGATATATTCATATGTATATAAATTGGCCCTTCACAAAAAAAGAGGAAAAAGGTAAAACATACCATTCATGTGTCAGAGTTTTGTCAAGTTAGATAAAGAGAAAAGCTTCAGCACGTACAGTAGAGTGCATCTCAATTACCCAACAAAGCTCTTCTTTCTCCGACTTTTCAATTCATACTAATACTCCTACTTCTGGCAGACCTTTTTTTTTTTTTTAGATCAAATAGTCAGGAATTGCTCCAAAACCAAACTTAACAAAGTTAAGACAAAGTGAGGAACAACAAATAAACCAAAACACCCAGCACTCAACATGCACTAATAAAGCCTTATAGCCTAAACATGTTCCTTCTCAATGACACAATTATAAGTCACCATTTCATTTTGTTGAGCCTGGCTACGGTTTCCAAGAAAAGTATCATTCGACAGCTAGCACAGAAGGAAAGAAAGCCAGAAGAACTGGTGAGTATTGAGACACAGCCTAAGTGCTTTTTTAAGTTAATGGAGGAACTCTCATCTCACAATCCAACATGACACACTCATTAGACATACAGGTGGGTTGCTAATGCTCTGTAGAGCACCCAAATTACAGTGGAATATACTGAGCAACTATCAGCCTGACAATCACTAACACACAGTCGACAAAGACAGACAGAATGCATTGGATGCATGAAGGTTAAACACTCATAATGGAACAGGCATACATGCACCTTACTTTTAGGTACTACAGCTTTTGGTTATGACAGTATAACAGGACCAAGTGGTTTAGTGGATGAAAAGCATGTTACTGCCATCTGCTGCTCACAAGCTGGATGCCATTTACAAAACAAAAAAACTGAACTAGAAAAAATGTTTTTTCTTTTTTTAATTTGCCCATTGCAATTTCAAAACCAACTATAATCATAAAAAGAGAAAACTAAATTTCATCTATAGAATTAACACCTCCGATAATTACAGTAACCGATTTTCTTTTCTGGTACAGTACTGTGTATGTCACAAATCTACGTATCTTCTTGCACCAACTGGCAACAAGATACTGTATATATATATATTTTGTCATTAATCATGTTATTTGGATTAAGTCATACAGTAAGTTATATAGTATATATGGGTGCAAGAACCTTTCATGAATGAAGCCTGCCTTAATTGAGGAACCCATGTGTTTGCCCTTGCTTATAGAGCTTTAGCAAGTCACCTATGGAACCTGTATTTCATCAAAACCAGGGGACAGTGAGAGGAAGGAACTTCCCTTGACACAAACAAGTTAAAACAATGATAGGAAAGACAGGCTGATCGATAGTACGAACAAAAGTACTATAACTTACAGGAATAGAGTACTCAGAAAAAATAAATCAAGAAAGGAAAAAAATAACATGGCCGTCCATCTTTTATATCCATCTCTATTTTTAAGACAGGTCCTATTCAAGTTTATCTTGATCAGTTACACTGGAAAGGTACAGGGTAAGGGCAGGAGTAGGGGATTGGAAAGGTACAGGGTAAGGGCAGGAGTAGGGGATTGGGAAAATACAAATGGTGCCTTTTTCCCACCATTACATTCATTCCAGCATGCACACAAACATTTCCAATGTTTAATTAGCCTGTTGTTAAATTCAAGGAATAAGAAAAAAGTAATTACATTTCCAAAATGTTTAACAATTACATTTGAGGACCACATTATATTGGGTGGGCAACTCTCTTAAATCAAACACAAATTAACAGAAATGCACCTTGGAATACTATGCTTTTTTTCCTTGCTATGGTATCACAATGGGGAATTAAAAAAAAGGTTTCCCCACTGACATAGGATTGAGGTACATCATAGTTGAACTGAAGTTAGATTGGGATATGAATAAAAATCAACACTAGAGGGCAAACTTTAGTCTAAATGGATTTGAGGGATTTGTTTACAGCATGTCCCATTTCATACAGTTACAAAATTAATTTGAGATATTGAGAGAAAGGAGTTGATGGAGCTAGTATACTTACTATACTATACTACTAAACAAAGATGGAGAAAGTGGGGAAAAGAGATACGAGTTGAATTGCATGGGCTAATACTCCTCATTGCATTTAGCCACCAGCAAGTACCACTGGTACAGGAGGAGAGGCCAGACAAAAGACACTGGACCAAAAAAAAGTAATAATAATCATATACAAACTGATTTTATATATTGATTATTGGTACAAAAAACCCAAAACAAAATCAAGTGCGGGGCTTGTGAATAAAGCGCAAGGAACATGTGATTTCACTTCAAGAGGCAGGACCATGCTGAGAGAAACTGCTGCTGACATTCAACCTTAAAGCTCACGCCTCACTCTAAATTTCAGTCAAGCCTAACAACAGTGGCTCACACTAAAATAAGCATCTATTTTAAGTCTAGAAGCCTGAACTGAGTCTATTACCTCTACATAATTATGATGGAAACCAACCCCCCACCCTCACTCTCGTTCTCGCAGTCATTCATCATCCGAGCACCTGAACTGGTCCTCCACTTTCACACCTGCCAAACCCCACTTCAAGGAACAATTTACCCTAGATCATTTCAACACCCAGTGCAACTTGATGTCATCATGATTACTTTCCACCCTTAACACACCCACCCCAGACACACACACACACACACACACACACACACACCACACCCCTCTACAGAGAGCAAACCATGACTTGTATCCATCACAACTTAAGCTAACATCCCCACCTCTCCTTCTCTGCTCGTCTCACCACCCACATCCCTCCCTCCCAGTCGTTCAGTTTGGACTAATCTGACTTCTCCCCGTCCTCTTCTCTCTGCTCCCTTTCTGCCGCTTCTCTGGCCTTGTCCTCCTTAGCCAGTTGGGCCTGGGCATGGGAGTGGTTGGCCAGGATGGAAGAGAGGGAGAGCAGGCCGGAGCTGGAGGACACTGCGGGCATGCTGGGAGGGGTGAAACCCAGGGGCAACGATGTCATGGGTAGAGCCAGGCCCTGGAGCTGGGACAGCTGGTGCACCTGTAGCTGTTGCTGAAAAAAAAAAGAGATGCACACATGTGAGCACACATGGATACATATAAACATGTTATGTATGTTTATGGTGTAAATGTCAAATGTAAATGTAATATTTAACAATACATCAAATGATAACAGACCTTCAAATGACCATATAGTGGTCTTGCATGCTCAATGTAATTGTGCCTTGCCATGTTACAATTGCATTTTAAAGATCAGATAGGTTTGGTAACATTTTAAAAACATTGGCCAAAATGTAAACCACCACCTTACCCGTATGATGGAATTCATCTCAGGGGGTGTGACTTGTTTGGCTCTCTCTATGGCACCCAAAACCTGCTGTTGATGCTAGAACACAAGAACACACCATACAATGAAACACACTCACACACTGCTGTGAAATAATCTCAAAGTCAAAGATGTTATGTTGTATTGTGTGCAATGTCTTCGGCAAGATAGGCGATACATCACATTACTGTATTGTTGCGACCATAGGTCGGCGGGTCGCATTTACTATGAAAACCTGAATTTCCGTGTGTCACTTCACACCTAAATACCTCGTGACATCATGCATCATCTCCAGATATGGAGCTGACCTGTTCTGACATTACATATGTTGATCCGTCTCCACCCATCCTTCCTCTTCGATGTCCCCCTTTTGACATCCCTGTCCATTCAAACTCTAGACGGGCCCGCCCCAAAGTTATTAGAGCAGCTGCGCCTGGCAGCCGGCGAAAACTAGAGTTCTCAACAGGCCCGAAACTTAAGGCCCGGCCTTACCTGGGCCCTCATCAAACCCTGTACACTCAAGACACGCTTCATATATGGCCAGACCTCATGAAACCATGAAAACTCAAGACACTGCCCCCGCTGCCACCCTTAGATCTCCATATATGGAGCTGACCTGTTCTGACATTCCTTATGCTGATCTGACCTCATCAAACCTTGTACACTCAAGACACGCTCCATATATGGACAGTACAGAATTCATTCCGTATGTTGATCTGACCCCCCATGCCAAAGTGCCAGCACTCGCCCAGCAGTATGCCGTCACCCAGGTGGATGCGTGCACGCCGCCCTCAGGGAATCTTACTGGTATAAGTGTATATACAGTTGCAGGTGGTCTGCATCACATGTCAAAGTGTCCTTGAACAACACTAAACGTCTACCTTCTCACTCACTGTTATTTGCTGTAGATAACAGTGACAGCTATATTAATAAATTACAAAAATGACTAAAATAAATGTACCTCCTGTGATAGGTAGGGGAGCACCTGGGCACAGATCCCATTCAGTCTCTTCACTATTTCTGCCTGCAAAACGGACAGAACAACATGTTAAGAACAGTAGACTACAATTTGATGATCAAATGGTATTTTCCTTATGAATAAATAAGGTGATTGTTGTGTGTATTTGTATCTACCCATGGTATCCAACTTGATAACTTTGGGCAATCACAAATGCCTAGATTATTTTGATCAATGTTTCAACCATTATAGATCTTGGTGCAAGACAATTCATTTTTTTTATTCCCACCTAAATATACAAATTGTGCTAGTTTCTTTGGTGACTCAATGAGTGTCTATGTGATCGCCCAACCCAACTTACACTGAATGACAGAGACATTAGTGTACATCTTGAAAGGAACAGATGGCAAGACCAATTAAAAAGACAACATGACTACATGAGAGAAGAAACAGTAATTATAGTTTACCTGTTTGTGCATTTCAATGTTCAGCCCATAGGACATCTCATAATACTAGAGTAAGCGCAGGGAGAAAAAGACAAAAGTCACATATTCATTTAGCAGTGGTGGAATACCACAGCAAGACAATTGCCACTACTGCTAAAACACAAACCTTGTTTTCCAACATGTTAATACTTTGAATTAGCACTTCTATCATTCACAGGTATGAAAATGAGATCAGTGTTTGCGTGGTACACAATCAAATCCTTAGTGTTAATTTAGCCCAACTCCGAAGAGAGTACAAAGAGAAAAACTAAATCCAAGTGAGGGGCTCTAGCCATCATATTTTGTGTTTGTAGCACGGAATATGATGAGTTGATTGGCTGATGTATGATAAGAGCGCCCCTCACTTCACACAAGTGTGATTTTTGAGGAGCACTAGCCCCTCCTATAGAGGTTTAATGTTTGTCTTTAGTTCAATGTTTGTTTTGTAAACGCTATTGACAATGAAGGGAAAATTTATGTCATAATGTGCCTCATTACGTCATATTGTCTCTTTATTGTTAATGGCGTTTAATGTTTGTGTTGGCAGCGTTTGTTTTACATCACCATTACATCACCTAATCAACATGAGTTAGACTTTAATATATTAGCGTCCCTCACGTCACACGGGTGTGATTTTATTTTATTTCAACTTTATTTTAATACAGGTAATCTCATTGAGACCTGAGTTCTCATTCTCAAGTGAGACCTGGTTTGGACAGTAATAATCATATGAATCACGTGGAAATCAAGATCCACATACAGTAGTATGGTGTGGCTTACATGCGGACTTGTCATCTACGACAAATCTATGACGCATGACTCCAAATTTGGGCCAGGTTTCAGCCTGATCTGAGCCCTAAATCTTCCATTATAAGATTCAAGTTCAATATTTAAAATATAAAACACACTGTATGCCTACTGGCAGCATGCGCAAGAAATGTGGTGCTGATTAGTCCAGCAGTTAGCGAGATTAGCTCCAGATAGTAGTGCGCCCGCACGCACGCACGCACGCACGCACACACACAGTTTATCAATATTGTATGTAGCAAACAGATAAAACCAACAAAGTACGCTATAATATCACTCACCATGATGTAGTGACGTTGCATCTCAGACTTCTCACTGGCCAATTTATCACACTCCAACTTCAAACTGATTCCAAAGAAGACAAGCAAAACTTTACCTTTACGAATATCTTCATCTTGTGTGTAAGACTCATTTCTTGATACAACTTTGGACATGTTTATAAACTTAACACAGGATTACATATTGCTACATATAACTGACATGTCTTTTTGATGTGCTTAATCTTAGATTAATGGCATTAAAGGGTGATTTATACTTAGTTTTGTGCTAGTGTTGTGCAACCAAGTATAAATTCGGATAACAAAAACAGCATAGTTAATTTTATTCAAATAAAGATTTGTTTTTCTACATTTGTGTGAGCTTGCTTGCACGACACACCCACACAAGCCAGTAAATATAAATACCTGTGGTACTGTGCTTGGAGAAACTGGAACTCATCCTTGATGCGGTCACAGGAATCTGAGGTGGTGAACTTGAGGGGCTGACTGGACTGAGAAGATGCCTGGACAAGAATAGAAAAAAACAACAATTTGAATGTAATGTAATCACAGGCATGCCGATAGCCCGATACCTGGCTGTAACACGGATGAATAGAAGTTGAGCGCACCAATATATCAATCTTATTTGATTTTTTTTTCACAACATCGGTATAGGCAATTATGCAGCCAATGTGTCCCGATTTTTAACCACTTTCAGACTGCCATCCCTATTTTAGCCAGGACAAGCATGCCATTCTTAATGAAAATACTAAAAATACTTTAAAGTTGTGTAGGGACTGTAGGCCTACCCAAAATCGGGATTGGTTATTCAGACTCATAATTCTGGAATTGGTCGGGCTCTAAAAATAGGCATCACACGAGAATCTTGGTTCATAGAAGCTTTTCCCAGAGAACCCCCAGCATATGGTATTGGAACCATGATATGTGGATTATTGTGACTCATTGCTTTAATATATAGGCCTGGAACATGACTTGACCATCCCAACTGATTACCCACAAATAAAGCATAACTAAGAATAACTAACCTTGCATGGCACAGGCCTGAATAGGTATGAATGTTTTAGGTAATGCTATAGGCTGAAGATGAGGGCATGCGTGTATTTTGGTTTGTTTAGTAACAATAACAAGAGTGCAGACTAACTTTTTATGCACCAAAATTATGGAACACAATTCCTCAGGAAATCAGAGAGGCCAACTCCACCAACATTTTCAAACAAAAATTAAAAACACACCTCTTCAGATTAGCCTTCTCCACCCTACCGTAGCACTTTATTGAGGCTTCCCATCATATATTCTATTATTATTAATTATTATTTTTTCTTTAACAAATACCTTAAATGCTTGACTTTCTCATGCCTATTTGTATTCTCGATGTCTGACGTTATGCACATTCACTGTCTTGTCTTGTCTTGCATTATGTTTGATATAACCTATGACCTAACTGTAAAGCACTTGATGTATGTCCTGCCTGTGAAGCAACCCTGTATGAAAGGTGCTATATAAATAAAGCTTATTATTATTATTATTATTAACCCTTTGAGAGGATAGCAAAGATGTAGTAGAAACAGAGAGTGGGCAAAGGATACAGTATTGGAGAGCGAGATCTTCTAATGTAGAGACGGGGGCGTCAAAAGTACCTTAATCAATCAATACTAATCTAAACAACCAGAGTGTTCTTTAAGAGGCATTGCTTTTGTCTTGGCCAGTAGGAAATGACTGTCACTGCAAAACCATCCACAGGGCTCTTTCAAGAAATGCAGTGTTTACACAACGCTAGATTAAAGTGCTGCTGAACGTACAGTAGGTGAGAGGTATTTAGTGGATGGAATCAGCATGGTTCGGTAAAGAGATGAACGACACTCATAACTGCCAGACCAATGCAGTAATCCAGGGTTTAATCTGGTCTCCTAAACCTTATTACTCTCCAAACAAGTGGCACAAGGGCAGTGGGATTATGAGACTAGCGAGAAAGAGGTGCCGTGCTTCACACACAGTGGTCAAATCTCTGCTTCCTCAGTGTAAGCATAAAATGCAAAACTGCAATGCTGTGATATATACAAATGTCATGCTCTACAAAGCACAGTGCAAACTCCTGACTCAGAATACCATAAAACTCTGTTAGCCAGCCCCCTAAAATATTTTGAAACCAGATATCAGTGACATCACCACCAGCAGCAGCAGTGGACACCTAGCTCTAGTGGACACCGTAATATATACATACATTATGATATACAGTATTTTCTGTACCACATTAACAGGCGTCCTGGCAGTTGGATTCCTTCTCAAGTTATTATTGGGTGACAGTGACACAAATGCGTTCAAAGGAAATTCAGTCATAATAAACTGCAAACCTGTTCCATTCTCCCCCATTTTAATGAGGTTTGTGTGTGTGTTGGGGGGGGGGGGGGTTGATCTTTGTCTACAAGGTGGGGTGATTTCATGAAACCTGGATGCAATTAAATTGTCATTGTCTGAAACAAAACAAAAGTGTACACCAAAATCGCAAACGTTAACGTAGCATAATTTTAGCAGAAAAGATCAGCGATGCCACCTTCCTGTTTTCAGGGGCACGAATGCCCTTTGCCCCGATGCATTTATGACGCTGACCTAAGCTAACGTCGTTAACTATTGTTAGCAAACATGTTTGTTAACTGTAAATTGGATGGATGGATGGGTGGGGTGGGTTTACTCACAATTAACGTTAGCTGGCTGCCGTTACAGATAACATCCTATATTGGTTATTTATTTTTTTGCGTGTTCCGTGTCAACTACCAGCAAGCGAGCTGCCTGATGGCTAGATAGTAGATAGAACCGAGACGCTAGCCTGTGCTAAGTTGTGCTAACATTACTGTAGGAGAGAGACAGCTAACTCCGGGTCGCTAGAACTCGGTTTACTCGTCTACAACCTGGACCAAGTCAAAAGTGCTCGACTTACCGAGTGTCTTGATTGTGGAAACATCATGTCAACAATGGATTTCACCGTGTTTCCTTATTAGACTGCTCCGACAGACACGGGCACACTTTAAGCTAAGCTAACTGACTCTCGGCTTTCTTTTAAAATGACTGTAAAGGGAGGGAGCTGTGTTGTGTTTTCACTCTGTCATCGTTGAAATAGCGTCAGCTAAGTAACACCGCAGCAACAATGTAGTCTATCAATCTTTGCGGTGTAAAAAAAAAACGCTGTCCCCCGGAGATAACAAAGATTAAAGCGTCATCAAAGGGCCATCGGGTTATTTAGAAAACGCCTCTGGAGGGATCCTGGATGTTGACATATGAGCCCCTGACATTCCTCTGTCTTGAAAGAAGAGCAACTCTTCTACTAAATAAACCCGGCTGTCGAGAAACGGGCGCCCCCGTGCGGTGTAGGACAGACGACTCAGTACCCTACTTGTATATAATAACAATGACAGTGAGTGCACAGTGCACTCAACATTTGTGCACTCTCAAAGTTATGGGGGTACTTGATTATTAAAGCATTTGAGAACCACTGGACTAAGTCATTTAGGTTTATCCTCATTGATTTGTACCTACCCAGCCCCTAGACCTAGAATGCCTGTGATCATTTAATTAACTTCGTACATTTTCATGTATCATAGGCATAGAACGGTCGCTACTAGCCGCAATTTGCAACTCTAGAATTTTTTATAATGGGATGAATCTAGAGTTGCAATACCCTCCATTGACTCCCCACTCATCATTTTGCGTTTGCGATCTGCTTGTCTTAAACGACGTTAAACTCACCAACATTCCAGCTGTAGTCCAAGCTTGAATTATTCTCTTTCAATCTGCAAAGCTTGTTTTTCATAAAAATCCCCTGTAGACATGTTATGAGCTACTTTCTGTCAAGAAATTCTGTGCAAGTGATTCTTTTTCTAAGTGCTGGAGTTTGGAAGCGCTCGTCGTAAGTCACTGAACGTCCCTGCATGCATCTGTTTCGCATTTGCACATAATGCAGGAGGCAGCAGCGCGACCCCTTAATAAAAACGAGCGCTTCCAAACTCCAACATTTCTTCTTCTTGACAGAAAGTAGCTCATAACATGTCTACGGGGGATTTTTATGAAAAACAAGTTTTGCAGATTGAAAGAGAATAATTCAAGCTTGGACTACAGCTGCAATGTTGGTGAGTTTAACGTCGTTTAAGACAAGCAGATCGCAAACGCAAAATGATGAGTGGGGAGTCAATGGAGGGTATTGCAACTCTAGATTCATCCCATTATAAAAAAATCTAGAGTTGCAAATTGCGGCTAGGTCGCTACTGTCCCTGGTTGAATTCAATTGTGTGCGGCCTGAATGTGATAAATGCTCCGTTTGTACTCACCCATTAAATAATTCCAAAAACGTGGAGGGAAATATGGTCCTCTAGTTTTATATCCATGTGAAAGTTCTGGCACAAAACGTGGCAGGTGCCTTGCGATAGGTGCTGGGTAATTAATCACACCACCTGCCAATTGTGTGACCCAAACTTTTGTGTTTCCCTTGTCAATAATTGGTGATGACGTCTAAAATCAGTTCATCGATCATTCCAGTCCCCCCTCGCCCGGAGAGAAAGACGTCCGTGTGCATCTCTTGAAAAAGTGGAGATAATTTACTAAATACACGTTTTGTGCCAGAACTTTCACATGGATATAAAACTAGAGGACCATATTTCCCTCCACGTTTTTGGAATTATTTAATGGGTGAGTACAAACGGAGCATTTATCACATTCAGGCCGCACACAATTGAATTCAACCAGGGACAGTAGCGACCGTTCTATGCCTCTGATACATGAAAATTTACGAAGTTAATTAAATGATCACAGGCATTCTAGGTCTACCCAGCTCCATGCATATTTGACACAGGTGTGACAGGTAGGTTCTGACAGAGTAGAGAGGGCCTGACTGCTGACTGGACACCGTTACTGGGAGGAGGCAGTGGCACTGGCAGAGTGGACTGGATGGGCTTATAGCAGTGACTGTGACATCCAGAGGAAACAACAGGAGTCAGGAGAGTACATGTGGTGAAATTGTATTTGAATGATTTGGACACAAATGACAAGTCCTCCTGGTAGGTGGTCACCGTCGTCTCGATGGTAAGTGTAAGTAGATGTGTATCTGGACAAGCCTGCATCTTCTGGCAGTCTGTCCTTCTATGCCTCCTCCTATGACACTTGGAAACACCAGCAGTGTCCAGGCAGCACACCTTCCACATTGAACAGCTCTACCCTGGGATTATGTATGACTCCTCATTGTACACTCATTATTTCACATGGAGATTATGTCTCTCCCCCCACACACCCCCCCAGTCTGTGTGAGTCTTTCTGTCCGTCTGTGCGCATCTAATCTCAGACACTGCTGGTCTGCTGGACCAATAGATGTTACATTTTGCATGCATACTGGAAGTCAGATTGGGCTAAAACTTTGCCCAAATAGTACTATACCATCATAGAATGGCCACATGAAGTCTGTGATCCAAGATCAACATGGTAGCAATGCAGTTTTTAGATCCCGTCTTGTTTTTACAGCATATCTCTAGGAATAGGAGGCAGCACCATCTAGAAGAGTGTCCGTCTGTGACTCTGTGGTGTCATGTATGGAAACTATGGATCAATGTTTTATATAGCCACGGCCATGGAATGCATAAAGACTGCATGCTTCCATGTACTGGATTATTTGTCCATATTGTAAATATCGTGTAATATTTACACATGTGATGTAGGCTATATAGATTTGTTTCAATGTTCTTGTGATGTTTTGTTCTTGCTCAATCTCTGGTCATATGAAAATGTGCTCTATAGTTTGATTTGATATTGGTTACCAGAGGAAGCAGATGGACTAACCTTCTCAGACCACAGATCAACAAAGCAGCTAACAACTAAAACACAAACCATGAATCACACTTACACACCATCAGCAAGTATAGGAACAAATTTATTTCAATTTAAAACAGATACCTTGTCATTATGTTTCTCTCTTAGAAGGCGGCAATGATCATAAGTCATGTTCATGTTTGAATGAGGATCAGGCAACAGTGGTCGAAACAAATACATGAAACACATAAAAAAGAAATATGGCAAGAGTAATGTAAATCAATGTTCGATAATAACCAACCGATACAACCCTTTATGCAATTGCATCAATACATCCAAGCCCTCACTTCCAACACAAAATAAACAGCACATGCAATTATAATTACAGTTTCTTAAAAAACAAAACAAAAGAAAACAGGAAAAAAAAAACAGCAGATTATCTTTTAAATCTTTAATCTTAAATACAGAATAAAGTATTTTGTATATACTTAATCATCTATCTCTTGTTTAGTCTCTGGTGTGTGTGTGTGGTCTCTATTTTTTTATATATATTTATTTTAAAGGAGACTGCCTCAGGCGGCGGCCCTTTCTTTATCACCACCACAACGTTGGCACTTAAAAGAGAGCCTGGCTCTAGAGAGAGTGGGGTTGGCACACTCAGTATTATACATCATTTACATTTGGTATACATACAAAATAAAGAAAAAAACAACAACAGCATTTTATACATCACTACACGTTTGAGCATCAGGTTTCATTAGAGTAAAAAAAAAATCAAGTGGTCCTACAATACAATAGTGTTTCGGTAAAGTATTCTTATAATACAAAGGGAATAAAATTAAAAAGGTGACCCCCCCCCCCCCCCCAAAAAAGCATGAAGTTCTGAATATGCACTAATTCCATGTCAAAAAAACTACTGTGATTACACTAAATAATAGGGATACCTCAGAGTACCCACCGGAAGTTGTATCATACCCAATCATCCATTGATCAGATGGTATGCTAGGTACTGGTACCAACTGATCACATAGTATGCTAGGTATTGGTATAGGGCTAGCCAGGCCCCAAAACAGCCTTCATCTTTCAGTATAATTTCCTTCAGGACCATAAATTATAGGCAAACAAAATGGGTGAAAACAAATAGTCCAGTCTTTTCACTGGTCAGTGCTCAAAAGGAAAAGATGACAATGATGTCATTGAAGAATGAAAAGGGGATCAAGAAGTTTGATGTAGATTGCCTACACAGTAACAGCCAGTGTTAATTTAAATCAGAGTACAAATACAAATTTGTACAGTTAAATGAACACTCGGGATTTTACAGTGTAGCCTCTTTACAGCTCATACTTTAGTGTGACAGGAAAAAAGAAGTTATCAACACATTGTGCAACAGGGCTGTACCAAACCAATGAACCCAAATAATCAGCCAGTCAGCCCTTAACTATGTACCTTGGAATTGTAGTGCTGAGTGTGATTGATGGTGACTGGGAAACATGGTCATGTTTCTCAGTGTGTGCATCACCATTAAAAGTGAGTTGCAGTCCACACAAGGTACATTTTCACACTACTGTAAAAACAGTAAAATACCTGTGTATTTATGCTGGCACATGATTCTATTTTAATACTGACACACTGTAGAAACTCTCAAGACAGGTATCTCCTCCTAGCCGACTTCTTGTTCAGCATCAGACTAGTGTAAATTTTTAGCAGGACAACTGGCAGTCAAGTTCTGTTGGCCAACATCTATGACTCAAACACTGAGGTGAGGGTAGGTGGGTGTGGGGGGCAATACTTGTGGTGTTAGTGTCTCTTAGGGAAGTTAGCGTTTACATACTCCATGAGGTCAAGTTTATGCAACACCATGAAATCAATGCAATGATGGAAATAAGGAACACTGGAGGCTAGGGTGCATTAATGCAGATACTAGGTTGAGCTAGGTGAAAAAAGAGAAGAAAAAAAAAGTTTGTGTGTAATCTGTACACAACCTTACGGTTTAACAATAACATCCTGCCTAAAATTCTTAGCACTAAAGTAGTGTCCATCTATTAAAAAAAAAGCAGCAGTGGATGACTTGGTGTCTCTGTTGTGGTCCTGCACTCCACTCCCACTGCCTGCCTGATGTAACTGTGATAGCCCTTAATGACAATGAAGGATACATCGCCTGTAGAAACGGTCAAAGACCTAAAAGGGTATCTGCACGTCACTGGCACTATGAAAGCAAGCTTGAAAATAAAACTAAAACTGCAAATTAATTAAAAAAAGACAGAACACACGCAGCAAGCATGAATCATGTAGACTTCAATTACTGATAAAAATTCCACTTATTTTTTGTATGATACATTTTCTATGTATGCATTACAGCGCTGCGTCTATAAACCAAGAGGAAAGACAAATCTTTTCTTCTTTTTTAAACATCCAACAAAACCAATGTGAGGGCCACTAAAGAAACCATGTGGTATTATCATAGACGGAGGTGTAATGGCAAGTACAACTGGAAATGTCTTAAGAGAAATATAGAAAGTAGAGATAAAAGTCCATACTATACCAGACGTCTTTTTTTTTTTGTTTCTTTTGTCTTTTACAGCAGTTTAGACTCAAGTAGGCTCCCCCCATGAGATAAGGAGCACTTTAACATGACAGAGTCAAAGCAGTGAAATTATCAACACCTTCAAACCTGGTCCATAAATTACATAAATTAAAAAAAAAACACATAATCAATCTTTTTTTTAAATCATCTCGTCACCGTATTGTGAAAGGAAAACAAACAAACAAAAATCTTACCAGCCCTAGTTAGTGTTACTGTGGAGCTGTTGCAGTTGTTAAGGGTCTTAAAAAAAAGAAAGGTTCTTGTCGGATGGAACCTTTTTTCTCCAACTATTGCTCCGGATCTAAAGCCCCCCCACCCCCCACCCACTCAGCACAGCTCTGTGTGTAGTACTCTATCAATCAAGTGAACAAAATCCATAATCACAGTATCAATACTACCGTAAATTCATAAGAAAACAAAAAGAAAACCAAACAGTACACTACTGAAAGTCGTCGATTTGTGTTTGCCAAAGATGGTGTACCACAGAGCCTTTTGTACAGGAGCATTTCTGTGTATATGTATTTACAAACATAAATATACACAAATAATAACGTTTGCAGACCTTAAGAGTGTCTGAAAGAAAGGTCATAGTTCACCTCCTCTCATCACTCAACAGCAAGCAAATCATTTTTAAATTTTTTATAAACAAAGTGACTATACAGTTTTTTTTTAAAAAAAGAAGAAAAAGTAAACAGAAGCACGTCCCGTGTTGATATAATGGATGTCACCATGATGTCACTGTCAGGGTGTGCGTCTGATTGGACGGCAGAGTGAAAGGGGCATGACATCATCAGTGTTGTGCTGCCTATGTTGTCAGAATGTAGTTTTACTTAAAACTGACAGTTCTGATTGGTCAGTCAAGCCATTTTGCCCAGGCTATTAGTTCGAACGGGCCCCCTATTCATACTTATAATGGGCTGCCACACACTGATGATATCAGGTCCTGTGATACCCTCCGCACCCACCTATGGTAATCAGAGCAGAGCATTTGTCAAATGGCAAGTGTCATCTGCTCCTAGGGTAGTGTAGTGTATGGTGTGTGAGTGCACATGTATCAGTGGAACCAGGTGGTGTGAGTGTCATACGGAAGGTTACAGATAGTCTGTGATTTCATACAGAAAACATCTGGAGGAGGGAAGCAATGTGATTAAGTGTAAAATAATAAAATAAATCCACAGAATTCTGTAAAGGATACTTAAGTCAAGTAAATTTATGGTTACTTGTTTTTAGACATTTTCTGTAGTTTATATATTTTTTTGTGTATTTTTAAAGATTTTGGCTTTTTCTTACCCTTTGTTATTATCAACTGTCAAATTTGCCATTATTTGTTAAATAGAAGTAGACATAGCAACAAGTTACTATCATTAAAAATGTTTAAAAAATCTCAGCAATGAACAGAGATTTCAATTTCCTCTCTCTCTCGTGCTTTTTGTCTTCTTGTGTATTACATATGCATTTACTTTACAATATATATTTAATTTTTTTCTCCTTTTTTGCGATTGCGACGCTCACGTTGGAGGGTACATTCATAGATGCAAGATGGAGACAGAATCCTTTGCCCCGCCACCTAACTTCCTGAGTGCAACATCACATCCTGTCTGTGTCACGCTGCCCCCACCCCTCAACTTCACGCCCCATTATTAATTCTATTATGTAATGTACTGCATCTCAGGTCCATATGTTGTTTTCTTAAAGGAGATACAGCGCTGAATTCCTTAAATACCGTCATGAGGTCATGAAAAGGAGACAAATCTCAGGATACCGTCTCACACCACCATGGTTCAACTCCAGAGGGCCAGGGGCTTAAATCCACAATTAACCAATACATAGCTCCTTACTCGTCCTTGTTGCCCCAGACACATGCACATACATAGACGCACCCGTGCACACGCACGCACACACACACACACACACACACACCCCAAAAATCCCCTCAAGTCACTATATAGCCTGTGGGACACAGCCCGTGTGCCAGGTCAGTGTGCCAGAGCCAGCTGCTGGCCAAATTTGACACATGGACCAGCTTTGGGTGGAACCAGGACTCTGACACAATAAGCTGCCGAGAGTAGGAGGAAGAGGGCGAGCTTTGGTGACAGACAGGAGGATGTATGCAGGCGGGAGAAAGAGAGGGGGTGGGGGGCTTCTGTGAATCCACTGTACTAGATGAAAAAGGAAGGGTTCTTTTGGTGTGTATGTATGCGGCCATCATATGCCATGTGATGCGTGTGTTACCGAGCGCACCCTCTGTAAAAGAGGTGTGTTGTTTGTGCAATGAGGGGGCAGAGGTGTGCGTCGTGTGTGATCCCTCAAACCAGGTTGTATTCTTTGAGGTTGAGCTGTAGGATGGTGTCTTTGACAGCTGCAAACACAAAGCGGATGTTCTCAGTGTCCGTGGCACACGTGAAGTGGGAGTAGATGATCTTGTCGCTGTCTGGGTTTAAGTCCACAAACATCTTCAGGATGAACTCCCGTGCCGCCTGGGCATCTCGCTGCGGACCTGAGATATAGAGAGAATGAAACAGAACTGCAATCAGTGGTGTCCTGCACATCAGCTTTTGCCCTGGGCTGCACTGTAGAAGAACGGATAAACAAGATGTGTTACATACACAATCACACATGACACCATAAAAAAGAGACCACAGAAATCAGTCATGCTCCAAGAAACTACTGTCATTTACTCCACACCAAAGGAAGTGACCCACAGTGGTGCTCGTGTGGCACAGTGGTAAAGTATCTTTCCACAACCCTTTGAATCCACCACGGCGCATACGACTTTGTTGCAACTCTATACGAATATGGTCTGTGTTATTGCACATACTCCTACGGGCTGGGGCGGCACCTGTCAGCAAGGAGTGTTGGGCGGGAGGAGAGTGACATGAAGTGAGAGATGTTTTTCAACTTAACTGAAACTCATTTACTGCCAGTGTTTCTCTAGAACAGTCTTCAGCCACTGCTAGTGTGTTTGAGCGTTTTTACTAATCTTTCAAGACCCACAGAATATTTTGTTCTATGACGATGTAAACACCACATTTCTGGAAAAAAGGCTAGAGATTCATTGGGGGAAAATGTGTCACCATGATGTTCTGTTCAGGGTGCAGACATATATCCGACATACCAAAAGTCTGACATACGCTGCAGGTTAAAAATCACTCGCGTTGTGGGTTATAATCACCCGTTGCTCCCGACATGCGTTGCCAGTTACAAATCGCTCATGCTGCAGGTTAAAAATCATCTGTGGCATCCAGGTACGGTTAGGGTTAGTATTTGGGTAGGGTGTCGGACTAATGACTGTCGGACTCTTGGTTATGTCGGAACAAATGCCTGCACCTGTTCCGTTCTTGGCAGTACTTATTGGCAGTTGAATATACGTGATTTAAAAAAATCCAAGCCGGTTTAGTCTAATATTATAGGATTTATAAAAATGACTCTGCTTTCTGTTCCCAGACGCTTTGGGTGAAAACAACCTACACACACACACACACACACACACACACACACACACACACACACACACACACACACACACACACACACACCCACACACCCCCTCACCATCAAACTCAGGGAAGTAGTCAACCAAGTGAGAGTATGCAATCTTCTCCTCCAGCAGGTCTTTCTTGTTGAGGAAGAGGATGACAGAGGAGTTCTGGAACCATGGGTAGGTAATGATGGTCCTGAACAAGGCCTTACTCTCCTCCATACGATTCTGGAAGGGGCACAGAGTGAAGAAGTTAGAATAAAGCAGAGAGCTTGTTTTGTGGTATAAATCATGGATGCGTGCATGTACAATGTCTGCATGTGTGTTTAATTGGCTCCGTTTGAATCCCTCATTACTGATGTATTTTCAAACGCTCACAAAAGAATGGGGGTAATGCTGCATCTAATATGGATCACATATATGGCAAGGGAAATGTTAAGGGAAAAAATATGACTTTTCCTTTTGGTTCTATGCAACCCTGGTCACACGTTGCCATTTAATGTGAGACCTCGTGCCTACCAATACATCTGTGGTGACATCTAAAATCAATGTAGAGACTAAAACTGGTTGGGAACAATTCAGAGATAAAAAAAGAAACTTCATCACTGAAGAAACAAACACGACTTTGTGTGACTTTGTTCCTTCATATTATATTTCAAAGCAGTGGGTATAGGTCTAGGACAGCAGGATTAGTCCAACGTTCTAGCCTCCACTTAAAATTATGTATTGGTAGGCGGAGATCTCTGGCTATGCAAGACTAATGCGACCGTAGAATATGGAGTAGAATGTGTTTACGAACCTCGTTGTCAGACTCCACCAGTACTTGGTCGTACTCACTGAGTGCCACCAGGAACATGATGGAGGTGACATTCTCGAAGCAATGGATCCACTTCCTCCTCTCTGACCTCTGACCCCCAACATCCACCATCCTGAAGAGAGGGAGGACGATGTACGAAAGAACAAGTGGAACATCCCAGGAAGACAAACATTGTTATTAACATGTAATTTAAATCAGTGGTTCTCAAACCTTTTCATGTCAAGGACCCCCGGCCCAAATTGACACCAATTAGCCCGCGGACCTCCATTTGAAAGGATATGCCAGGGACCTCCATAAGAGAAGATGTTTACGGCTCTAGCAGTGATTCTCAACGATTTTAATTTCATTGACCCCCAGTTTGACCTGCATTAGGCTACCCCCATTTAATGGCATTTCTCACTCTGGGACACCAATTTATATTGGAAAATCAATGTTAATTTAACTATGAGAGTGTACAAACGGAACCAAATGGACCCATTAGGGTCCATTTGGTTCAATTTGTACACTCTCAGAGTTACAGACCTATAAGGGTCCATTTGGTTCCAAACTATCATTTAGCTGAGGACCCCCTGGAACTCCCTCAATGGCCCCTGGGGGTCCGTGGACCTCACTTTGAGAACCACTGTCATACGACACATTCAACAGAATCAGAAAGACAATGTGGTCCTGGACAGTCTTGGCTTTCTCATTACGGTTTTGAATCCATCAGTGCAGAGACTTGTTTAAAATGTAGCTTTGCTTTCAATCCAGCAATCTTGACTAGACTTGATCTGATGATAACGTATCAATTCTTAAATGTTATCAGAACATGACTCTGAATCTGGGGCCGAGACTAGCATAATTTTTACCCATCACGTGGGGGGAAAAGTAGGCCTGAAGTAGCTTAAGAGAGCATACTCAATTCTTGCCATTTAAGTGGACGATGAAGACCTGATGGATTCAACACCTAAAGTAAAGTTAGAGCAGTGCCAAAACAAATTCATTCTCCAAACATGGTCATTCCACAAATGTAATGTGAAAAGTGACACACTGGAACAGTTTGTTGAACTCTTGCCTTTTCAGTGGCAACGGGTATGTCCAAAGACAGGCAAGAGACACAAACGGGTTACATGTAACTGGTGCAAGTGAGTAAGCTGTGCCTGTCACCATCCATCCACAAAGATAAGTTTCCTTTTTAAGAGAGATCCACAGTAGGATAAATTGAAAGGGTGCTACATGCCAGTTTGAGAATTCATATAAAGTCCAGGAGAATCCAATCAATATTTACATAAATACCACAGCTCCCTACATAAGATAACAACCCAGCTATGACTCTATATTGGTGATAATCTGCTGACAGTAAAGGTTTCAAAAAGTATTCTCAGCATTTTCCAGCAGTGTTTCCAAGACATTGTGGGTCGCGGACTCGCGAGTAATAGCCCTTTCATTTTTCTTTCTACAAAATGGTTAAAAAATAAAACTTTTAAAAGAAATTCATAAAAAATTAAAAAAAATAAAGTCTTTGTGTAGTGTCGAATGTATCTTTAAGGTCACAAGCTAAAAGGTTTCCGAACAGAATATCCTGGTAGCCTTTCATCACTACTGTGTTCATACGAAGTGGGCAAGTGGCCCAAGATTTCACACCTGCTGTCAGCAAATTTTTTTTCCAGATTACTGCTTTTAGAGAGACTATGGATACTTAGAAATATATCACGGTTCAAGACTACAGGGAACATACTGTATAGGAATTCTTAAACTGAGTGGTGCTCTCTTTTAACCTCCCAATATGACATGAGGGCTTCAAATTGTACATTGGATGCTAGATCAGTCCAGGCAGTAACTTATACTTGATTCAAACCAACCGATAGGGGAAGAGAGGAGGATCATAAAGCATTTGTTTCTCTACCAGCCATTTTCCTGGTGCAAGTGTATGATAAAGCATTGAACTAGAGCAGTCGTGAAGCCATTAAAACCCGTGTGGAGGAGACAAATAGTCAGAGAGAGAAGGAGTGGGGGCAAGGATGAAGGACGAAAGGATAAACAGCATACCGGTAGATGGAGAGGGGGACAAGAAAAGAAGACGGGGGGAATACGAACAGCAGAAAGTACAGGAGAGGAAAACCGTCAGTAGAAAAGAAAACACGGGAAAGAAGATGTGAAAAGGAAAGGATTAGGATTACAGAGGGCACCTCCTCTAGTGAAGGGATCCTCTGATGGTAGAATGATGCGGTCCCATGTCATCTGGCCACTACGAGCTGAGAAATATCAATCTCACAAATAAACAGGACTTCAAAAAGAGGACGCACTTGCACCCGATGTGTCGAAATATATGGCACGCAACCTTTCACTTGCGTAAATGCATTCCAACAATAGCCTTTCAGCCTGTTCATTCTTGGCAATGAGAGAACGGTCATCTTTCGCTTGTATGGGAATTTAGGTCCCAGTTTCATTAAGCGGTCATCTGTGACAACTGATTCAGTAAAATCCTTGAAAACCCTGCTTTTCTATTCAAGCGCGCGTGCGTCGCATGTCCTCACATGGCCTCTGACCTCATAAACCTTGCGTACAGTACAGTATTTTGCCCATTACAAGATGTGCACGTGAAAGCCTCTGGTATGGGTGCAAGATGGGCCTCTCATCGAGCAGCACAGATCTGATCCACTAATGTTGCTTTGCAAGAGCGCCCCCTGGCAATGGCCCAGTCCACTGCAGTCCACAGAGACCCGGGGCCAATCAGGGCCCTGCAGGACCTGCTGCCCAAAATAACACACCACCACGGAGAGGACGACCTCGTTTCCTCTGCCAGCCAGAGAGGAAAGGAGGAGAGGAGGAAAGGAGGAGGTGGTTGAGAGAGGAGAGGAGCGAGGTGACCTATTTACAAAGACTGGGCTCCAAAATGTAGGACTTTGGGCTCACAAGTGTGTGTGTGTGTGTGTGTGTGTGTGTGTGTGTGTGTGTGTGTGTGTGTGTGGTAGTCGTGGTTGTAGGCTATAAAACTGTGATAGCCAAAGTGTGTTGTTTTTCTGCGAATGTGTGGTGAGGAGGGAGCGGAGAGGAAGAAGAGTGGGTTCTGGCTAGAGACAAGCTCAAGGCATAACTAAATTTATGGGGAGACACAATGTTCATAAAGTATGCATATAATTTGGGGCGAAGACAGACACATTCAATGAGTTATGGGTCAAAGACTTCAATGAGCAACCTAGGGATGACTTATTAACACAGAGGAACTGAAAATGTCTCAGGCCGATAGAGGCGTCTTTTCTACCTGAAAATGATGCTCTGCAAGTCGAAGGGGTACTCTATGATTCCAGTGGTTGGGATGCGCACCCTGAGCACATCCTGTTGGGTGGGAAGATAGTTGGAATCTGAGATACGATCCAGATCGGTAAGATAACTACAGGCAGTCCAGTTGAGGAAAAGAGAGAGAGAGAGAGAGACAGATAGGAAGAGAAAAAAAAAGACAGAAACAACAATTATATAAAGCGTGACAGGCAGTTACCACAACCCCCATGCCATTCCAGGAAGCGTGGATCAGTCCTGTGGAAGAAGCTTCAGTGAGAACACCATATATCGGAATTCGGAAACACAAGGGTGTTATTGTCACTGGTCCACCAACTCATCACATCCCTGAATCCTTCACATCTACTCTCCAAGATTTGTGTTTAGCCTGTAGCTATAACAGCTATATCTACACATAAAAGATCATCTAAACATCAAATCATCAATGGTAGTTTCAACATGACTTGGTCACAAAATCATTCCAAATGGTTGGTAATGAGAAAATCTTTCAATTTGCAAACACTATCTAGGACTTGGCTGTGAGAGTGCACGTCCCAGAGAGAGTGCTTTATGAGGTCTTGTGTGTCTGAAGCAGACAGAGAATGTGAGATGGTGCATCAGTGACAGTAGTTGAGCTGGTCAATGCAGCAGAAACAGAAACCACCTGGGATGAGATAAAGAGGATTTATAAACAGATTATGTCAAAGATTCCAGGAAGGATATTATTACATATTTACAGGAAGATAAGTCATTTTACTAAATCCAAACTGTTTTTAACTCGTCAGCCTTTCAGTGCATTTCTCTTAGTATATGGCACTCCCATTACTTCCGGGAGAATCTCTGACATATCTGTCCAATGCGTCTCCATGTGGTGCTCCAGTCACGCTCCAGTGCTGAGCGCCCAGCTTCGGTCTCTATCGTGCCACCCAGAAATTCTGCAAAAGTCTGGCCGCAAACCACTGAACTGCAGTCAGGTTAACTTACACGTTCAACTGATTCGAGGGGGGGGGGGTCCCCTATAGCAAATTAACTTGAAATCTAAGGTAAGGCCTGGTTACATATTTTCAACCAGCACTTCTTATGATGCAACCAACACGGCAATACTTCAATTCAACCGAAACCCCCCCCTGCCAATAGCCCCGGGGCGAGGCAGTCCTCCTACCAACTACTAGTAAGCCTGTTATATAACTCCTGATAGCCATCAGTGGTTTGGGCCAGCCTCAAGCTGCTGCTGTGGGGCTGTGGTCCTCCTGGTACCATGGGAAGGTACCTGAAGATGCAGTTCTCCAAGTCAAAGGGGTACTCTATGATGCCCGTGGTGGGAACACGGACCCTCAGCACGTCCTGCTGGGTGGGAACGTACCCCTCCGCAGTCACACGGTCAATATCGCTAAGGTAACTGGAGAACACACATGCACAATGCAGGGTAACATTGAGATTGATGAGAGTAGGCTATATATTTTCTCACGCTCTGGAGACTTGCATGCAGACACAATTACATACTGTAGTCACTCTTAGACATATATAACAATGACATAAAAGGCACACACACACACACACACTGCTGGGAGTGGAGCAATTCAAAATGTCCCTGGGCATTTAGCCTGGACCAGCACATTGTATGTACTAGGAAGCAACCGAGTCCCAACCTGAGTGTGAAGGCATTTGTGAATAATTCTCCTCATTTGTTTTAACTTGCCTATACTCCTGGATGGGGTGTGGGGGGGGTTAACATAAGGACAAATCAGAGACGGTCCTGGTGATAATTATTATTGTTGCAAAGTAAGTTAACCCCCACACATAAGCAGACAAATAAAATAAACCAACATCATTTGCAAATGCTACTGGACACAGGTCTGAGCAGTAAGGCCATGCACTTTTTGATCCTGGTACTAATCATATTAAGGAGCTGCTGGCACCGAAACCTGGCCCTATCTGGCTCTATTTCTATGAGCCGATTTGTTACACTTTCCCTGCTCCCTGAGAGATGCACATTTCTCAGGATGAGGGTACATAATACCTTCAGGTACATCTGGATCTACCTAATGTATGTTTATGAAAGGTTTATGATAATCATAGTGCCATAGTGATTTACTCTGTGTCAGCTAAATTAGTTTCTGGCATGATTTTGTGTATCATGTCCAGTGTATTAATGTGCCACACTTAACTAAGATACAGTCACTTCCATCAAAGAGTGGTACATTAGCTAAATCTGATTGCCATGTCCATGTGGACACTACATTGGAAAAGTCTAATAGAAAGTTTATGACAACTGTATGCCGCAGCTAAGTCAGAGGCAAGACAGAGTCACTGTTCTGCTTTCAATTAGCTATGAGTGTTAAATGGGTGAGAGAGCATGCACTCTGCATGCACTCAAGCTCCGCCTCTCTCTCTCCATTTATTCTCCCATCGGCTCAGCTCTCAGGGGCCCCGGCGTCACATTGCACTGATAACTCCAATGGATATTTGACTTGTCAGTACAACGTAAGTCATCAGTGCAAGTCAAACACCAGCCACAAGTTTCATCACATTCGTATGCATTTAGTGGATGTTCTTATCAGAGTAGTTGTAAGAGAGAGCCAGGAGGCCTTCACTACTATCATGCTGAAAAGAAACTTTGCTGTGTGACATATTGTGGGGATAAAACCTGTAACCTTTTGGTTACAGGAGAACCCATCTAACCCACTACACTAGCTTTTTGAGTACTCTACCAGACAACCACTTAGGTAGGTAACAACAAGAAAATCCCGTCACAGCATGGTACTGTTGTCACCCGTGAAACCGAACATACGATACTGTTCACATCCCCATATGTATGGAAGCATCACCACCAACCCCAACTATTGAAATTAGGGATATGAAAATAGTCATGCTCATCGCGACTAAAAATCATTTTTTTGGAATGGCTTGTTCAAAAACGTTATAAACGTTGTCGTTTTTCAAATGGGAGAGGTACCTGTGTCTGTGTGCTACTGCTAACTGACACTGTCGTCGGCACCGCTCGACACATCATGTCATGCTCGTGGTTTGAGAATAGATCCCACATGAGATCCCATCGTCCCAGGGTGTGGGGGTGGTATCTTAGCAACACTGAATGTGATGTCCAATTGCTCGTGTGCTCATGTCATGAGCCAATGGGCTGCAGCTCTGAGCCTCCCAGACCCCGGGTTGACAGCTCACACAGGCAGTAAACTCAGTCACACTCACAGGGCACAGGCACAGATAGGTCCGCACTGAGCGCTCTCTCGTTGGGAGGACTGACTGAGAGCAGGACAGAGTTGTCAAATAAATAGCGCCGTCATTCATATTTATTCCCCGACCCTAAAATACAGAACGTGCATCTCGTATCAGTTAATTACGGGTCTCTTGACAAGCTGCAGACAGTTGAGAGTTGGGACATAGCCGATAGCATATCATAGCCGATAGCATTGCTCCTTCAGTGTCATTTACAAAATAAAGTCTATTTTTTTATTATTGGGCTTTGATGCAAATTCTAAACATATGTTTGCAGCTGCAGAAGTTGTGTTGCTTAAAGGAATGCAGTTGCGTTCTCCTCAACT
Organism: Electrona antarctica; assembly: GCF_951216825.1. NCBI lineage: Eukaryota > Metazoa > Chordata > Actinopteri > Myctophiformes > Myctophidae > Electrona > Electrona antarctica. Next base: position 25,078,600 of record NC_136799.1, read on the forward strand.
GCTGCACAGCAACAAACAAAAAATTTAAAAAAAAAAAAAAAAAAAGAGGAAAAACCGATCGACATGTTGATTTTCGGCCTCGATTTATCGCTTTGCCAAACAGTGAGTCGTTCACATCCCTATATGAAATCTGGTTCTCCTTGAGAACACTTCGGTCTCCTTGACATATATTACATTACATCCGCATGCACACCCAACTTCACTGGGACGATTCATATGCACACAGACGCACTCATGCACCTCCTGTCCCACGCACACAAACATTATGCATCACTCCTGTAGACAACTATCCACACTCTAAGACTGCATTTATTGGATGTTGAAACACTCACATACACACCATGCTTCAGTCTCCCTGCTGTAATACACACACAGAGACACACAGACAGACACACACACAGACATACTATTTGGTGGAGTCGGACAGCTGGTACTCCCTACGGCGGTCGTAGGCCTCCTGTATACCCGGGTCAGCCCACAGCGTCTTGACGGCTGTAATGTAGGGCTGGTCGAAGCCATTGATCTTCTCAATGTCCACCTCTTTCACCAGCATGGCATTAGACTGAGGACAATAGGGATGGAGAGGGAGCAAGTGAGGTAAAGAAGGAGAGACAGAAGAGTAAAGAAAGGACAGGGGAGAGGAATGAGTGAGATAGGGGGGAGAGATGGAGAAAGCGTGTTAACGGGGGTTTTATCCATTGTCTATTTTCAGTTACTTTTCAATGATGAGATAAAGTGTTTCCCTCTGCCGTTTTGATAGACAGAACGTTGAAGATGGCTAAACAGATGGATACATCACATTATTTATTAACCCATTCAGGCAATAAAACTGAGAAAACGGTCCTCAAGCATTCCTAATTCAGAAAAGCAGTGAGAGCCCGGAGGCAAACGCTGTAGTAGAACCCGACCGATGCCAGATCTTTGATTCCGATACAGGTTTTAGAGAGTCCTAGATCTAGGACTCAGAGAAAATAAATAACATGAATAATGTTGTGATAAATAAATGCAAAAGATTAAATCATATATATCATTCATCGCTGTCGGGCAAAAACCTTGTATCTCCATATTTCAACTTTTGTTTGTACGCATGTTTTTGTTTTGTTTTTCATAAATGAATGCCCCATTTCTTCATACAAGAGTATAGCACTAAAAGAGTGAAAATAGCAAATCTACAAGCTCCCAATAATATATATTTTTAAAAGGAATGGTTTTGGACATACTAACGTTTCCAACCGGCAAGATATAGCCTGTATCAGTATTGTAGTTTGAGCAGATTCGATTCCAATTGGCTACTATTGACACAGGCCTGATTAGACCACCTCACCTGGCAGGGATCTGTGCCTGTTGCGCACAACAGCTTTACAGGTGAACACAATTAAATGTAACTGTTTTGCATTTGCACACCCCAAAAAACAAACAATGTCAAACTGTCTGATTCTAGCTGCTATTTCAATCATTGTTGACAAACGAACAGAACATGGATGTTGTTTGCAAAAGTGGTCACAGCTTCGCTCTTCTGATAGCCTAAACTCTGAATTTATGAACCATTCTGAAATTGGCGATAGGGGTGGGCAATATGGAAAAATATAATACAATATTTTATCAAGCAGTATCACAATATCACAATATTTTTTCATGCGCTTAACAACCATCTACTAGATAACAAAAACTAAAAGTAAAAAGGAGTAATACACCATTTAGACCAAAATACGTAGTATTTTTGGCGAATTAAACTGTCTTCTACAGAAATATAAATTAACGCCTTGTCTGCCATCTGGTGGCGGGAGAAGGTAGTTAAACCCTGCCAGGACATATTCTCTATTTTTGGGTAGTTTCATTTCTGTTTTACTGGCATGGTGAGACCGCCATTGTAAAGATCGGCTAATATTAGCATTAGCTCACGCTGTTGTGACATGTCGGGACGGGAGCGATGCGGTACCAAATCACATCCGAACCTCGGCTGGATGGTCAAAACCACGGACAGCGCTCGTAGTTTCAGAGATATGAGGCATTGAAAATCCTACTTTGAACGGAGGTCTATGGGGGGCCGTGTGCAAAGATCCTGGTGCTCGGAGCCTCGGAGCGACGGAGGCGTTGCCTAGCAACCGGGCCAATGTTAAAAGCTGATTTTCAGCTAAACCGTTTCATATTTGGTGTAAAGCTTTACATATGAACATGTTCGTACTTAGCAGTAAAATAATTAAGGTATAGCACTGCAAATCATCGAATGTGCATTCACTGTATCACGATATATATATATATGCGATATCTCTGAAAAGGCATATCGTGGAGACATTGTAATGTCTTGACGATATTTATCTGTAATTGGCGAAGATCTATCATCATAAACCACTGAAAAGACCACATGACGGAGATCTCCATCTGTGTTGAAGCGTTGGATTAGACTTGACGGAGATCTCCGCCAACGGCAGGGAATGTGTATAAGATTTCTCTTAATTTGGGGATTTTACTGAATTTTGTCACATTTATTAACACATTCCGTGCTTTCCTCGAGATATCTCATGGAAAGTTAATAATTCCATCCGGGCCACGACCTCGCCTAGAGGGCTGGGCAGTAATGTGTTCATATATATTTTGTTGTTGATCTTGTTTGATTTTCACACATGTGCTGCCACTGACAATCAATGAGACAGCTGCTAAGAAATTCACTGTTATACCTGTACTGGTTAGTTCTAGTAAAATGGCAGGTCTGACGTTCTAAAAGACAAATGTACGACAAATGAATGATGATAAAAAACATTAGTAAGTGACACCGATGCCGAAGTCAAGCCAAGCTCTCACCCGGTTCTGTTCGTATTTATAGGGGATCTTGAGGGTCTCTGCGGCGCGGACCATGGACTGCATGGAAGTGAAAATGTTCTGGTAGACCAGCCGGATGAAGCCCCTCTTGTCCTCGTCTGTGTAGCCCGTTCCATGTATGATCCTCATCTGCTTGATGAACGTGCTCTTCCCGCTCTCTCCCGTACCTGAGGAGGACACACATTAAGAACATAAGAAAGAAGGCATGGAGTGTCAGAAAAGATAGATAGATAGATAGATAGATAGATAGATAGATAGATAGATAGATAGATAGATAGATAGATAGATAGATAGATAGATAGATAGATAGATAGATAGATAGATAGATAGATAGATAGATAGATAGATGTCACAAAACAGAGCTGGGGACATAATGGAAATGTACTCGAGCCAAGTGAGAACTGAGAAGTTTCCACACAGAAAATATATACGGCTGAGAAGCCGGGCAAAAGAAACCACATCGCGAGTTGGACATGAAGATAGCTGTAGAACGCAGGACGGCATGAACAGAACTGAAGAAAAAAATAATAAACAGTGGTCGATCAGCTTTATTCTTTACTGTGGGAGAACAGTACATAATGTGTCGATCAAGGACATTCAGGCCTAAGGAGGAGATGATGGGGGAGAGAAAGCGGGAGGGGGGGGTTGTCTGGCTGACAGAATGATGTGGAATTTGGGGAGGACATCTCGATTTGAGGAAGATTGACATTCGTAAAAACTATTTCGAGCACAAATGCCTCTCTGGAAAGTGATTACCGCTATGTTCATGCACTGCGGTATAGTGTGAAGAACTGCACTGGAAGTATTGGGCAACACACAGAAGCTATTATCCAGCAGGGAGACTACATGACAGGCAAGGCAATGACAAACTATTATCCAGCAGGGATACTACATGATAGGCAAGGCAATGACAAACTATTATCCAGCAGGGAGACTACATGATAGGCAAGGCAATGACAAACTATTATCCAGCAGGGAGACTACATGATAGGCAAGGCAATGACAAACTATTATCCAGCAGGGAGACTACATGATAGGCAAGGCAATGACAAACTATTATCCAGCAGGGAGACTACATGATAGGCAAGGCAATGACAAACTATTATCCAGCAGGGATACTACATGATAGGCAAGGCTATGACAAACTTAAGCCCATTGATGATTAGTATGAGTAATAAACAATGCTGCCACTTTGAGGTAGGTTATGGGTATGTAATGGGCATGGAAGCAGCAGGGGGGGGGGGGGGTCCGACAGACAGTCAGACACCCTCCCTATCATGAGAACGGGGGGACGTCCCCTCCACTTTTGAGAGGAAGAAAACATTTAAATGTAAAAAAGTTAAAATAAAATAAAAAAAAGCCTTTAGTGCTGTGTAGAGCAGCAGACTGTGAAATCACAGGCGAAAGAGTTGTTAAGTGATGCTAGTGCAACGTGAAAGCAGTACAAAGTTAGTTGCTCAGTCCATCCAACTTTACTTGCCAACCAGATAGCTCTGAATTCAATAATCGAGAAGCAGGGCAAATTTAGCACAAACCGCTAGTGACGCTAGTTAATTTAGGATTAAGTTACTATAAAAAAGCAAAGTGGCCTGGTAGAGCACCATTATGAGGCTTATTTGTGAAAATTGGGTGTGTCCAGCTAGGGTGCATGCAAAATTTGACACTGATTGGTTCAGCAGTGTCTGATTAGCTGTACATACAGTCACACACACGGACGGGGGCAAAAAGTATATATCTTGGCGAAGACAATAAATTACACTTCATTCGGAAACATCACCAAATGTCCAAACCTTAATAAATGGCCTCGGGGTCATCCTTAGCTACATGTCACTCATCTTTTCAGTCTACATTTTGCTTGTCCTATCGCCAAAAAGCACAAATTACGTTAAGTTGTGATGTTAAGCTAATGCAAAGAAAAGAAGGTCCCTTCCCAATCGAGTAATGAACACCTCCTAGGCTCACACCCCATTTTAATCATGGCACCATGTAGATCTACAGTGCTTCCCTCAAGCCAAAAATATGCTGCCGTTTACAGACTTCTTCACGTTGTTACACCAAATGAAATCCAACACAGATCCATAATATTCTATTAACAGAGAAGGAAAGACAGCAGGACAAAGTAAGAAAGACACACATACCACCTACATCCAAGGTTTTTGAAGAGCAGCCATATTACCATTACCATAGCAACCCCTCCCCTCCTCTGTCTCCCTCTCTCTTTTTTCATTCCTGTGCCCCAATCCCTTCTCATCCACCCCACCTCTTCCACTTTCCTAGCGGATAGTAAATATAACTGCAGGCCCCTCAGGCTGGCTCTGTGCTCTTCATCTCTTGCTATAACACAGAGAAGAACGGCCCTCTCTCCCCAGAGCTATTCAGACATATGAGAGTGAGTGAGTGAGTGAGTGAGTGAGTGAGTGAGTGAGTGAGTGAGTGAGTGAGTGAGTGAGTGAGTGAGTGAGTGAGTGACAGACAGAGAGACAGAGAGACTTAGGAAGAGGCTGGTCTAAGGTCAAGAGCAGGGGTTCCATGTCCAACAACCAATTATTGGAGAGAGAGCAGACTTTCCTACTTTCCTTTTACATTGTAAGCATTTAAATGAATTTAGCTGATTCTATCAAGAGCAAATAAAAACAAGTGCACCTGTAATCAACTTAAATCCCTAGTATTGTGATAATTCAATGCCACGGCAATATCCAGATCCTTGAGCCATCAAGTAAGGGAATAAGCAATAAGGTATTAAAGGGCCAGCCAGGGCAAGAAAGAAAGAGGACAATATTTAAGAAAAGAGGCTTTTCTTTCACTTTGTCCCCCAACAATCTGTCTGCCCGCTGCGCACGCAGGCATTCACTTCCTGGTTTACGGGCTGACAATCTTCTTTGTTTACTCTACTCTGAATCTACGGCGCTGTCTGTGGTTTTCCTCATTTCTGACTTCATCATGCATCTCGTTTGGAATATTAACACTTTAAGAGAGATCAGACTTATTAGCAAGGTAGTAATGGAAGGTTTCACCTCCCGGTTTTGTGGGGAAATGGAAGTCGGGGCTTTTCAGAGCAAAATCTGCCTCATCTGCTTGGCACTCTAGCGCCTTTATTCTGAATAATTCCCTGGCAAAAAAGTGTTAATGTAGAGTTGTAGACTACGTAGGCCTGCTAGGCTGTTACAACATTTCTTATCATATTTGGACAACTGAACCAAGATACACACTGAATTAGTCTGATATTTAAACCCCACACGTGCCACGTTTTATTTTTTGTGAAGGCTGGTAGTGGCACTGGAACGCACCGCAGTGAGCACTGAAACCGACCACATATTATGCTTTATAAAAATTACACTTCTGTGAAGTGAGCGGCGCTTTTATCATCATACATTACAGTCCATGCTGATACAGACACACAAAGCTGTGCATAGGAAAATAAATAAATAAAACATTGTCTTGCTGACAATAGCAAGAGTGAAGCGGAGTGTTATTTGTGGTGAGGAGCTGCTGTATCTGTCGGCGGCAGCGGCCTAACGGAGACTGCAGGCTGCCTCGGCGAGGGAGATGGACCGCTCGCTCCCAACTAAAATGTCTGATTTATTTCTCGTGACCCTGTCACAAGATCCACTCTTTCTCCCTCTCCCCTACTGTCGCCCCCCACCCCCACAATACAGCACACTACCAGCCTCTGTCTTGCTTTCCTCCTCCTGCCTTCCATCTACCCCCTCCCCACAACCACTACCCCCCCCCCCCCCCCCCCCCCCATCCTGATTCACAATTACTAAAACCAATGATACCAATGCCATTAGCGATTCTGCTTATTGCTCAGATTCTTTATTGATTCCCTTGATATATTTTCAGCAGAGAAAGAGTTGGCTTACACAGGTTTTCAACTATTTTAACTCTGAGCCTGAATAGTGAATACAGTGTAAAAACAGTAGGAAAAAACGGCATGCATGTCTAATGACATTTGAGAACATCTCAAAATAAATGACAGTGCTCATCTTTTCTTTTCAGCAGTGTAGACACACGATGTCGTTGTTTTTTCAATGAGCAACTGTCATAAAAAGGAATTGATGAACTCAACGTTGACTCTTGAGAGTTCATGAATCTAATTCCCTAACCATTTCGGTTCACAAACCCCATCACTAGTAGAGTAGTCACAGAACCCTATCCTCCATCCCGCTTGTGTTCCTCACACTCTCCTCCATCCCTAACAGCCCCTCGAACCCCCGCAACACTATTCTCGTCCACCTATCTGTCAGGCATTTTGGATATTCATAACTAGAATATCCAGTCTTTTTCTAGTGATGACCTACAAAAAGGAGGTCAATCTTTTAATAGCTCTCACACTATTTGGGCCCTGATAACGCTTTCCTCTCCAGCTAACAGCAAGAGAAAGAAATGAAGAGGAAAATAATGGAGCGGTAGAGAGAGAGAAAACAACTGAGACATAAAGACAGAGAGAAGACAGAGATAAAGAATAGACAGTGGGCTCAGATGCTTTCAAAGCAACACTTCTGGGTAACACCGCCCACATGCTAACATTGGGTACTATATCGACCCAAAACAAGATAAACCAACAGAATGGGCTGAAGGTTTCCAAAAGCCACAGTGTAATCATGTAAAAAAAAAAAAAGGCACCCCCCGAATTTGCACAACAAAGGTGCGAGGTTTGCAAGCCCTATTAGCCTCGCATACTCGCATAGCCAGCCTTCATCTGCCTTTGCAATGCATATTGCACCAGGCAGGTTAAGTCTGGCTCCTCTCAATTGTGGGAGGACTTCAGTCCTGTGGTGATGAGCCAAGGCGAATAACCAAACAGGGTCCAGTATTCAAATATGGGCCGGGGGTCGGGACATTGCAAAAAAAACCTTAATACTGAGAGGGGCTAATTCACAATATGATTCTTTACACACAGTATGTTTATTCAATCCATTCTAAATGTCCCTGCATGCTGCTGTATTTTTCTGATTTTTAGCTGTGTTTTTCTACCGTTTTTCCAAATAACGCGTCACCGTCCAGTCTGCAAGGACCATAAGATCAGTTGTTCTCCATATATGTATATAATCTTTGTGATAACTCAAATGTTGCATTCCATTTTTATGCAGATACCATTATTTATTTATCCATCCCCTAAAGTAGTACAGGCTCTTGAATTCCTGCAGTCTGCTTTTCGTTTCTCACCCTAAGTTGCGCTTAAATGCAGACAAATCCAAACTACACTATTTTATACTTCATCAAACCACGGTGTCTTGAAAATAGCCGATCTACAAGCTCACAATAAATCTGGCACAGTGGAAAGAAACAGGTTACTACTGTAGGTAACGATTCATTCAACCCACAACTTGATGCTATTTACTTGTAACAGAGTAGTTCTAAATTGCAGTATTGGTACTTTTACTTAAGTAAAACAATTGAGTACTTTTCCACCACTGTATGCCTATCTGTTGGCCAGATATAGTAGTGACTCATCACAACCAAAAAGGCGCACCCCCCGAATTTGCACAACAAAGGTGCGAGGTTTGCAAGCCCTATTAGCCTCGCATACTCGCATAGCCAGCCTTCATCTGCCTTTGCAATGCATATTGCACCAGGCAGATTAAGTCTGGCTCCTCTCAATAGGGCGGAGGACTTCAGTCCTGTGGTGACGAGCCAAGGCGAATAACCAAACAGGGTCCAGTATTCAAATATGGGCCGGGGGTCGGGACATTGCAAAAAAAAACCTTAATACTGAGAGGGGCTAATTCACAATACGATTCTTTACAAAATGAGAGTCCAGAACTCCAGATCAATGATAAATACTTTTTACGACGATGTTGCACATTAAAAAGAGTGAGCATGTAGATGACCTGTTATTTTCAGGTCAGGTTCATGTATGTAATGATCATTTCTGTAGTTATATCATGGGCATTACAGCGATTTGGTTTAACCGCCATTCCCGCCAGTCAGTTCGAAATGAAACCGGAAGCACCAATCCCAAAAACAAACAAAACATGAGCTGTGGTTTGTCCTAGCACTGCTTGCGGAGTGAGACGAACATTCTACTTTCATCAGATCAGAATTTCAGAAACATCTAAGTTCTAACAGTAGCATTTATTCACTGTCATATAAACTGTATACACAGTGCACCGATGCATTTACAACTTTACTGCTAAAGTCCAATTTATACTCTGTAGTATGACATGCATACACGTGCGTGCATGCAGTGAACAAGCAATCTCAAAAGTCAATACAAAGAGCATTGCAATAAAAAAAATGATTCGCCTATTTGTATGCATGGGATACAAGCATACATCAGACTCAGCTGGCCAGATTGTTACAGTATTATGCCATATTGTACCACATCAGGGCTCAGGGTCCCACGGCCAGTACTTCCAGGGGAAACTACTATGCTGTGTACACAGGCCTAGCTCTGTCCTCTGGCATTGTTACATAGCACATTTTGTAACAATCTCGACCATTGTTATGTACATTGCAACCAAGTAAAATACAGGGTCTAAGAGGTTAATAATCAGACTAATCAATTTAATTTAGTCAATAGAAAATCTATTCAAATTTTGGTTGATTCATTGATATAAGAGAAAATAAACTTGCTTCTCGATTATTGTTCTAAATACCAGTTTTGATATTTTCGGTTGCTCAGCCCTATCCGACAATGTACAAATGGTAAGGGTCCATTGAAGCTCCTGGGACTATCACTGAGCTCTCCAGGAGCAGATACTGTACTCCTCCAAGCGTAGCTGGAGCTTACAACTAGTCCTAGGCGGGGAACACTGAGGATTTTACTGTGTGGAAGTTTTTTCTTACTAGTTTCATCTCTGTTACGCTAGTCTCCCTGTGCAAGGCTGCTTTTGTGGCGGCATGGAAATCCTGAGGTGGGTATTTGCATCATTGTTAAACAGCATGCAAATACAAACGGTCCAATTGGGATAAACTGTGCCGGCTTATCGCTGGGTTTATGACCGCTCAGGCTTATTGGAACAGTTCAGACAACATAAGGCAAATCAAATCTCAGCCCAGTGACCAAAATGTATATGAATATTGAATAGCACTAGTAACTTGGTCTTAACCCAATGGCAAACTTTTTTTTCTATCAGAGTACTCGTCTCAGATCAGATAGTAATGGGTCCAAGTCCAACATACAGTTCAGGCCTTTACCAAAACGTAGGGGGTTACAGACACACAAAGTGACGAGTTTGAGCCAAGGCGGCCTAGAGCTACACATTACACAACACATGTACACACCAGCTGTCTACCCAACTGTGGAGTGTGGACACACAAAGATCCTATGGTCTACCTCTAGGCATGGATGTTACCTCCACAGCAATGGCCCACTTCCTCCCTCCCTCCCACAGAGTGAGTTAGGAGTAAGAGGAGACTTCAGACACACGCATACAGACACGTGCACATAAACACACAGGAGAGACTCTCTCTCAGTTCTATTTCGGCTCGTCAAGCGAGTGTTGCTTGCCGTCTGTATCTGGGCAAACCGCGCAGCTATGCGCTGGATGTCTCTCTGCATCCGTTGAGAGCACTGCTCAATGTGCGTGGGTGTGAGAGAGCTGGAAATTACATATACACTCTATACTGTATGCATGGCATGTGCACCCACACACACACACACACACACACATTTGACCACCTTAGCATGGCTTTGTCTGTTCATCACTGCGCTGAGTGCTGCTCTGTTTGAGTGGGTGTGGGTGAGCAGCAAATCAAATACTGGCTTCACAACAGGGCTGGAGCCAGCAGCGCAGTATCTTTATTCTTTAGTCTATGCTATGCTGATACCAACTAAGCAACAACAGCTTGAAGGACAGTATGGTCTTGTTTGCTTGTGGTTGCACTTTTCCTTTTAATGCAATGTTTTGCGGATTTGCTCATCCGCATCACATTTTATTTTCATACACACTTGGCCTGAAAAATACCATCCTGATTAATCTCTGGTGACTATGTTTATTTACTTCCATCCATATCCCCCATTCCCTGCTCTTTTTAATCTCTTTACATGGCTCATATGCACATTGTGGCTGGACTGCGTCCAGAATATGTAGAATTTAGATCACAATGCGAGCCTGCTACTTCCATATGTGGTCCTGAAGATATGCTCACAATGTCTCTGTAGAACAATGTGTCTGTGCAAGTGTGCAGCAATAATTTTTGTCCATCTGCCCATCGCATTTAATGCTTCTTTGGACAATAAAAAAAGACAAATAAAAAACAAGCATGACCAGTGACCACACCTAACAATTATGAACAAGAACAGAGGGGGTTGGACATCACTATTCTGGGCAAAGATATCATAATAGGTGTACATTCTGCGAAAATAGCATATCTACAAGCCCAGAGCTTGCACAAATTAAAATTATATAAGGTTTAAGTGGTTAAGTTAAGAACATGTGTGGACTTTTGTCAGGCACTCAGTATTGGTAGGACAAACAGGAACAAGCTACCTAAGTAGAGAGAAGGCTGAGTATAATGTTTGTGAAACAGAAAGTCTATGGCTGTAACATAGCATAATAGAAAGCGTCTATGTCCCGAGTCCTGTCTGGGGACCAGGGTAGCGGCAGTATGTGGGACAGTCACCATGTAGCCTCATTCACCCCCATTTCTCCAGAGAGACACAAATGACCCCATTTAGGGATGTGAGAAAGAGTATGTGTGAGTGTTGTTCTTGTTCATAGGCAGACATGTGTGTAATGTAATAGGATGAAACTATGTAAAAGACACTTGCATATATTGTGTGTGAATTCACTGCAACCTGGAAGAGACATAGGCTATGAGCTGCTACTTCAGCTCCAAAAGTTAGGCTTGATAGATACACCCTATGCTCTAAAAATGTGTGTGCATGCGACTGTGCGTGTTTGTGTATGCAGGTAAGGGTAAGTGTGTGTGCGTGTGTCTTTGTGCTCAGTTAACTTATGTTTCATGATTAGTGACATGAAAAGTTGAAAACCAGCACTTCCACAAAACTAAATTAGAATGAATGATTATCTAAAGAAATGGACTCAGATTTGAAACCCTACTTTATAAACATGCTACACCAGGGACGAATAGTTTTCATAATCCTCATGGGGGCCCGTGCCGAATAGCATGTTTAAATGCCATGATTGCAGGCTATAGTCCTGTCCGCCTCGGCAGGTTCTGTGTTTTTTGTCGCTGGGACGGCGGAAGGTTTCAACGGCAGGCTGGCAGCCAGGGTGTTCTTGCTGGTGGTGGTTTCATTGAACAAGTAGCCTAAGAAGCAGAGTACAGTACTGTATGCATGCATATACCCTCCCTTACCTACCATTAGCATTTCAATGCCTGATCTGCATGTGTACTAAATGGTAATTGGTGCATTTATATAGCGCCTTTATCCAAGGCGCTTTACATAGATTACAAGGGACAGGCAACGCCCCAGGGGCGGGGGGTGGACCCCGGTGGGGGGGGTAGACCGCTTTCAAAGGCACCTACAATCCGAAACAGCCCCCACCCCACCCCTTTACCTCTAAAGGTGTGTTCAGACTTGAATTTAAATATTCGCCTCGGTTCCTCCCGTTTGTGCTGCCCCAGGTCGCGCCGCGCCCGTTCACGGCGCTCGCGCAAATTCTCGTCTTTGCATTGACTTTGTATGTAATCGCACTGCTCTAACCATCCAAGTCTGAACGCAGCTTAACGGTGTGTTTTTCCCTTTTTACCTCAATGATGATTTCCTGATTTTTTTATATATAGAAGTGTATATTTGTACGTCTCTAAATGTGTAACAAGTGTAATGATTTATCATGGTGTCGCCCACAGTAACAGTTTTTGTATCAGGTTGTGCTTTTGTTTGAAATGTACCCATTCTGCATACTGTTAATAATTACTTCAATCAATCAAAGCATCTCTCCGACACTGACATTAACTGACACCCCTATACGCAACTATACCCTTTTGGGGTCGTTGTGTTGTCGTCCGACAGTTTTGCAACATACATTTTTTGTCATTTTTGAATAAATATTCAAAGGGTCAGGATTTAGCAGGCGTTTTTAAGAATCGGCCTCAGGTCTACAATATGCACATGTACACACAGAAACGTGCGCACCACAGAAGAAACCACTAAGCAGCAGCTAAGAGGTCCACATTGCCTTATATGATCAAAAGAAGAAGACTTGGCAGAAGAGGCAAGGTCAGCAATAAGCACCTCAGTTTAACCCGGACAGTCTTCTTGGTTGGTGGACGTAATTCCACCAAAAGGTTTCTTTATGAACCAGGTAACAAGAGTTGGCACTGCTCAAACATCTGCTGCTCCATCCATTTACAAAAGATGATCAGCAATCACTCTGATCACTTATGATTTGGCCATTGACAGCAAAATTCTTATGCATTAAAACAAAGCATGTTTTGCGACAAGAAGAACAAAGATAAATCACGGCCCACCGCTGCCTGAAGAAAGATGTGCTACCAAGCAAGCAGCCAATAACAACATTTAAGCTACTGGATACTTGGATATCTTTTTTGCCCCGTTTCTCTAATGCTCTCTGAAATACACTGCATCCACTAATTCCACAAATGACAGAGCAATGCCATTCTACGTCTTGAAAAGATGTTTTAATAGTGACACTCCACTGCTGGACACTGCTCAAGACAATAGTTGTATGAACTTGGTACATCAAATTGCGCTACAAGTACTCCTCAGTCGGCATTTTGGGAAACCCTAGTTGTGAGTGTCTGCCCTTGCCTCTCACTTTACTGACCATCCGTTCGCTCCAGCAGTTCATTTACCCAATGCAGCAAAGGCCACAGCTCCCGGGCCTTCCATGTTTTGACCAAGTAGAGGCAAACCACCGGTCATGGTGCAGGAGGCTGTCTGTATGGCCTGATATGGCCCTCAGAATCAGCCGGCAGCCAGACCCTGGCAGGGTTGTCCTAATCGTTTCTGGCTACACGTGAAAAGCTTGTCAAACTTGTAACAGTAAAGGTTTTTTTCTGTAAAGTAAAAAATCACAATATAAAACCTTAATTACCATAACTTTAAATTCACTGAATACTCGCCACTGCCATGACCGATTCTACAAATGATTTCTAAATCAGTAGTTCTAACACTTTCAAGATTTTAGAAGTTGTGAGTTAGATGTGAGCTTGTAGATCTGCTATTTTTATATAGCCAAAAGCCAATTATTATTTTTTTAATTGCACTGATGCTTTCCTGGTTTTAATGGGTTAAACAGATATGGAGCATATGTAACGAGCCAAAATAATTTCTGCAAGCTCCCATTTTTGTTGAAGCATGGCCTGAAAGTGAAAACCCCCTGAGTACCCCCACAGTAGGAGGACATTTATGTACTAGTGGCGGTAAAATAAATATTTTGGTCACCAAGCTGACTCCTGAGCTACATAATGTTATAGTGGGCTGTTTGTATTCCAGTATTACTGCTTAGTTATTAGTAGTAGTTGCAATCCATAACAAATCCCTAATGCAGTCTAACATAATGCAGTGGGTCACAGCATCAGATGAGTAGGTTATGATTGATTTAAAAATAAAAATAAAAAAAAGAGTGACAGGCATTTGTGAGTTTTGACAACCATAACTGTAACTACAGGCCAGCTGTAATAATTAGTACTGTATATACAAACAAACAACATTTTAACAGATTTTGTTTTCTGGTTGAAATTATGTCATTTTTGCAGAATGACACGGCCATGCAGCAAATTCAAAATTAGCCTTAAGCTTTCAGTGTGAGTAATAAAGGTTTATCCACAACCAAAATAAAGATGGAGCTGCTGGAAGTCGGACCATAGTCTATCAATGAGGTCAAGCAGCTACTGTACTTCACCAAGCATAGCCAAAGCTTACAACTAGTCCAGGGTCGTAAAACAAAAGTTGTTTTTGTCCACCCCCCCAACAGTAGCTTTGGGTTTCACAAATTCACCAGACATTCTGACTTTTGAATTAGATGACTGGATTTGTACAACAGTAAAGTATTTTCAAACCTGCCAAAGTGGCTGGCAGAGGAGACATTTGCCATAACAGAGGAGACATTTGCCATAACACTTGGCTGGCAGAGGAGACATTTGCCATAACAGAGGAGACATTTGCCATAACACTTGCAGATTTGCTTCCATTTGGCTGATGGCTGGTGTTAATTTCCCAACCTTCCACCCCTTCCCTCTACATGCACTTTGGTTTGGCTGAGGTGTCGATAGCAACAGAACTCAAATGATCTTCCTCTTCAATAACCCTGCAGGATAATGGTGGTTGTACTGTGAGAAATGATAGCGTGGAAGGCAAGTACATCTTTCCTCTCCTTTATTTACACAATGTTGTACATGCAGGACCTGACGGGTGGACTTTGAGGGTAGTTAAGGAAAGAACAACTCCCAGAATAATTACCTAAGTGTGGACAGTCCTCCAAATAAAAAAATAACACAAATAACTTCCTATTTAACCACTAAAAATAGCCAATCTGTATGCTCACAATGTGTTGTGAGCATGTACAAATTGGAACACATAGGCTGAACAATTGCTGATACAGATGTCATAAAAAAAGGTCAACTAATGACTGATCTGATCTAATCTGATCTAATGGCAGAGGGCTTTCAGGCATTGTTGCATTCTTAAGCCAATAATTAGATTACAACCTTTTGAATTGAATCTTGAATCAATCTTATTCAAGTCAATCAATTAAATGGCACTGTTTTTATCACAAAGCCACATTATCTATGCTTACTACGAAGTTTCAAGTCTCAATGTTTTCCCACACACTTTTAACATGAACAGCAGAAACTTGGGGATGAGTAAGGACAAATATAAAACCAATCTAAAAAAGCACGCCAATTTAGGAAATTGATAGACCATAACTTGTAGTGAAACAGGTATGGTCCATTCATGTAATTTCCGTTTCCTGTATAATACACTTGAAGGACACTAGTGGTTGATGTACATAACGAGTCACAGAAGGGATTGTACTCTTCCACCAGTGACATGAGAGACAGTTGGGGGAGGGGGGGGCTTTAAGAGTAACACTGTGGGATAATAGGAGTCAGTGATATCTGAATGTCTGAGCAGCTGCTGTGTTTAACCAAGCCTATTAAGACCTGGACTAATCCTGCCTTACACGTCCTTATCCAGGCTTCCACTGACAGCCTTAACTCACTTAGGATAGCCCATTTACAGCATGACTGATCGCAGCTTTGTCTCTCTCACACTCAACACACAAATTGCAATTTTATATAGACTTCTCTACTGATCAATTACGATCAATTGTGTCAAAATCAAATCAAGTTCCCAACTCTAATCATAGAAGGACTTTCTTTGACCCGAATGACAGTATATGTAAAATCAATAGGCTAAAGTCTAAACCACAACATCTTGAAAGCCCCGGTCAGCCTGGGGGCCGAAATAAACTAAATCGTGCCACGCTAATCAGCACTTGTTCCCATAGTACTGTCTTGCTAAGCTATATCAGTATTCACTACCTGAAATCACAAAATATCAATACTGGACATTCACCAATATCTGTCATTCATGCTTGAAAGGGAAAGACATATTTGAATTTGAAGTAGTTAGGTGGAAAACAATGAATTTAAGATCATTTAAAAAGATCAGATTAACAAACGGTAGCAAGCAAATAGTACCTCTATACTATAGTATAGCACTGGTGTGGCCTACTTCTCTGAACCGAGGTAGTCAGCAGGGAAATGAAAGGAGTAGAAGCCACACATGTCAAATAACCTGGGCTGTTTTTGGTGGGCAAGAAATTGGAGCAAACGTTTTGAAACCAAGGAGGCAACCTAGATAATTCTAATTGTCCTCAAAAGAGATAACTACCTTCCCGATTACAATTACACTTAGCTACAGGTTCAGAAAGACAGTGGGGCCACATCATGATTAAAAAGGAAGATGGGTCACATCATGTGCATCCAATTAAAAGTTAGCCGCCAGCAAGCTACATGCCTACATAAGAATTGTCTAAGGAAAGGGATGCAAATACATTTGTGTTAATGTAAATTAATTGTATCCCGTTGTGGTTGATGAAATATGAATCAATTACTTATAAGGCTGCATTGGGGTGTGTGTGTGTGTGTGTGTGTGTGTGTGTGTGTGTGTGTGTATTCTGGATCATTTTTTACAGATGTCATTGCATATCTAGTGTACACACAAGAGCAGAGCATTAAGTGTAGAAAGCTTCATCCAGTTCTGCAAATGTTATGCAACCTGGAGAAAGCAACTAACCAAACCTCCCCGTGCTCTTCTTGTCTCTTCTCTATTAACGTTGCCGTTTTCTATTATCACTAACATCCACCAGGTTAGACAATGAACCACCAGGGTATATTGAGAGTTGGGCAACTGGTTAGCTGGCCAATATTGTCAAACTAGCCAGATGTGTTAGCTGGTTAGCATGCTGTAGCTGGCAAACGATGGCAGTGGTAACTTAAGTGAGCGGTTCTCCGCATATCAACATGCAAAGCATAGGCTAACCTTAATACGGATCTGTAGACCTGGATTCGTGGAGCTAAATTGGCTTTACGTATAAGACATGACATGAACACCTCAACCACCATGCCATTCACAAACTAAGCTTACCAGTTAGCCAACCTTAACTAGTAGCATTTGCTAGCTTGGCCAATAAGGCCTGATAATGGTTGGTTTTCAGTAATGACGACGTCAAGAAGGAAAAAGGCATGCATGACATAATTCTATATATCGTCTGAGTTACTCACCGAGTAGAAGTAATTTCAGCTCTCTCCTCGAGTCTCGTTTGTCTCGGCGGAGCTGCTTGTCAATTTCTGCATTGATTCGTTTGGACTCCTTCGCCTCTTCACTCAGGCAGCAAGCCATGACGGACTCCAGAGTCATCCTTATACCTATCTTTGCAGTGGACGGGACCAGACACACTGTCTGTCCACAGAGAGATATCTATCCCGAGATCCCGAGCCCTCGCTTCGGATTCAGGGCGGTGGAGGAGGAGGTTGTGTCGTTACGGAGCTGGATGGATGGATTGTGAGACTGGGGGGAGGGGAGCCTCCTGCCTGGGGCCTCGCTGTGAAGTTGTGTCCCCCAGCCGAGAACAACTGCTACTTCAAGCCGTCTGTTCTCGGCAAATCACGGGAGATTCAGACAGGAGGGAGGGACGGGCCTCTCTCAAGACGCTCTGTCCGCCCGTTTTCTTAATGGAGCTAATGTTGAATTACCTCCGGTATCTGCTCTGTTCTCCTCCGGTCTGTTCCTTCAGTCCGATCCTGTGATCAGCCAGAAAAGAAAAGCGGTTCAAACAGCAGTGCCGCGACATCCAAAGCAGGAGAACCAGTTCGATTTCTGTGCGGGGTCTTCAACGTTAGCTAGCCAAAAACAACACAAGTCCTAGTTAACGAAGCTTGTAGTTCTATATATATAAAAAAACTAAATTGTACATGCGAAATCAGCGTTGAGTTGTTTGCACCGCGACAAGATACACGCGCCTTGGTCTCTGTCCGCTTGGTTAACTACATTAACGTTATGTTGATTAAGTTACTGTAGGAGGAATGAAAGCAGCCTGTTAGCTCTCAACAACGCCTTCGCAAAAAGTGTTACAGCGGCCCAATCACATTACGGCAAGTTAGCTACTGGAGATGTACAACTTCCGGTTGCAGCCTTCAAAATAAAGTGCATAATCGGGGCGCAAGGTTGTATATGAGTGTATCGCTCTCTATCCAAAACGCACGCTCACACATTTTAATTGTGAAAACAATATTGACCCATTTCCGCTCTTCCTGTGGGCCAACTGTGGTTCATCCTATGGGTTCATCTGATGCAGCTCAGCCCGCAGTGATTGAAGCAGAAATCCCATTCTGTACAATGTTGACGCTATAAATGTTTTAGCCCAGAAATGATTAGAGTCCGGAAAATTGTATATACAAAGTAGTGATTTTATTTATTTATTTTCAAATGATTCGTCGGTGACTAGTCTGTGCGTGCTCTAATGTAAGTGGGTGGCTACCCCAAGCCCAGTGCGAGGCTAGCAACTGACTGGCAGGGGTTTGTATGAAATTAAATCTGACAAAGTTATTGAATGAACGATTGAGTATTCGAGTTATGTCCTCGGGGTGGGCTCCCAGGCCATGGAACAGACAATTGTATGGATGGGCGGCGCCGATGTTCTGTAATTTGGCCTCCTCCTAGCACGTATACCCTGCCCCGAGTTGAAGAATGTAGATACATTTAAATTTTAAATCCGATGCTCATTGCGCAACGTCCTTCCATCTTTTCAATGCGAGCTAGCGTTACACATTTGAGATGGCCTTTATTGTGTTAGGCTGCCTAATTGGCGAGTTCTATTGTGTATAATGAATCAGTTCTTATAATCAGAATACATTTCACAAGGTGAGTTAATCCGATCCAGTACAATAAAAGAAAGCACAAGACACCTTTACACAAGACATGACACATATCATTAAAATGTTACTCTGGATACTGTCCAGTGGACAGTATTTGCGAGGTAGGCCTATATAGGCTACTCCTAATGCTACTGACATCTCCTGGTCTTGTGCTGTAATTGCATGTCAATTCCGCTGTCGCGTCAACTTCATCAAAAGCGTAGAACTTTCATTCAAGAAGTTCGTTGGAGCAGATGAGTAATCGTGGTGAAGACTATGCGTGATTGCACGCAATGCAATTTATGTTTTGCCAAGAATTCAAGGCCGCCGTGAAAATAGCTTCTAGTAGGAACTCAGTTTGCAGCCTTGCAGGGCACCCAAATCAACACCTGAAAGGATCAGAAAACCAGCGACCGCAAACTTTTCGTTATAAATGAAAGACAACGTTGTAGGTAGGCTATTGATAGCAAAAGGCACAATAACACATACATTATATCAAAGTGTACAAAAACGTCCACGACAGAATATTACACTATTTGATATACAGTTATAGACTAGGGCTAGGCTATAGATCAGCAGGCACCAGAAAACTGTACAATACTTTCAACAATGTTAAGTGCAGCCTGTTTTCACACCTTGGACCTGATCCAATCTACCAGACCAGTACCATGTCTTCCTGTTCCCTTATCTGTTCAGATATTTAAAAAATCACACCTGTGTGAAGTGAGGGACGCTCTTATCATCATACATCATCATGACGTAAAATACACAATGGGCTCTATCTTCGTCCATCCCTTATCCCTAAACTATACTTTTCCTTTTTTAAGGGGTGCTAGCCCCTCCTATATACAACTTTTGTCCCCACACGTCTCATATTTGCCATTGACAATGAAAGGAGAAATTAGGTCATATATGTGCCTCAAATATGACGTAAATTTGTGACAACACAAACATTAAATGCCATTGACAATGAAGGGACAAATGTAGACGAGCAAATCATAATCACATAAATTCATTTGTTCATGAGATGATGATGTATAATGATATAATGATAAGAGTTTTACTATTTCGAAAAACATTTTTTGAATAGTTAAAATAGCCAATTTACATCGACACGTGAGCTTGTAGATTGGCTATTTTAACTATTCAAAAATGTTTTTCAAAATAGTAAAATAAGGCAAAGTAGTTTAGGAATAAGGGATTTAGCATGGACGAAATAGAGCCCTGTCTATTTGCTCAGACACTATGACGTAAAATTCTCCATTCATTGCCAATGGGAATTTAATGTTTGTGTGTGGACAAAGTTTGTGGAAAAGACACCAAACGCGGGATATAGGAGGGGCTAGCGCCCCTCAAAAACAAAAGACAAATTGAGATTAGAGGCATACTCCTGTGTGAACCATTGAGCAAGGCAGTGGTTTTTAGAGCTGGAGTTGATGCCACTCAGTACCTGTCCCCAATGCTCCTAATAGTTAAAATTGGTAAAATGCAGAGCACATATTTCCTCACAGGGATCAACAATAAAACTTTGGACATTTATTTTCTTCTCATTTACACATTAGAGTAACACTTTTATTCACTCTGACAAAAGCTCAGCATTTACCACAAACACCAAGCTGACAACCTGTTGGTCTGGTGTCTATCGAATTCAGTCTTCCTGCTGAAAATATGTACAATAGAGCTGTCTGACTTCTTCTGTCTGGGTCTGATCGGGGGAGAGGTCCTGCTTGTGCGTGGGTTGTGGGTTCTCTGCCTGAGCTACCTCTTCTTGCCATTCTGCATGGAAGGCGTCCCCATGGGACTCGCACACATTGTGCAGAATGCAGCAGGCCAGGACCATTGTGGGCACCACGTCCAGTCCACAGTCGTTCCTCTTGCTCAGGCACTGCCAGCGTGCCCTCAGTCTCAGCAATGCCCCCTCTGCCAAGTTTAGTGCTCTGGTGACCCGCTGGTTAAATTTCCGCTGTGGATCTGTGAGGACTTCTTTGCCGACCTTCCCCCTCTCAGCATAGGCTGTCATCAGCCATGTTTGAAGGGGATAGCAAGTCTCCCCCAGAAGGACGTACCTGAACAGGCCAGACAATCATCAGTGTGTTTAGTGGATACAGCACAAGAATTATGAACAGTAAGGTTTGATTTAACATTTTTGTGTAATGGTAACTTATGCCAAGTGAGCGGTTCTCTGCAGATCAACATGCAAGCATAGGCTAATATGGATGGATCTGTAGCCCTGGATTCATGGAGCTATGACTTGGCTTTACATTTTTGTACAATATGAAGGTTTGACTTTGACACTATTGTTAATATGTAATAATGAAAACATAATATAGCCATATCCAATAAGGGCCATGACCTAAAATTACATTGTGTGCCCTTGTATTCTTTCAAAATAGCGACGTGGAGTGCCCGTCCGATTTTATTAAAAAATATATATAGAGACGTCTTGGGCACAAATTATTTAACCTGGCAGGTGGCAACAAAACGGTTTCTGTCACTATTTTTTAGAAGGCTCTGTAAACGTTTGATTTGATTGATAATTTAAGTTTAACGTATGATCTAGTTAGCATTAGCACGAGTTTTCTTTTTTTTTATTCCAAATAGAAAATCTAAAAGGAAGAAATGGGCATGGGCTACATAGACAGATAGATTTGTCCTCCTGGCCAAAGGTGACGTGTCTATCTGAATCTTTGTCTCTGCCAGGCACCCAGACTGGGGTCCGTACGCTTTTCCGACCCGCCAAAAATCCGACGGCCAATGGTCCGATTTTGTCGGACTATCGCCCGAAATATGGGCTTTTACCGCCAACGGTCCGACATGGCATTATACTAGAGACTTTGGCTTGGGGAGAGAGAGGGGGGTGTTGTGGAGGAGGGGGAGGGCGGGGCCCAGCCTACTTTGGTAGCCCTTGGGCATGCAAATTGATTCTGTTTGTAAATTAGGAGGGGTCCAGGTAATATTAACATATCTATGGCCAATTTGCCAACACAGTTTTACACATTTCTTCAGAAGTTTAAAACACACACCCACACACACACACCCCCCCCCCCCCCCCCACACACACACACACACCCAGTCCCGCACGCACGCACGCACGCACGCACACACACACACACACACACACACACACACACACACACACACACACACACACACACACACACACACACACACACACACACACACACACACACACACACACACACACACACACACACACACACACACTCTCTAAGGCGCGTAGCGATTATATACTCTATCTCTCTCTCCCTCCTTCCCTCGCACGCGACACCCCACCCCCCACGCACACACACACTCACACACACACCCCCCCCCACGCACACACACACACACCCCCCACGCACACACACACACAGTCTGATGCTCTCTCTCTCTCTCTCTCGCACGCGACACCCCCCCCCCCCCCACGCGCGCACACACACACACACACACACACACACACACACACACACACACACACACACACACACACACACACACACACACACACACACACACACACACACACTCTCTAAGGCGCGTAGCGATTATATACTCTATCTCTCTCTCTCTCTCCCTCCTTCCCTCGCACGCGACACCCCCCCCCCCCCCACCCCCACGCACACACACACTCACACACACACACACACACACACCCCCCCCCCCCCCCCCCACGCACGCACACACACACACACACACACACACACACACAGCCTGATGCTCTCTCTCTCTCTCTCTCTCGCACGCGACACCCCCCAATGGTCCGATTTTGTCGGACTATCGCCCGAAATATGGGCTTTTACCGCCAACGGTCCAACATGGCATTATACTAGAGACTTTGGCTTGGGGAGAGAGAGGGGGGTGTTGTGGATTTTATTAAAATATATATATAGAGACGTCTTGGGCACAAATTATTTAACCTGGCAGGTGGCAACAAAACGGTTTCTGTCACTATTTTTTAGAAGGCTCTGTAAACGTTTGATTTGATTGATAATTTAAGTTTAACGTATGATCTAGTTAGCATTAGCACGAGTTTTCTTTTTTTTTATTCCAAATAGAAAATCTAAAAGGCAGAAATGGGCATGGGCTACATAGACAGATAGATTTGTCCTCCTGGCCAAAGGTGACGTGTCTATCTGAATCTTTGTCTCTGCCAGGCACCCAGACTGGGGTCCGTACGCTTTTCCGACCCGCCAAAAATCCGACGGCCAATGGTCCGATTTTGTCGGACTATCGCCCGAAATATGGGCTTTTACCTCCAACGGTCCGACATGGCATTATACTAGAGACTTTGGCTTGGGGAGAGAGAGGGGGGTGTTGTGGAGGAGGGGGAGGGCGGGGCCCAGCCTACTTTGGTAGCCCTTGGGCATGCAAATTGATTCTGTTTGTAAATTAGGAGGGGTCCAGGTAATATTAACATATCTATGGCCAATTTGCCAACACAGTTTTACACATTTCTTCAGAAGTTTAAAACACCCCCCCCCCCCCCCCCCCCCCCCCACACACACACACACCCAGTCCCGCACGCACGCACGCACACACACACACACACACACACACACACACACACACACACACACACACACACACACACACACACACACACACACACACACACACACACACACACACACACACACACACACACTCTCTAAGGCGCGTAGCGATTATATACTCTATCTCTCTCTCCCTCCTTCCCTCGCACGCGACACCCCACCCCCCACCCCCACGCACACACACACTCACACACACACCCCCCCCACGCACACACACACACACACCCCCCACGCACACACACACACAGTCTGATGCTCTCTCTCTCTCTCTCTCGCACGCGACACCCCCCCCCCCCCCACGCGCGCACACACACACACACACACACACACACACACACACACACACACACACACACACACACACACACACACACACACACACACACACACACACACACACACACACACACACACTCTCTAAGGCGCGTAGCGATTATATACTCTATCTCTCTCTCTCTCTCCCTCCTTCCCTCGCACGCGACACCCCCCCCCCCCCACCCCCACGCACACACACACTCACACACACACACACACACCCCCCCCCCCCCCCCCCCCGCACGCACACACACACACACACACACACACACACAGCCTGATGCTCTCTCTCTCTCTCTCTCTCTCGCACGCGACACCCCCCCAATGGTCCGATTTTGTCGGACTATCGCCCGAAATATGGGCTTTTACCGCCAACGGTCCAACATGGCATTATACTAGAGACTTTGGCTTGGGGAGAGAGAGGGGGGTGTTGTGGATTTTATTAAAATATATATATAGAGACGTCTTGGGCACAAATTATTTAACCTGGCAGGTGGCAACAAAACGGTTTCTGTCACTATTTTTTAGAAGGCTCTGTAAACGTTTGATTTGATTGATAATTTAAGTTTAACGTATGATCTAGTTAGCATTAGCACGAGTTTTCTTTTTTTTTATTCCAAATAGAAAATCTAAAAGGCAGAAATGGGCATGGGCTACATAGACAGATAGATTTGTCCTCCTGGCCAAAGGTGACGTGTCTATCTGAATCTTTGTCTCTGCCAGGCACCCAGACTGGGGTCCGTACGCTTTTCCGACCCGCCAAAAATCCGACGGCCAATGGTCCGATTTTGTCGGACTATCGCCCGAAATATGGGCTTTTACCTCCAACGGTCCGACATGGCATTATACTAGAGACTTTGGCTTGGGGAGAGAGAGGGGGGTGTTGTGGAGGAGGGGGAGGGCGGGGCCCAGCCTACTTTGGTAGCCCTTGGGCATGCAAATTGATTCTGTTTGTAAATTAGGAGGGGTCCAGGTAATATTAACATATCTATGGCCAATTTGCCAACACAGTTTTACACATTTCTTCAGAAGTTTAAAACACCCCCCCCCCCCCCCCCCCCCACACACACACACACACACCCAGTCCCGCACGCACGCACGCACACACACACACACACACACACACACACACACACACACACACACACACACACACACACACACACACACACACACACACACACACACACACACACACACACACACACACACACACACACACACACACACACTCTCTAAGGCGCGTAGCGATTATATACTCTATCTCTCTCTCCCTCCTTCCCTCGCACGCGACACCCCACCCCCCACCCCCACGCACACACACACTCACACACACACCCCCCCCACGCACACACACACACACCCCCCAC